>NC_044558.1:103222765-103574281 GCF_007565055.1 Rhinopithecus roxellana
CAGGGGAAAGGAGGACTAAAAGTAAGCAGTGGGCCCCACCACTGCAGCCCCATCTGTTCCCCATTGTGGTCGCTCTTTCTCCCCTAAGAGAAGCAAGGGTGCAAATGCAATGGTGAGTGGCACCTGGCACCCAACTGAGTGCCAGCATTCCAAGAGGAGAGGTGGGACACTGTCCCACATCAAGGGGGTGGCTGCTGCTTGGATCTATTTAATAACTAATTTATGTCATAAAGGAGCAAAAATCTCATTCAAGTTTTCAAGGGAAGCAGATGGACTCTTGGTGTCATAGTTTAGCACTGAGTCAGTGGGTGAGAAGCCACACCACCCCCCAACGTTCCAGTTCACATTTAGGCCCATCAGAGAAGCCAGCTTGACCTGGATGCCACCATTCAGACTTCTCCAGTCCTGCTGGACATACCCAGCTGCCCCGTCTTTTTGGGGAGCCTTCACCTCAACCCTGGCTGGACAGCTATCAGAGAGCTTCTTCTTGCTTCCTCCAAGACAAACAAGACCCCCTGTTCATCACAAGGACATCACTGCTTACCTCTATGAGAAAATGCACAGTGGATTTTTAAAAATCATGAATCTGAAGAGGATAAAAAATGGCCAGGCATGGTGGCTCACACCTGTAATGCCAGCACCTGGGGAGGCTGAGGCAAGAGGACCACTTGAGGTCAGGTGTTCAAGACCAGCCTAGGCAACATAGTGAGGCCCCATCTCTATAAGAAAAATAGAAAAATTAGCCAGCCATGGTGGCAATGTAGCAGCCTTAGTCTCGGCTACTCAGGAGGCTGAAGGAGGAGATCACCTGAGCCCAAGAAATTGATGCTGCAATGAAGAACAAGATTCCATCCCAAAAAAAAGAAGTTACAAAACGTATAAGGCTCTTCCAAGTTTCGGGTACCCGGCTGAAATATACATATATATGAAATCAAAAACTACAGAATTTATAAATGCACAAGTATATTCCTTACAAACATGTTTACAGTGCACATTTAAACTAGCAGCAGAAAGGCATGCTTTGATCAGATGGTTAGTTTCTGAAGATGGGAGTCAGAAGACAGCACGCGGGCTGCAGCAAACATAGCTTAAGGGAAGAGCATGCCCCTCCCACCACGCAGCAGAGAGCCCGTCAGAGTGGGTGCAGGGACAGGAGCTCCAGGTGGGGGCAGTTAACAATGCTTATTACTTTCAAAACAAGCTTCTGTTCCTGATCTTATTAAACAAGCATTACGACAGGAGATCGGTGTGAAACTGGCACAAAAGCTAAATTAACATAAGTAGAGTATATTCGGGATTATTTCCTTACGATACATTCCCAGAGTGTCAAAGGAGATCAGTAAGAGAAAATGATGGCTAGAAAGAAACTCTCACATACAGTACTTCAGAAAACCAGGGGAAACGTAAGCGTTAGGAATTGTAAAGTTACGTTATAGAAACTAATTAATGCATTGAGAAAATTCAACTTAAACTCTCATCACAAACCATACATCGAAATAAATTAAGTGGCCGGGCCTGATGGCTCGTGCCTGTAATCCCAGCACTTTCGGAGGCCAAGGCAGGCGGATCACTGGAGGTCAGGAGTTCGACACCAGCCTAACCAACATGGTGAAACCCCATTTCTACTAAAAATAAAAAAATTAGTTGGGCGTGGTAGTACACGCCTGTAATCCCAGCTACTCAGGAGGCTGAGGCAGGAGAATCGCTTGAATCTGAGAGGTGGAGGTTGCAGTGAGCAGAGATTGAGCCATTGCACTCCAGCCTGGGGCAACACAACCAAAACTCTGTCTCAAACAAGCAAATAAATAAATAAAGCATTTTTATAAGCTAACTTTCTAAGTTTTATATTAAATGTAAAACAAAATGAAATAAAGAAAAATCAAAATGTTCCTTCTGGTAGGTGATAGAAAAAAAAATGTTAAACTCGAACACAAAAGTGAATATTTACTAAATCTCTGAAGGAAATTCAATTTCCTAACCTTAAAAATCATAAAGGCCGGGCGCGGTGGCTCAAGCCTGTAATCCCAGCACTTTGGGAGGCCGAGACGGGCGGATCACGAGGTCAGGAGATCGAGACCATCCTGGCTAACATGGTGAAACCCCGTCTCTACTAAAAAAAAATACAAAAAACTAGCCGGGCGAGGTGGCAGGCGCCTGTAGTCCCAGCTACTCGGGAGGCTGAGGCAGGAGAATGGCGTGAACCCGGGAGGCGGAGCTTGCCGTGAGCTGAGATCCGGCCACTGCACTCCAGCCTGGGTGACAGAGCGAGACTCCGTCTCAAAAAAAAAAAAAAAAAAATCATAAAGTTGGCCGGGCGCAGTGGCTCAAGCCTATAATCCCAGCACTTCGGGTGGATCACGAGGTCAGGAGATCGAGACCATCCTGGCTAACATGGTGAAACCCCGTCTCTACTAAAAAATACAAAAAACTAGCCGGGCGCGGTGGCGGGGCGCCTGTAGTCCCAGCTACTCAGGAGGCTGAGGCAGGAGAATGGCATAAACCTGGGAGGTGGAGCTTGCAGTGAGCTGAGATCCGGCCACTGCACTCCAGCCTGGGCAACAGAGCGAGACTCCGTTTCAAAAAAAAAAAAAAAACATAAAGTTGTAACTGAAAAAACAGATTTGAAGATAATTTTTAAATGTTTAAAACTCAAAAAGTAAATCATCAAAATCTAAAACTAAATATCTTGGAAAGAATATTTGAAGTAGGTATGACAAAAAGCTATTACCAATACCGTAAAAAGCACTCATACAAATCAGTAAGAAAAACATTAAAATCCCAGTAGAAAAATGAATTAAAGACAAAAAGAGGCTGAGCATGGTGGCTCACGCCTGTAATCCCAGCACTTTGGGAGGCTGAGGCGGGTGGATCACCTGAGGTCAGGAGTCCAAGACCAGCCTGACCAATATGGTGAAACCCTGTTTCTACTAAATACAAAAAATTAGCCGGGCTTGGTGGCACATGTCTGTAATCCCAGCTACTTGGGAGGCTGAGGCAGGAGAATCGCTTGAACCTGGGAGGTGGAGGTTGCAGTGAGCCAAAATCTTGCCACTGCACTCCAGCCTGGGCAACAGACTCCTACTCAAAAAAAAAAAAAGTTCACAAAAAGAGAACAGGATGTACTTAACCAGCTGAGAGGAAAACGACCAACCTTGCTACTAAAAAGAGGAATATAGACTAAAATAAATATTTCCCCAGACCCACTTAGCCAAGACATTAAATCAGACAACTGGCACTCCACTAATTCTGCTAAAGGGAATTAACAGAAGCAATTTGGGAAGATGTAGAAAAGATTTCAAATGGGTTCAGAACCAAAAAAACGCCCTGTAGGAGTAGACTGCATACGGCAATAGGAAAGTGGAAGGAACCCATCTGACCCCAAAACTTTTGGCCTAGTAACCCTACTTCTAGAAATCTATCTGAAGGAAATTAACCCACCAACCTAAAAAATTGTACATAAATAATACTCACTGCAGAATACCAAAAAAAATTAAAAAGCATAATCAGAAATTTCCAATGTTGAAGTTCTAGATGGAAAATATGTAACAAAACCAAAATTTCCAGATATATTAAGCGAAAAAAGCAGGTTACCAATTGCATAACACAATCACTACTAAGTTAAACATACAGAAAAAGATCCACTGAAACATATCAGAATATTAAAACTGACCTTCCCCGATGAGCAGACACATCAAACAGTGATAGAGCCATACAACAGACACAATCCAGCAACACCAACGAACAAACCACTGACACACCCACAACACAGTTGAGTCTCACAGG
This sequence comes from Rhinopithecus roxellana, assembly GCF_007565055.1. Lineage (NCBI taxonomy): Eukaryota > Metazoa > Chordata > Mammalia > Primates > Cercopithecidae > Rhinopithecus > Rhinopithecus roxellana. Next base: position 103,226,549 of record NC_044558.1, read on the forward strand.
TGCAAGATGCCAAATAACGAGGCGGAGGGCTGTGTGGGTCACTGGCATGACATTCCGGACAAGGAAAACTGTGGGGACAGAGACTAGAACAGAACCTGACGGGCTGAAGGCGGAGACGGAGCTGACTAGAGAAGGGCATGAGGAAATGGGGAAGTAAAGAACGGTAGCTACAGCTTGATTTGTGATGATGGTTACAAGATGGAATGTGTCTCTCAAAAGTACACAGATGGGCCAGGTGCAGTGACTCATGCCTGTAATCCCAGCACTTTGGGAGGCCGAGGCAGGCGGATCACCTCAAGTCAGGAGTTCGAGAACAGCCTGGCCAACATGGTAAAACCCCCTGTCTCTACTAAAAATACAAAATTTAGTTGGACATGGTGGCACATGCCTGTAATCCCAGCTACTCAGGAGGCTGAGGCAGGAGAATCCCTTGATCCTGGGAGGTGGAGGTTGCAATGAGCCAAGATCACACCACTACACTCCAGCCTGGGCAACACAGCGAGATTCTGTCTCAAAAAAACAAAAAGTACACAGATGGTAACATTAAATGGACTAAGAAAAAAAATTCAACCGTACACTAAAAAGCATAAACTTGGATGAGCGCGCTGGCTCATGCCTATAATCCCAACACTTTGGGAGGCTGAGGCAGGTGGATCACTTGAGGTCAGGAGTTCAAGACCAGCCTGACCAACATGGAGAAACCCCATCCCTAACCAATAATACAAAATTAGCCGGGCATGGTGGTGCACACCTGTAATCCCAGCCACTCGGGAGGCTGACGCAGGAGAATTGCTCGAACCCGGGAGGCGGAGGTTACAGTAAGCCAAGATTGCGCCATTGCACTCTAGCTTGGGCAACGAGCGAAACTCCGTCTCAAAAAAAAAAGCATAAACTTTCACCATATGTAAATTATACTTCAATTTTGTTAAATGGCTCCCGACCTCAGTGACGTTATAAACAAGTTAAAGAAACAAAGACAAGCAACTATAATGCAGAGAAACTGTTCATCTAAAATAACACTTCTCAAAAACATAGTACAGGTATCCCAATGGACAGCAAAGCTACCAACAATGGCTAAACAACTTTAAAATTTTTTAATGACTATGTTTCTAATTTTAACTCAATTTTAACTCCTAATTTTTTCTCTTTTTTTGACACAAGGTCTCACTCTGTCACCCAGGTTGCAGTACAGTGGCACAATCCTGGCCCACCATAACCTCTGCCTTCCAGGCTCAAGTAATCCTCCCACTTCAGCCTCCCAAGTAGCTGGGACTTACAAATGCATGCCACCATGGCCGGCTAATTTTTTTATTTTTTGTACAGACAAGGTTTCACCATGTTGCCCATGCTGGTCTTAAACTCCTGGCCACAAGCAATCCTCCCACCTCAGCCCCCCAAAGTGCTGGAATTTCAGGCGTGAGCCACCATGCCTGGCCCCTAATTTTACTTATTTATTCAGAGACAGGGTCTCTGTTCCAGACTGCAGTGCAGTGGCCCAATCTCACCTCATTGTAACTTCCACCTCCTGGGCTCAAGTGATCCTCCCACCCCAGCCTCCCAAGTAGCTGGGACTATAGGCACACACCATCACACCCACTTTTTTTTTTTTTTTGAGACGGAGGCTCACTCTGTCACCCAGGCTGGAGCGCAGCGACGTGATTTCGGCTCACTGCACCATCCGCCTCCTGGGTTCAAGCAATTCTCCTGCCTCAGCCTCCTGAGTAGCTGGGATTACAGGTGTGCGCCACCATGCCCAGCTAATTTTTGTATTTTTAATAGAGACAGGGTTTCACTATGCTGGCCAGGATGGTCTCCAACTCCTAACCTCAAGTGATCCACCTGTCTCGACCTCGCAAAGTGCTGGATTACAGGCATGAGCCACTGTGCCCAGTCAAATTTTTGTACTTTTTTGTACAGACAGGGTTTCAACATGTTCCCTACGCTGCTCTCGAACTACTGGGGCTCAAACAGTTCTCCTGCCTTGACCTCCCAAAGTGCTGGGATTACAGGCATGAGCCACCACACCTGGCCTGGCCCCTAATTTTAATTCAACTCTCTACAGAGATGCTGACACACACACATTTTGAAATGCTTTTTTAAAAAAAAATTTAAGACAAATAGATAAACAGGTATGATGAAGCAAGTATGGTAAAATGTTTAATGGAAACTAAGTGGCAGGTATACTAGTGTTCACTGTAAAATTTTCTCTTTTTTTTGAGACAGAGTCTCACTCTGTCACCTAAATTTGAGTGCCGTGGCACAATCTCGGCTCACTGCAACTTCTGTCTCCTGGGCTCAAGTGATTCTTGTGCCTCAGCCTCCCAAGTAGCCGGGACTGTAAGTGTGAGCCACCACAACCAGCTAATTTTTGTATTTTTAGTACAGACAGGGTTTCACCACATTGGCCAGGCTGGTCTCGAACTCTTTGTCTCATATGATCCACCCGCCTCAGCCTCCCAAAGTGCTTGGATTACAGGCGTGAGCCACCACGCCCGGCCAGCCACAAAATTCTTTCAATCTTTGTGTATCTTTGAAATTTTTCATAATAAATGTTACAAAAAATACTTTCAATATAAGATAGTAGCACTAGATGTCACGTAACAAAAGCTATTAACCCAAGATCTACATGCTAACAAAACCTTCATTATTCTCCCACCAAAAGGCACATTACAAAAGTTCCATACTAGTTCCTGAAATATATAAATTCCGAATGATACAAAGTGGGCTAAACTGAATTTTTAAATTGTCTAGGGCTTATCACACTGTGTGTTACTACAGAGAACTGAACTGTCAGGGTGCTGTAATGGTGGATCAACAGGAAAGCCTCCCCTCAATGTCTCCAATGTCCCTTCCATTTAATAGGTTACAATTCCAGGGATTTTAAATCATGGAGGTGGTAGTGGGTCCGTAACCTAATGAACCAAAGCCCCTACACTAGACCAGGTGGGATTTATTTCAGCTTGTGAGAGAAGTTCAAGAAAAACTGAAAAAGTGCTTCATCCAACACCAAGTAATAAGGTTATGAATCCCCAATCCATCATTCTGTTGTTTCCCGATCTTTACTTTTCCACAGCCCCGCTAAGGAACATTTTTGTAAGTTTTTCTCCTAATTGCCTCCCCATGAAATTTTAAAGCCACAGCTGTACACAGATATACTACACTGTATATCTGTTCAGGTGTTGGGATCTTTGGGAGGCCACAAAACACTGTAATGTCTACATTTTTTCACCTTTCTTCCAAGAACTAACTATGACTCCCTTGTTGGAGATATCGCCCTCACTGAGAATGCATGTTCTGATGTATGGAAAGAAACCCAGAAAAATGAATCCCAAATTTGCTAGCTGTGGGGAGGTGATGAACTGGGAGAAAGGGCAAAGGAACTCCTAACGAGCTCTAGGTCCTTCTGTGTTGTTTGGATACCTTTCAATGTGAACTATTCACGCGTTACCTTTATTAAAAAACAAGATGGAAAACAAAGAACTGGAAACAATCCAAATGTCCATCAATGGGCGAACCGACAAATTGGTATGTTCACACCAAGGAGTACTCCTCAACAATAAAAACAAACAGGCTGGACACAGTGGCTCAAACCTGTAATCCCAACACGGTGGGACACTGAGACCAGAGGATGTCTTGAGTCCAAGAATCCAAGACAAGCCTGGGCAACACAGTGAGATACCATCTCTACAAAAAATCAAAAATTAACAGGGCGTGGTGCCACACACCTATAGTCCCAGTTACCTGAGAGGGTAAGGCAGGAGATCGCTTGAGCTCAAGAAGCCACGGCTACAGTAAGCTATGATCACGCCACTGCACTCTAGCCTGGGTGACAGAGCGAGACCCCATCTCCAAAACAAAAACAAAAACAAACTACTGGCGGGGCCCGGTGGCTCAAGCCTGTAATCCCAGCACTTTGGGAGGCGGAGATGGGCGGATCACAAGGTCAGGAGATCGAGACCATCTTGCCTAATCCGGTGAAACCCCGTCTCTACTAAAAAATACAAAAAACTAGCCGGGCGAGGTGGCGGGTGCCTGTAGTCCCAGCTACTCAGGAGGCTGAGGCAAGAGAATGGCGTAAACCCGGGAGGCGGAGCTTGCAGTGAGCTGAGATCTGGCCACTGCACTCCAGCCTGGGCAACACAGCAAGACTCCGTCTCAAAACAAACAAACAAACAAACTACTGGGGCTGGGCGCGGTGGCTCACACCTGTAATCCCAGCACTTTGGGAGGCCGAAGTGGGTGGATCACTGAGGTCAGGAGTTTGAGACCAGCCTGGCCAACATGGTGAAACCCCATTTCCACTAAAAATACAAAAAAAGGCCAGGCACAGTGGCTCACCACGCCTGTAATCCCAGCAAAGGGGAGGCCGAGGCAGGCGGATCACCTGAGGTCAGGAGTTCAAGACCAGCCTAGCCAACATGTTGAAACCCCCTCTCTACTAAAAACTAAAAAGAAAAAAAAAATTAGGCAGATATGGTGGCAGGCACCTGTAATCCCAGCTACTTGGGAGGCTGAGGCAAGAGAATCGCTTGAACCCAAGAGGCAGAGGTTGCAGTGAGCCGAGATCATGCCATTGCACTGCAGCCTGGGCAACAAGAACAAAACTCCATCTTAAAACAAACAAACAAACAAAAAATACAAAAAAATTAGCTGGGCATGATGGCAGGCACCTGTAATCCCAGCTACTCGGGAGGCTGAGGCAGGAGAATCACTTGAGTCTGAGAAGCAAGCCTGCAGTGAGCCGAGATCACGCCACTGCACTGTAACCTGGGCAACACAGCATGACTCCATCTCAAAAACCAAACAGACAAACTATTGGAACATGCAAAAACCTGGGTGAATCTCAAATGCATTATGCTCAACGAAAAAAGGCAGACTCAAAAGGCTCCAAACAGAATGATTCCCTATATTGATCAGTGGTCCCCAACCTTTTTGGCAACAGGGACTGGTTTCACAGAAGACCAATTTTCCACAGACAGGCAGCTAGCAGGGATGGCTTCAGAATGATTCAAGCACATTACAGTTTCTATTAGTATTACATTGTAATACATAATAAAATAATTATATAACTCACCATCATGTAGAATCAGTGGGAGCCCTGAGCTTGTTTTCCTGCAACCACATGGCCCCATCTGGGGGTGATGGGAAATAGTGACAGATCACCAGGCACTGGATTCTTACAAGGAGCGCACAACCTAGATCCCTCACATGTGCAGTTTACATTCAGGTTCGCACTCTTATAAGAATCTAATGTCGCTGCTCATCTGACAGAAGGCAGAGCTCAAGCAGTAAAGTGAGTAGCTGTAAATACAGATGAAACTTCACTCACTCGCCCATCACTCACCTCCTGCTGTGCAGCCCAGTTCCTAACAGGCCAAAGACCAGTACCAGTCTGTGGCCCAGGGCTTGGGGACCCCTGCTTTATATGACATTCTGGAACAGACAGACACACAGAGACAGGTATCAGCAGCTGCCAAGAACTAGAGGGAAGATGTAATTAGGGGCAGCACGAGGGAAATTTTGGGGGCATTGAAGAAACTATTTTGTATCCTAACTGTGGTGGAAATCACACATTTGCCCAAATTCTCAGAACTCTACACCAAAGAAAGTGAATCCTACTATGTGTAAATTTTTTTAAAAAGTTAAATAACGGCCGGGCATGGGGGCTCACACCTGTAATCCCAGCACTTTGGGAGGCTGAGGTGGGCGGATCACCTGAGGTCAGGAGTTCAAGACCAGCCTGACCAACACAGTGAAACCCTGTCTCTCCTAAAAATACAAAATTAGCCGGGCGTGGTGGTGGGTGTCTGTAGTCCAGCTACACAGGAGGCTGAGGCAGGAGAATCGCTTGAACCAGAGAGGCAGAGGATGCAGTGAACGGAGATAGCGCCACTGCACTCCAGCCTAGGCGACAGAGAGACTCTGTGTAAAAAAAATAAATAAAATAAAATAAAAAATTAAACAAGATGGAAGTGGGGATATGCAAAGACCTTCCCTTCCACTCTGAATATAAATGATTTTAAAATTTTATTTTTAAAACAATGCACCGGCCGGGCGCGGTGGCTCAAGCCTGTAATCCTAGCACTTTGGGAGGCCGAGATGGGCGGATCACAAGGTCAGGAGATCGAGACCACCCTGGCTAATACGGTGAAACCCCGTCTCTACTAAAGAATACAAAAAACTAGCCGGGCGACGAGGCGGGCGCCTGTAGTCCCAGCTACTTGGGAGGCTGAGGAAGGAGAATGGCATGAACCTGGGAGGCGGAGCTTGCAGTGAGCTGAGATCCAGCCACCGCACTCCAGCCTGGGCGACAGAGCCAGACTCCGTCTCAAAAAAAAAAAAAAAATGCACCAAGATAAGATAAAAACATTCCTTGACAAGATATAAAGCAGAAACCATGAAGGAAGGGCTGAGATTACAGGCCTAACGGAGGCTGGGTCTAGAAGAAAACACTGAGGACCAGGATTTCAACTCCTAAAGGCAATGGGGACACAAACACCTCTACAGACTGGCTGAGAAGCAAGGGTCAGGCTCCCCAAGGGAAGCCAGGGATTGAATCATTGCTCTTCCACCTGTAAAAAGAGGCTGAAAAGGTCGGGCGCAGTGGCTCACACCTGTAATCCCAGCACTTTGGGAGGCCGAGGCGGGCAGATCACAAGGTTAGGAGATCGAGACCATCCTGGCTAACAGGGTGAAACCTCGTCTCCACTAAAAAACACAAAAAAAATTAGCCGGGCGCAGTGGCGGGTGCCTGTAGTACCAGCTACTCAGGAGGCTGAGGCAGGAGAATGGCGTGAACCTGGGAGGTGGAGCTTGCAGTGAGCCGAGATCACACCACTGCACTCCAGCCTGGGCAACAGAGCAAGACTCCCATCTCAGGGGAAAAAAAAGAAGAGGCTAAAAAGGCCAGGCGCAGTGGCTCACGCCTGTAATCCCACCACTTTGGGAGGCCGAGGCGGGCGGATCACCTGAGGTCAGGAGTTCGAGACCAGCCACATGGCGAAACCCCATCTCTACTAAAAATACCAAAAAAAAAATTAGCTGGGTGTGGTGGTGGGTGCCCGTAATCCCACTTACTCGAGGCTGAGGCAGGAGAATCGCTTGAACCTGGGAGGCGGAGGTTGCAGTGAGCCGAGCGGAGATGTACCACTGAACTCCGACCTGGGCAAAAAGAGCAAAACTGGATCTCAAAAAAAAAAGCCCCACCAGCCTACTGCAGGCTGCAGCCAGCCACTAGCTGCAAAGCAGGTCCACCCAAACACACACTGTCATCAGCACTGAGACAGACTGTCGAATCTCCGTGGAAATAAGATGCTGTATTTCCCACTGAGGACCCCAGAGGCTAAGCTGGGACAGAGAAAGCAAAGATTAATCTCCATACAAAATAAGCCCTTAAACATAAAGCTGAGGGGCAAGGGGGCCGAGAGAGAAAACGGAAGAATTTCAGTGCAAGGAAAACAGAACGATGGACAAAGCCTGTGGATGGTCCTTATGAAGAGACTCCACGGCCGCCTGCATGGGATGCCAAACCTTGCACAGATGGAAGGCAAGACCTGGTAACTAAATCCTTCCTGAACAGCCTCAAGCACTCCCACCTCCAACTTGGCTCAAGCCACTCCTTCACCTTTCATCTCTGCCTCCCAAAATCCGAGATCTACCTGCAGCATGACCTACCTGCTGCACGAACATATTCCCACCAGAATAGCTAGTTTCCCTCCTCCAACTCATTAGCATCCCAAGCCAATACTAAAGCACTGCTTTTAATTATTAATCCCTCCTGTATGCCTAGGTCCCTACCAAACCCAGTGTTTTAAAAAAGAACTTTTGCATTCATCTACTTATTCAACAAATAGTTACTGCACATTTAATATCAGATACTGTTTGACACACTGGGAATCTAAGAGTGAGCAAAGCAAAGCGGCACGTGCCAGGTACTAAGTGCAATGGAAGAGACTTATGCCCAGTAAGAGGAGGGCACTACCTCGGGGAGGCGGGCCAGTTGCCGTGATGCAGGGCAAGGAGGGAAGGCCTCTCTGAAGAACAGAATTTTGAAAGAACACACTGGGTGAGAGTGAGACCCACGCCCAGGTAGGGCCCAATGTGCTAGACAGAAGCAACATGTGCCCAAGCGCTGAGCCAGGTGCAGTTGGTGGCTCAAGGAGAGTGGCTGGGGTCATGAGGTGATCAGTTGAGTGCTGGGCCACAAGGCCACAGGGCCACAGAGACAGCAGAGGCCTGGTCACTAACAGCCTCCAGAAACTGCCTTCAGAACTCTGGCCTTTGGTCTGAAGATGAGAAACTATGAAGGGAGCAGAGAAGCACACGATGTGATTTCTGTTTTATACACATCACTCAGCTGCCGTGCTGAGAGTAAACTGCAGAAGTCATGTTTCAGACCACTCTAGAAAGCACTGACAGGTCAGACTTAGGATGCAGAAGAAATGCACAGTTCACTACAAGGTGCTGTAACCACAGCAACAGAGAGAGTGAAGCTGCCCGACTGAGAGAGAACAGAGCGTGTAAGAAACAGGTTTCTCAGCCAGGCACGGTGGCTCATGCCTATAATCCCAGCACTCTGGGAGGCCAAGGCGAGTGAATCACGAGGTCAGGAGATTGAGACCATCCTGGCTAACACGGTGAAACCTCATCTCTACTAAAAATACAAAAAATTGTCGGGCGCGGTGGCTCAAGCCTGTAATCCCAGCACTTTGGGAGGCCGAGTCGGGCGGATCACGAGGTCAGGAGATCGAGACCATCCTGGCTAACACGGTGAAACCCCGTCTCTACTAAAAACTACAAAAAACTAGCCGGGCGAGGTGGCGGCGCCTGTAGTCCCAGCTACCCGGAAGGCTGAGGCAGGAGAATGGCGTGAACCCGGGAGGTGGAGCTTGCAGTGAGCTGAGATCCGGCCACAGCACTCCAGCCTGGGCAGCAGAGCGAGACTCCGTCTCAAAAAAAAAAAAAAAAAAAAAAAACACAAAAACAAAAAAAATACAAAAAATTAGCCTGGCGTGGTGGCGGGCACCTGTAGTCCCAGCTACTCAGGAGGCTGAGGCAGGAGAATGGCGTGAACCCGGGAGGCAGAGGTTGCAGTGAGCCGAGATCACGCCACTGCACTCCAGCCTGGGCGAAAGAGTGAGACTCTGTCTCAAAAAAAAAACATACACACACATAAAACAAACAAACAAACACACACAAAAAAGAAACAGATTTCTCACATGTAAAAGTAGCAGTGTGGGGTAGACAGATCCAGCCAGATGCAATGCGGGACATGTCAACAAGTTACGTTCAGTCGACACACGATTATAATACCCGGGACTTATAGACCAGAGAAAGGGTCTGAGGACTGTCCTGAGGCAGTGTAGTATTCATAGGTAACAGAGATGAGAAGGGATCAGCAAGGAGACTGTGGGTAGCAGCCAGTAAGGTAAGTGGAGAACCATTCAAGAGGGGTGTCTCCATGCCTGAGGGAGATAATGTTTCAAGGAAGCCACAAGCTGCTGCTGTAAGAGCTGCTGAAAGGGAACCTGGCAATGTGGATGCACCAGAAATCCCCAAAGGAGCTGTTTCAGTAGAGAGATAGAGACCAAAAGCTTAACTGAAGTTGGTTTAAGAGACCAGTAGAGGCTGGGCGCAGTGGCTCACGCCTGTAATCTCAGCACTTTGGGAGGTCGAGGCAGGCGGATCAAGAGGTCAGGAGTTCGAGATCAGTCTGGCCAACACGGTGAAACCTCCTCTCTACTAAAAATACAAAAATTAGCTGGGCGTGGTGGCGGGCGCCTGTAGTCCCAGTTACTCAGGTGGCTGAGGCAGGAGAATTGCTTGAACCCAGGAGGCAGAGGTTGCAGTGAGCCGAGATCCTGCCACTGCACTCCAGCCTGGGAGACAGAGTGAGACTCTGTCTAAAAATAATAAGAATTACAAAAATCATTTTATTGCACATATTCTGCTAAAAAAAAGAAAGACAGAACACAAATAAGTAAAAAAGGCTACAACTCATCCATGAACCCAGAGAGAAGCCCTATGAACACGTCCACGGTCCGGGCGCCACGGCTCACGCTACAGTCCCAGCACTGGGAGGGCAAGGCGCTAGGACTGTTTGAGCTCAGGAGCTCGAGACCAGCCCGGGCAACACAGCAAGACCCCAATTCAAATAATAAAAAATTGGCCGGGTGTAGTGGCTCACGCCTGTAATCCTAACACTTTGGGAGGGGGAGGAGGGCGGACTGCCTGAGCTCAGGAGTTCGAGACCAGCCTGGGCAACACAGTGAAACCCCGTCTCTACTAAAACCCAAAAAAATTGGCCGGGCACGGTGGCTCATGCCTGTAGTCCCAGCACTTCGGGAGGCCAACGGGGGCGGATCACGAGGTCAGGAGTTCCAGACCAGCCTGACCAACACGATGAAATCCCGTCTCTACTAAAAATACAAAAAAAAAAAAAAAAAAATAGCGGGGCGTGGTGGCGGACGCCTGCAGTCCCAGCTACATGGGAGGCTGAGGCAGGAGAATCACTTGAACCCGGGAGCCGAAGGATGCAGTGAGCCGAGATCGCACCACTGCAATCCAGCCTGGGCGACAGAGAGAGGCTCCGTTTCAAAAAAAATAAAATAAAATAACAAAACAAAACAAAATAAAAAGTTAGCCGAGCATGGTGGCCCAAGCCTGCGGTCCCCAACCACTCGGGAGGTCGAAGCGCTAGTGAGCCGTGATCGCGCCACTGCACGCCGACCTGTGCAACAGAGCGAGACGCCGCCTCAAAAAGTAATACTAATAAAGCACCGGGATGCGTTACTGTTCTGTCACTGACACGGCGACAGCTGAGCAGAGGCCCGTGGGCCGCAGGTGTGTGCGGGGAGGGCTCCCGGCGGAGACAGCGGCGATTACTAAGGCTCGGCCGTGGAGGACCAGGCGGGTCTACGCCGACGAGGGGCGGATTCGGCCCGCGCTGTAAGCCCCGTGGCGGCGCGTTCCGGGACACCCGTGGCGCGGGGATCCTTAAGCTCCGGATGAATTCGCCCCGTCGCGCCGCAGGGAAGTGGTTCTGGGCGTCCCATCCTCGCACCTCAGCGTCGCGTTCGTGACCGCGAGGGAAGCCCACGAGCGCGCCAGAAGCAACAGCCACCCCCGCAGCCCCGAGAACCAGGAGGCGCCGGCCGGAGTCCCCCGATTCCCGCAAGGCCGCCAGGCCGAGCTGCCCTCGGCCACGCCCCCAGCCCAGGAACCTGGGGGACCCAGCGAAACGGGCGCGCATCGCGCGACCTGCCGGAGACGGGCGCTACGACACGAAAGACCCGGGCCCGTGAGCCCTCAGCCGGGTCGCCCGCCCGGGGTCGCACACGGCAGCCACCACGGCCTGGTCCCCACGCGAAGCCCGAGGCCGGCCGGCGAGCGGGCCCTGTACGCCGGCGGCTGCGGCTACGCGACCCCCGGGCCGTGGCCGCTGCCGTCCGGAGAGCCTCCCGTGCCTCCGCCCTTACTTACCCTGGGCCTCCGGGCTGCGCTCCGGCCGCGTCAGGAGAGCGGGAGGATGGAAGCGGCGCCGCAGCCGCTCATCGCATCCGGGGCCCCGGCGGGAGGAAGCGGCGGCAAGGCTGCTACGGCGAGCCGGAAGGGACGCGCGTCGGCGCTCCCGTAGAGCTGCGCTTTCGCGACGCGGCTCTGACCGCGCGAGGGCGCTGGAGGACGAGGGCGCCGCGAGACTCTGCGCGGTGGGCAGGGGCGAGGCCGAACGCGAGGCCCAGACTGACGGAGGGGGGGCGGGGCCGAGACTGAGGAAGGCGGGGGCGGAGCCGAGACTGATGGAGGCGGGGCCGAGACTGACGGAGGCGCAGCAGCCCGGCTTTTCCACGCGCAGTTCGGGAAATGCGCCCACGTGGAACAGAAGTGGGCCGCCAGTTCTCACACTCCGCAGATTCACCAAACAGACCAGGCTGACATGCAAGACCCAAACCCTGTGTGGCCCAGGCTGGCCTCGAACTCCGGGGCTCCAGTGAGCCTCCTGCCTCAGTCTCCCGACTAAGTGGGACCACAGACTCGCGCCACTACGCCTGGTTAATTTTTTGTATTTTTAGTAGAGAGGGGGGTTTCACCAAGTTGGCCAGGCTGGTCTGGAACCCCCTGACCTCAAGTGATCTGCCCACCTTGGGCGGGATTACAGGTGCGAGCTTCCACGGCCGGCCAAAAACGATAAAACTCTATTAAAAGACAAAGACGTGGCCCACGTCTATAATCCCAGCACTTTGGGAAGCCGAGGCGGGAGGATCATTTGAGGTCAGCAGTTCCAGACGAGTCTGGCCAACATGGTGAAACCCTGTCTCTACTAAAAATACAGATAATGAGGCCGGCCCGGTGGCTCAAGCCTGTAATCCCAGCACTTTGGGAGGCCGAGGCGGGCGGATCACAAGGTCAGGAGATCGAGACCATCCTGGCTAACACGGTGAAACCCCGTCTCTGCTAAAAAATACAAAAAACTAGCCGGGCGAGGTGGCGGGCGCCTGTAGTCCCAGCTACTCGGGAGGCTGAGGCAGGAGAATGGCAGGAACCCGGGAGGCGGAGCTTGCAGTGAACTGAGATCTGGCCAGTGCACTCCAGCTTGGGTGACACAGCGAGACTCCGTCTCAAAAAAAAAAAAAAAAAAAAAATACAGATAATGAGCTGGGTGTGGTGGCTGGCGCCTGTAATGCCAGCTACCCGGGAGGCTGAGGCAGGAGAATCGCTTGAACCCGGGAGGCGGAGCTTGCAGTGAACTGAGATCTGGCCACTGCACTCCAGCTTGGGCGACAGAGCGAGACTCCGTCTCAAAAAAAAAAAAAAAAAAAAAAATACAGATAATGAGCTGGGTGTGGTGGCTGGCGCCTGTAATGCCAGCTACCCGGGAGGCTGAGGCAGGAGAATCGCTTGAACCCGGTAGGCGGAGGTTGCAGTGAGCCAAGATCATGCCACTGCACTCCAGCCTGGGCAATGGAATGAGACTCTGTCTCCAGATAAATAAAGACATAGGCGTGAATCTTCAGGGTTCTGGTTTAGGAAGTGGTTTCTTAGATATGACACTGAAAACACAGCTAACAAAAGAAACAGATACACTGGACATCACAATTTAAAACGTTTGTGCTGCAAATGACACCATTTAAAAAAGATAATCCGGCCGGGCGCGGTGGCTCAAGCCTGTAATCCCAGCACTTTGGGAGGCTGAGACGGGTGGATCACGAGGTCAGGAGATCGAGACTATCCTGGCTAACACGGTGAAACCCCGTCTCTACTAAAAAATACAAAAAACTAGCCGGGCAAGGTGGCGGCGCCTGTAGTCCCAGCTACTCGGGAGGCTGAGGCAGGAGAATGGCGGGAACCCGGGAGGCGGAGCTTGCAGTGAGCTGAAGTGAGCTGAGATCCGGCCACTGCACTCCAGCCCGGGCGGCAGAGCGAAGACTCTATCTCAAAAAAAAAAAAAAAAAAAAAAGATAATCCACAGAATAGGAGAAATTACTGTAAATTCGTATGTCTGACATGGAACTCGTATCCAAAGTAAATAATTTACAACACAATTAAAAGACAGGGCAGGCACAGTGGCTCTTGCCTGTAATCCTAGCACTTTGGGAGGCTGAGGCAGGTGTATCCCTTGAGCCCAGGGAGGCAACATAGAGAGATCCCATCTCTACAAAAAATTTAAAAATTAGCCAGTCATGGTGGCATACACCTGTAGTCCCAGCTACTCAGGAGACTGAGGGAGAATCACTCGAGCCCAGGGAGGCTGAGGGTGTAGGAAGCCGTGATCATGCCACTGCACTCCAGCCTGGATGACAGAGTGAGACTCTGTCTCACACACGCACACACACACACACACACAAAATTTAAAAATGGACAAAGGAATATGTATGCTTCAAAAGACGTACAAATGACCAAGCACAGGAAAAGATGTCCAGTGTCATTAGACATTAAGGAAACACAAATCAAAACTACAACCAAATACTTTATCCACTAGGATGGCTAGAATCAAAAAGTCAGGTTAACAGGCTCACGCCTGTAATCCCAATGCTTTCATAAACTAAAGAGGTGGATCACTGGAGCCCAGGAGTTCAGGACCAGCCCAGGCAACGTAGCAAGACCCCATCTCAAAAAAAATTTAAAAATCAGCTGGGCGTACTGCTGCACACCTGCAATCCCAGCTACTTGAGAAGCTGAGGCAGGGGGATCGCTTGAGCCCAGGAGTTCCAGGCTGCAGTGAGCTGTGATCGCACCAGTGCACTCCAGCCTGGGAAACAGAGCAAGAACCTGTCTCAAGGGAAAAAAATAGATAATGGCAGGGAGATAAATAGGGAGAATGTAGAGAAATCGGAACCCTCATACACTGCTAGTGGCAATTTAAAATAATGTAGCCACTTTGGAAAATAGGCAGCAGTTCCTCAAAAAGTTAAACGTAGATGGTGTTTCAGAAATAAAGTATTAAAAAAAAAAAGGTTCAACATAGAGTTAACACATGGTCCAGCTATCTCACTCCTAAGGTTATACCCAAGAGAAAAGCCATGTCCACAGAAAAATATGTACACAAATGTTCTCAGCAGCATTACGCATAATAGCCAAAAAGTGGAAATAATCCAAATGCCCATCAACTGATGAGTGGACAAACAAAATGTATGCACATAATGGAATACTACGCAGCCCGAAAAAAAGGGTTGGGGGAGGATGAGGCACTGACCCAGGATGAAACTTGCATGAACCTTGAAAACATCCTCCTGAAATGAAGAAGACAGACAGACACAGAAGGCCACAGATTGTTTAACTCCATTGATATAAAATCTACAGAATTCATGAATCAGAGATGGAATGTACATTAGGCCAGGCACGGCGGCTCACGCCTCTAATCCCAGCACTTTGGGAGGCCAAAGCAGGCAGGCCACTTGAGGTCAGGAGTTTGAAACTAGTGCAACCAACATGGTGAAACCCCATCTCTACTAAAAATATAAAAATTAGCTGGGCATGGTGGCTCGTGCCTGTAATCCCAGCTACTCGGGAGACTGAGGCACGTAAACTGCTTGAACCTAGAAGGCGGAGGTTGCATTGAGCCAAGATCATACCACTGTACTCCAACCTGTGTGACAGTGCGAGATGAGGCTCCTTCTCAAAAAAAAAAAAAAGAAAAAAATGACAACTTCGGCCAGGCCGGTGGCTCACGCCTGTAATCCCAACACTTTGGGAGGCCAAGGCAGGTGGATCACTGGAGGTCAGGAGTTCAAGACCAGCCTGGCCAACATGGTGAAACTCTGTCTCTACTAAAAACAGAAAAATTGGGCATGCGTGGTGGCAGGTGCCTATAATCCCAGCTACTCAGGAGGCTGAGACAGAAGAATCGCTTGAGCCCGGGAGGCAGAGGTTGCAGTGAGGCAAGATCGAGCCACTGCACTCCAGCCAGGGCAATAGAGCAAGACTCTGTCTCAAAAAAAAAAAAAAAAAAGGTAAGTAAATTAGTGGTTGTCAGGGACTGTGGGGAGAGGATAGGCAGTGACTGCAAACGAATGTGGGGTTTCCTTTTCGGGTTGATAAAAATGCTGTGAAATGAGACAGTGTTGATGGTTACACAACTTGATAAATTTACTAAAAGTCACTGAATTATATACTTTAAAAGGGTGAATGTTATGGTATGTATGTGAATTATATCTGAATTTATTTTTTTAAAAAGAAATGTGGGCTGTGAGGTAAAGTGATGAATGCTTAACTTTAAAGACACTGAAAATTTTTGGCTCCGCACAGTGTCTCATACCTGTAATCCCAGCACTTTGAGAGGCTGAGACAAGAGGATCGCTTGAACACAGGAGTTCAAGGTCAGCCTGGGCAACACAGTGAGACCTCATCTCTACAAAAAATAAAAAATAAACTGAAAATTTTAAAGAGAAAACAATTTGGCTATAAAAGGGAAGAGACAGAGGGAAGGTTGGAAGGGGATAAAATTAGGTGGATAACAGAGGGGAGTGATCTTGTGTGTTGAAGTGCTGTGAAGCAGTAGACATGCTGATACACGAGAAAAGACAGATTCAAAGTGCAAGGTCTGAGAAGGCAGGGGGAAGATGACGGGGAAACCATCGAGGACTCGGGCACTAGAGAGGGAGAGCTCTTCCACTGCAAGGCAGGAAGTACAAGCCTGGGTTGGGATTCAAGAGATGCGGAGTGGGGTTTCCTGGCCTCCATTCTCTCATGGAGTGGGAGTGACCCATCTGCTGAGGGCATGGGACAGTGGTCACCGGGGTAAGGAGACCGAAGGCGACCAGATATGCCAGTGAGAAGTGCCATGGGACTGTCTGCCAGTAGAAACTCCGGCTGACTGTTGAACTGGCAGTGATGGTGGACACGGAGCACAGCACCAAACACATTCTCCCTCATTGTCACAAACGAGCATCAGAAGGCTGACAGTTGGTTGGGCGCAGTGGCTCATGCCTGTAATCCCAATGCTTTGGAAGGCAGAGGTGGGCAAATAATTTGAGGTCAGGAGTTCGAGACCAGCCTGTCCAACATGGTGAAACCCCATCTCTACTAGAAATACAAAAATTGGCCAGGCACGGTGGTTCACGCCTATAGTCCCAGCACTTTGGGAGGCTGAGGTGGGTGGATCACGAGGTCAGGAGATCGAGACCATCCAGGCTAACACAGTGAAACCCTGTCTCTACTAAAAATACAAAAAATTGGCCGGGCGTGGTGGTGGGCGCCTGTAGTCGCAGCTACTCAAGAGGCTGAGGCAGGAGAATGGCGTGAACCCGGGAGGCAGAGCTTGCAGTGAGCCGAGATCACGCCACTGCACTCCAGCCTGGGTGACAGAGCAAGACTCCATCTCAAAAAAAAAAAAAAAAAATTAGCAGGTCATGATGGCGCCTGTAGTCCCAGTGACTCAGGAGGCTGAGCCACGAGAATCACTTGAGCCCAGGAGCTGGAGGTTGTGGTGAGCCGAGATCGCAACACTGCACTCCAGCCTGGGTGACAGAGCACCATTACAAAAAAAAAAAAAAAAGGAAGGCCAGCAGTTGAGTAAAACCACAGGTAGGGGCTTCCATGCCAAGGTACCGTCTCAAGGAGGCACAGAATCCTGGAAGTGGTGAACTATGGAATCCAGGCAGAGGCAGTCAGGACGAAGCAGCCCAGGGAGAAAAGAGGGGTCGGTGATGTGAGGTGTCAACTCAGCCATCAGTGCAGGATTCAGGACACAAGTAACACGTGGTGCTGCCCAGTGGCAACACGGAGCACCACAACACAACGGTTTCCATCCTCGCTCACTTACACTGAGAAAACCATGCCGCACCTCCCCACCTTACGACTTCCTGCTTAGCCCCCAGGCATGAAATACTGAGTGCAGGTAAGTGAAATGATGGGTTCAGCGAATTTTTCAGACTGGCTGTTTCAATGAGAAGCTATTAATTTTGGTGAAAATCAATTTATCACTTTTTTTTTCTTTTACTTTTTGCATCTTAAGAAATCTTTGGGCCAGGTACAGTGGTTCACACCAACGATCCCAGCACATTGAAAAGTTGAGGCAGGAGGATCACTTGAGGCCAGGAGTTTGAGACCACCTGTGCAACATAGCAAGACCCTATCTCTTAAACAAAAAAAAATTTTTTTTTTGAGACAGAGTCTCGCTCTGTCACCCACACTGGAGTGCAGTGGCGCAAACTCAGCTCACTGCAACATCCACCTCCTGGGTTCAAGCGATTCTCCTGCTTTGGCCTCCTGAGTAGCGGGGATTACAGGCACCTGCCACCAAGCCCAGCTAATTTTTTGTTTTTTTTTTTTTTCTTTTTTTCTTTTTTTTTTTTTGAGACGGAGTCTGGCTCTGTCGCCCAGGCTGGAGTGCAGTGGCCGGATCTCAGCTCACTGCAAGCTCCGCCTCCCGGGTTTACGCCATTCTCCTGCCTCAGCCTCCCGAGTAGCTGGGACTACAGGCGCCCGCCACCTCACCTGGCTAGTTTTTTGTATTTTTTTAGTAGAGACGGGGTTTCACCATATTAGCCAGGATGGTCTCGATCTCCTGACCTCGTGATCCGCCCGTCTCGGCCTCCCAAAGTGCTGGGATTACAGGCTTGAGCCACCGCGCCCGGCCAATTTTTTGTATTTTTAATAGAGATGAGGTTTCACCTTGTTAGCCAGGATGATCTCGATCTCCTGACCTCGTGATCCGCCCACCTCAGCCTCCCAAAGTGCTGGGATTACAGGCGTTGAGCCACTGCGTCCGGCCAATTTTTTTTTTTTAATTAGCCTGGCATGGTAGTGTGCCTGTAGTCCCAGGTGCTTGGGACGCTGGAGGATCGCTTGAACCCAGGAGGTGGAGGCTGTACTGAGCTATGATCGCACCACTGCACTCCACCCTGGGCAACAGAACAAGACCTTGTCTCAAAATAGAAAAAAAGAAAAAGAAACCTCTGGCTACCACAGAGCAGTGAAAACATTATCCCGTGTTTGTTCGAGATGCAGTATCATCCTTGCAAAGGCTCAGGCATGCTTATATATACACGGAACTCTCCAGAAGCCACCACAGGGCACTGGTAAGAGCAGTGGCCTCCGGACAGGGATTCTGGGAATTAGAGGATGAAAGGCAACTTCCCTTTTTTATACTTTTTTTATTTCCTTCCATGTATACGTATTACTTTAAAATGTCACATATCCCCGTAAAGGTGATTTAAACGGGTCACCCAGGCCAGGCGCAGTGGCTCACGCCTGTAATCCCAGCACTTTGGGAGGCCAAGGTGGGTGGATCACCTGAGCTTAGGAGTTCGAGACCAGCCTGGCCAACATGGTGAAACCCAGTGTCTACCAAAAATACAAAAATCAGCCAGGTGTGGTGGCGGGTGCCTGTAATCCCAGCTACTCTGGAGGCCGAGGCAGGAGAACCGCTTGAGCCTGGGAGGCGGAGGTTGCAGTGAGCCCAGATCATGCCACCGCACTCCAGTCTGGGCAACAGAGCGAGACTCCCTCTCAAAAAATAAAAAATAAAAAATAAAGTCCTGTGTATCCCAGGTACAATTAACATGCTTAGAACCAAGCTCCTGCTAGTTCTCCAAACCCATTCCTTTCCCTATCTCCCATTCCAGTTAACGGCCCAGTTCATCCATCCCTCAAACCCAAAGCCCAGTGGGCCTCACACCTGCACTCCCTGGCTCCGGAAGGGTGAGCCCCACTGCTCCTCTGGCCAAAATCCCTAAAACTGGCTCCGCTCCCCTGGACACCCCATGCCCTCAGAGCTCACTGCCCACCTGTCCTGCCCCACTTCTCACCTACGGTGTCCACCGCGTCATGGGCACATGCACGTGCATCACTCACGCACTGCTGGGGCGACAGGCGCCTGCGCATGAGCCACATGGGTTGTTGGGACGTCAGGCGCATGTCCATTAGTTGCATGCGCTCGCTCGCTGCTCACGTGCGCCCATGGGCTGCAGGCTGGGAGGCCGCCCGTCTGCACAGCACTTCCCGCGCTGAGCCCCTCCGCGGGCTCCCGGCAGCCCGCCACCGAGGATCCCCTGCTCCTAGGTAATGCAATGTGTTTTGTTCTGCGCTGAGCGCCACTTCAAAAGCAGTCATCCCCAGCCTCCCTTGCAGTTGCAGCTACGAACGGCCCCTGGATACACCTGTGACCAATGACGTGAAGCCGCTGGTGGGGTCTTCCAGAAAGCTCCACTAGAGGCCTGTTCTGCAACACGCCCCCTCCTTCTCCCCTCTGCCCCAGCCCTCACCCGCCTGGCACCGGGGCAGTGCTGAGGCGAGTCCCGACCTGCAACCAGGGCAAAGGTTGCATGCACGGGGCTGTCTAGGAAGAGGAGCCTGGGGATACCACCCCTCTCAGGGGTGTGACGGGTCAGCGTGGCCCCTGCTCCAGTGGCCCCCACAGCCCTGCCTTGGCCCCACCCCACAGAGCACAGGCTACTTTTTTTTTTTTTTTTTAAGGAGTCTTGCTCTGTCACCCAGGGTGGAGTGCAGTGGTGCGATCTAAGCTCACTGTAATCTCCACCTCCCGGGTTCAAGCAATTCTCCTGCCTCAGCCTCCCAAGTAGCTGGGATTACAGGCGCCCATCACAGTGCCCAGCTAATTTTTTTTTTTTTTTTTTTTTGAGACGGAGTCTCGCTCTGTCGCCCGGGCTGGAGTGCAGTGGCCGGATCTCAGCTCACTGCAAGCTCCGCCTCCCAGGTTCACGCCATTCTCCTGCCTCAGCTTCCCGAGTAGCTGGGACTACAGGCCCCTGCCACCTCGCCCGGTTAGTAGAGACGGGGTTTCACAGTGTTAGCCAGGATGGTCTCGATCTCCTGACCTCATGATCCGCCCGTCTCAGCCTCCCAAAGTGCTGGGATTACAGGCTTGAGCCACCGCGCCCGGCCTTATTTGTACTTTTAGTAGAGGGTTGCTCCATGCCGGTCAGGCTGGTCTTGAACTCTCGACCTCAAGTGGTCCGCCCACCTCGGCCTCCCAAAGTGTTGGGATTACAGGCATGAGCCACTGCGCCTGGCCGGTTTTTTTTCTTTCTTTTTTTTTTTTTTTATTGCAGTGGCAATCAGGACAGCGTCGACTTCCCCAGACTCAGGCAATCCTCCCACCTCAGCCTCCTGAGCAGCTGAACTACAGGGCACGCCACCATGCCCAGTTAATTTTTTGCAGAGATGCGGTTTCACCATTTTACTCACGCTGGTCTGGAACTCCTGTACTCAAACGATCTGCCCACCTCAGCCTCCCAAAGTGCTGGGATTATAGGCTGAGCAACCTCCTGGGCCTGCCTCAGGCCTATTCTCAATAGGATAACATGCTCTGCTCATCTCTCTGGATGAAAAAAGTGTAAAAAAAGACTAAGAAAAAAGCAAACGAAGGACTGACTAAGCAAAATTTGTACTTGTTTAATAAGAAAATCACTTCTTTAAAAAAATAGTTATTTACATGCTGAGGTTTATCTGTGCAATGCAAGAGCTGAAAATAGATTCGAGAAAGGCTGTTCCTACAAGGAAAGGTCCTGAGGTGACAATGCCAGGCCACATCTGCCAGGCAGGCCTGAGAAACCATGGTTCTCATGGCTGGCAAAACATGGCTGCAGCGATCCCAGCTTCTTGCTGCCCACAGGGATGGCACGCCTGGGCGCACACTGTGAGCTGCTCAGAGGCACTCTGGTGGGCAGCTCCCACCACCTCAGTCGGTGTCTCCATCCCCTTCGCTGCCTTCCAGGGGACTGGGCACCTGCAGAAGAAGAGCACATGGAGAATGAGAGGCAAGCACTCTCCCCCACTGCTCCTGAATGCCCGGAGGTGCCCATGACAGGTTCGGCACAGGAGCCTTGCCCCCACCATTCCCTCATCAGGGGCAGAGGCTCGCATTTGTTCTCGGTCATCTCTTAACCAGGTCAGGAACCTGCGCAGGGAAAGGCAAGGGCTGGGGACACTAGAGGGGCCCTTGTTGGGCTCCTTCACATTCTCACAGGCTGCACTGACCACAGGAGAAAATAAAATGGGGCCATTTGGAAACTCAACAAATGCAGGTGCCTCGGAAGTATACATGCCTGTCATCAGGGGAGTCAACAGCAGTCCACTGGCCCAGGCCAAATTGGCACCTGGGCTGTATTTAGCCTGCACTGGGCTTGGGAAAAATTTACTACCAGCACTTAAAA
Source organism: Rhinopithecus roxellana (assembly GCF_007565055.1). Lineage (NCBI taxonomy): Eukaryota > Metazoa > Chordata > Mammalia > Primates > Cercopithecidae > Rhinopithecus > Rhinopithecus roxellana. Next base: position 103,248,163 of record NC_044558.1, read on the forward strand.
AGGGGAAGATTTCCCATACCGAGTATGCAATGCTGGTTTCCCTCAACAACATTTAAGCATGCGGTCACTGTCACATTCCAACACGGCCACCACCAGCTGCCACTGAGCCACGAGTACCCCCTTCAGATGAAACGAGGGCTCCTGGCCACCGCTGGCCCCCTACTCCCTGCCATCCCCGGACTGGGAGCCTCTCATTGCCCCATCTATAGGATGGCTTGCCAGGTGCCTGGCCCCTCGCCTGCCCACCCTACCTCCCTGGGGCCTGCACACACTGAATTTGCCACCCAGGTATGCAGGAAGGACTCTGTTTTCACAGATATCTAGACACGAAGAATCTCCCTGAGCCCTGCCTGAGAATGTCACCCTTTGAAACCTCACTGGGCCACCATGAAAGAACTCAGGCTGGCCGGCCGCGGCAGCTCACGCCTGGAATCCCGGCACTTTGTTAGGCTGAGGTGGGTGGATCACAAGGTCAGGAGTTCAAGACCATCCTGACTAACACAGTGAAACCCCGTCTCTACTGAAAATACAAAAAATTAGCCAGGAGTGGTGGCGGGCACCTTAGTCCCAGCTACTATGGAGGCTGAGGCAGGAGAATGGTGTGAACCCAGGAGGCAGGGCTTGCAGTGAGCCGAGATCGCGCCACTGCGCTCCAGCCTGAGCGACAGAGCGAGACTCCATCTCAAAAAAAAAAAAAAAAAAAAAAAGGCCGGGCGCGGTGGCTCAAGCCTGTAATCCCAGCACTTTGGGAGGCCGAGACGGGCGGATCACGAGGTCAGGAGATCGAGACCATCCTGGCTAACACGGTGAAACCCCGTCTCTACTAAAAATACAAAAAACTAGCGGGGCGAGGTGGCGGGCGCCTGTAGTCCCAGCTACCCGGGAGGCTGAGGCAGGAGAATGGCGTGAACCTGGGAGGGGGAGCTTGCAGTGAGCTGAGGTCTGGCCACTGCACTCCAGCCTGGGCGACAGAGCGAGACTCTGTCTCAAAAAAAAAAAAAAAAAAAAGGAAAGAAAGAACTCGAGTTTTGGGGACATCTCTCACCCCAGAGCAAAGAACTGAGAATGACAATTTCATTCACTTAGCTTTTAGCTCCTGCACCTACGATCCTGTATGTTCCAGCTCTAAGCTACACTCCGCAGCTGTCTAGCCGCTGATTGCGCTCCGTGCCAGGTCCATAGTAGGTGTGCCGGCAGCAAGCCTGACCCGGGGTGGCCCTCCCAGGGTTGAAAAGCACCTGGTGGCGGAGCAAGTGGGTGGCGCAGGCAGGCAGACAAGGAACATCTCAAGACCGCCTGGCCCTGCTCCTGCAGCCGCTGTGTGGCCTTGGGGGGAGTGACACACTTCTCTGTGCCTCAGCTCACTCCTCTGTACAATGGGAACAATGTGGGCCTGTGCTCTGCTGAGCACTGCTGGGAATGTGCCCCTACCTTGGCGCCTGTGCCAGCTGCCGTGAGAGCGGTGGCACTGAAGTTGTGGACAGGCAGGGTGCTCAGCCACTGGGCCATGGAGTGCTCATCTCGCTCAGTGCTGATGATGGTGGGGTAGATGTGCTCCTCCTTGAAGGCTGCGACCTTGCCCTCCTCCTGCACCCAGTCCAGCGGCTCATGCAGCCCATCGTTGCCAAAGCGCTGGTTGTACCTCTCGAAGTGCACCCTCTCCAGGACCAGGCCAAGTCCCGGCGCCTTGGGCACGTCCACCTTCTCTGTGCCCCAGCTGCGCTCCAGCACACTCTCAGAGGCATAGCCCTTCACGATGGCCACCGCCAGGCCGATCATCTTCCGGATCTGATGCATCATGAAGCTCTGACCCTTCACCCTGATCACTGCGAACTCCAGGCCCTCCCGCACAAAGGGTTCCTCGCAGTACATCTCCAGGATGTAGCGGCGGGCGCTGGGCTCCTGGGGCCCCTTCTGTGAGGTGAAATTGTGGAAGTTGTGCGTGCCCTTGTAGCAGGCCAGGAGCCTGTTGACCTGCTGCAGCGTCTCGGCGCTCAGACGGTAGGTCTCATCCTGCACATCCCGGTCCTTGTGCGCAAAGGCAAACGTGGGCAGCAGGTAGCAATAGGTCCTGGCATCACATCTGTTCTTGGAGTTAAACCCACCTGTGACCCGCTTCAGTCCTAGGAGAGAGGCGATCAGGGAGGAGAGAGGCAGGTGAGAAGTGCCTGGATGACCAGGGAGCGGCCTGAGCACAGCGTGAGCCCCAGTGTCTCCTCACCCAGAGCACCAACCAAGCTCCAGCAAGCATCGGCTTCTCTGGGGAGGGGACAGCCACAGGTTGGGGAACAGGCAGAGGAGGACAGTGGACAGGAGGGACAGGTGCAGTGCTCTATAAGGTGACTGAATTTACAACCATTTATTGTAATTTTCCAATAGCGAGAAGATACGAAATGTCTCCAACACAAAGAAATGATAAATGCTTGGAGTGATGGATCTACTTATGCTAATTGCCCTATTTGATCATTACACATGACTAGAAATATCACACATTATTGTACATAAGTGTGGATAATTATTATGCATGAATTTAAAATACTAAAAGCAGCTAGGCGCGGTGCAGTGGCTCATGCCTGTAATCCCAGCACTTTGGGAGGCCAAGGCGGGTGGATCACTAGGTCAGGAGTTCGAGACCAGCCTGGGCAACATGGCAAAACCCCGTCTCTATTAAAAATACAAAAATTAGCCAGGCATGGTGGCGGGTGCCTGTAATCCCAGCTACTTGGGAGGCTGAGGCAGGAGAATTGCTTGCACCCATGAGGAGGAGGTTGCAGTGAGCTGAGATCATACTCTGCACCCCAGCCTGTGCGACAGAGCGAGACTCTGTCTCAAAAAATAATAATAACACACCAGGAGCGGTGGCTCATGCCTGTAATCCCAGCACTTCGGGAGTCTGAGGTGGGCGGATCACGAGGTCAGCAGATCAAGGCCACCCTGGCTAACAGGGTGAAACTCCATCTCTACTAAAAATACAGTAAATTAGCCGGGTGTGGTGGCAGGTGCCTGTAGTCCCAGGTACTCAGGAGGCTGAGGCAGGAGAATGGCGTGAACCCAGGAGGCAGCGCTTGCAGTGAGCTGAGATCACACCACTGCACTCCAGCCTGGGCAACAGAGCGAGACTCCATCAAAAATAATAATAATAATAATAATAATAATAAAAGCAAAAAAAAATTGTTAAAACAAAGGAATTGGGCTTTTGTGCACTAAACTCTAAATCTGTAGCATACTTAATCTCGGAATTAAACACATATCCAAACAACAAAAACAAAGGGTGTGTTAAAACCCAGTGCTGGCAAAGAATCCAGTGTGAACTGGTGCAGCCCACCCTGGAATAAAACCCCAGATACAGGGGAAGTGTGTAACCCCAGCTCAGAAGTCGTGTGAATTCTACAGATAAGGCCATACAGGCAGCACTGTTTGCAACAACAAAAACCACTGGAAACCACCTTAGAATTTCAGCAACTGCAGGCTGACCTAATAAATTCCAGAATATTCGTAGGATAAAAAAGGATGCAGCCCTGCAGGTCAGGAACAAGTCTCCAAGAACTGAGGGCACGTCCCCTCCAAGATGCCTTGAGCGCTAGCAGCACCTCACAGGTGCTCAGTGAATATTTGTTGAATATTGAATAAGCAAAAATTAAAGACAAATGAAGACCTACATGCAGGGGGATCCAATCTGTTGTGGACATCTATGTTTAAATGGAAGAATTCTAGAAGAGTAACCCTCACTGAGAGCACCAACTTCAGGGGCTAGGAGGAGAAAGCTCTGCCTGGACTTGCCTCTGCTGTACTGCACACCTCCTCCAGGAGCTTGCATTATGGCTGAGACATGCAGGCCCCTCCAGCTGCTAGGATTCCACCACACCTCAGGAGTCTGATTTTTTTTTTTTTTTTTTTTTTTTTTTTTTGAGATGGAGTCTCACTCTGTTGCCCAAGCTGGAGTACAGTGATGCAGTCTCAGCTCACTGCAACCTCCACCTCCCGAGTTTAAGTGATTCTCCTGTCTCAGCCTCCCGAGTAGCTGGGATTACAGGCACTCGCCACCACGCCCGGCTAACTTTTGTATTTTTAGTACAGATGGGGTTTCACCATGTTGAACTCCTGACCTCGTGATCCGCCCACCTCGGCCTCCCACAATGCTGGGATTACAGGCATTGGATACTGCGTCCAGCCAGGAGTCTGCGCCCAGCCAGGAGTATGATTTAACACCCAACTATGGTTTCCCATTTACAAGGACTGGCCTGGGCCTTGTGACCTCACAAGCAGTGGGGTGCCTCCACACAGCCTGCCAGGCCCAGGTCGCTAGTCACATGGATGCCATGGGCGCTGCCACCGCATGCCTCGTGCTTTTGTCTCCAGTCATGTTTGTTTCTGAGTGACTTTTTTGATTTTTTTTGGTTTTAAAGATTCCATTTCATAAACACTGAACATCACTAGGATGTGCTGCAAGCATAATTCTGGTTGTTTCAGACATAACTGCTAAGAAAGGCTGAAAAGTGCCGGCAGATGGCCACGCTGCACGCCTGGGGAGGGCCCTGACAGCCTGCGCCGCGGCATGTGGGTGACAGCGACTACCCAACAACTGCACAGACGTGGCACTGTTGAGCATGATGGGGATTAATCTACAGAATACTCACCATGCAAATGAATGGGAAGAGACCTCAAACGCAACTTTCAGAGGCCTTATTCTATGGGAAGTTTCTCAGGAGGAAATTATCCTCAGAAGGCAGAGGAAGCCCAGCATAACAAAAATAAAACTATTGTCGGGTGCGGTGGCTCAAGCCTGTAATCCCCAGCTGCTGGTAATCCCAGCACTTCAGGAGGTCAAGGCAGGTGGATCACCTGAGGTCGGGAGTTCAAGACCAGCCTGACCAACATGGAGAAACCCCGTATTCACTAAAAAGACAAAATTAGCCGGGCGTGGTGGCACATGCCTGTAATCCCAGCTACTTGGGAGGCTGAGGCAGGAGAATCACTTGAACCTGGGAGGTGGAGGCTGTGGTGAGCCAAGATTGCGCCATTGTACTCTAGCCTGGGCAACAAGAGCGAAACTCCATCTCCAAAACAAAAAAATTAATAAAAAATGAAACTATTGCTGGGTGCAGTGGCTCATGCCTATAATCCCAGCACTTTGGGAGGCCGAGGTGGGTGGATCACCTGAGTTCAGGAGTTTGAGACCAGACTGACCAACATGGTGAAACCCCATCTCTACTAAAAATACAAAAAAAATTAGCCGGGTGTGGTGGTGTGTACCTGTAATCCCAGCTACTGGGAAGGCTAAGGTGGGAGAATCGCTTGAACCCAGGAGGCAGGTGGAGGTTGCAGTGAGCCGAGATCACACCACTGCATTCCAGCCTGGGCAACAGAACAAGACTCCATCACAAAAAAATAAAAATAAAATCAACAGGGATTACTGAATCCTATTTATGACTCATACATAAATGTTCATAGTGGCTTTACTTCTAATAGCCCAAAACTGGAAATCACCCAGTGTCATCAGCAGGTTAAGTGTATAAACAATTCGTGATACATGGCAGAACGGAACAGCCCGCAGCAATGAGAAGGAACAGACTGCTGACATACACAACAGCATGGATGAATCTTAAAATAGTCAGGCTGTGGGCCGGGCACAGCAGCTCACGCCTGTAATCCCAACACTTTGGAAGACTGAGGCAGGTAGACTGATTGAGCCTAGGAGTTTGAGACCAGCCTGGGCAACATGGCGAAACCCCATCTCTACCAAAAAAACTAAAATTTAGCCGGCTGTGGTGGCGTGTGCTTGCAGGCTGAGGCGGGAGGATCGCTTGAGCCCAGGTGATCGATGCTACAGTGAACTGTGATCGCAACTCCAGCCTGGGCTATAGAACAAGACCCTGTCTTCCTGTCTCAAAAAAACACTTCTCTCCAAGCAGACCAGTCAGGCAGACAACAGTTCTGTTTTCTTGGGATTACACCAAAACAAAAAGGAAAAGAAAACAGAGCAAGATGATAGATTCACGCCCAGCCACACCTATCATTACATTCAATATAAGTGGCTTCTGGGAGGCCAAGGCAGGAGGATCCCTTGAGCCCAGGAGTTCAAGACCAGCCTGGGCAACAAAATGAGACCCCATCTCTACAAACTCAAAAATTAAGTGTGGTGGCACACACTTGTAGTTCCAGTTACTCAGGAGGCTGAGGACCACTTGAACCTGGGAGGCGGAGGCTACAGTGAGCCATGATCACACCACTGGACTCCAGCCTGGGTGACAGAGCAAGACTCTCTCAAAAAACAAACAGAATAAATGAATCAATGGGTGTACGTTAAGTTGCCTGTACCTGCCACTTAAAAAGTAGAGAGTCCCATTTTAAGAAGGCCTAAAAATTCCATTTATCAGGACTTCCATAAAAGGGAACAATTGTTCATTTTAACCACGAATTTGGATTTTCACATCCAGTGTTTGCTTCAAACAAGGCACCTGTGTGGCCACAAGCACCGCCAATGAGAAGCCGTCCACTCCTGTCTAGTTGCTCCCATTTCTGAAGAAGGTCAGAACCAGCTGCAAAGCAACTCTGACTACACTTCTGCATCAGTGACAGGTGGAAAAGGCAGGAGCATGCATAGCCTCGTGTCTCTGCAAGACTATCTACAACCAGGCGTGCGGCCGCCAGCACTGCAAGACTTACCCAGGATCCGAATGTGAGACGGAAGGTGGCTGTTGATCTTTTCTAGAATGTCGTCAATCAGCCACACCTTCAGGGATACCACCTGGCCGGCTGCGGACACGCCCTGTAAAGAAAGCAGAAAGGGTGACGGAAGGTGGGTCCCTCGGGCCTCGCACGCTGGTCTCTGAGACAGAAGGACGACGCGGACCTTGTGTCGTTTCACACATGAATTCTGCTGTTAGAAACGCATCTGGGCCGGGCGCGGTGGCTCAAGCCTGTAATCCCAGCACTTTGGGAGGCCGAGACGGGCGGATCACGAGGTCAGGAGATCGAGACCTCCTGGCTAACACGGTGAAACCCCGTCTCTACTAAAAATACAAAAAACTAGCCGGGCGCGGTGGCGGGCGCCTGTAGTCCCAGCTACTGGGAGGCTGAGGCGGGAGAATGGCGGGAACCCGGGAGGCGGAGCTTGCAGTGAGCCGAGATCGCGCCACCGCACTCCAGCCTGGGCGACACAGCGAGACTCCGTCTCAAAAAAAAAAAAAAAAAAAAAAAAGAAAGAAACGCATCTGGAGGGAATCATCCAATATAAAAATAAAGCTCTATCTGCCAACGGAGTGCATGCAGGAGCACTTATAAAATAAACTATTAGGAATGAATTCAAAGCCCAAGAGGAAACATTAAATGACGGAGCATAAATATGACTCTGTGCAGACAGAAAGCAAAGCACCACATAAGATACGACCCCCACCCAGGTGCAATGGCTCACGCCTGTAATCCCAGCACTTTGGGAGGCTGAGGCGAGCAGACCGTCTGAGGTCAGGAGTTTGAGACCAGCCTGGCCAACACGGTGAAACCTGATCTCTACTAAACATACAAAAAATTAGCAGGGTTTTGTAGCGTGCGCCTGTAGTCCCAGCTACTCAGGAGGCTGAGGTGGGAGAATCACTTGAGCCTGGGAGGTTGGAGGTTGCAATGAGCCAAGATCCTGTCACTGCACTCCAGCCTGAGTGACAGAGTCAGACTCTACCTCAAAAAAAAAAAAAAAAGATATGACTCCCAAGGATTGGGGAAAAGAGAAAACACAACTTAGAACCAAGGGCAGAGTGAGTAGGAGGTCCTCACTTGAGTCAGAACAGCAGTGGCCCTAGGGGAAAGGGAGGGGCCTTCTGGGGACAGGCAGTGGGTACACAGGTCGGCACACAGGTAAAAACTGATCAAGCTTACGCTTAAGACTAGCACGCTTTACTGTTGTATATTATACCTCTTTTTTAAAGTAAGTTTCTATAGATTTTGTGTTGGATTCTTTTTCAGACAAGGTTTGGTCTGTCACCCAGGTTGGAGTGCAGTGTTGCCATCTTGGCTCACAGCAACCTCGACCTCCCAGGTTTGAGCAATCCTCCCACCCCAGCCTCCCAAGTAGCTGAGACTACAGGCAGGCACCACAATGCCTGGAGAGTTTTTAAAATTTTTTTGTAGAGACAGGGTCTTGCTATGTTTCCCAGCCTGGTCTGGAACTCCTGTCCTCAAGTGATCCTCCCACCTCAGTCTCATAAAGTGCTGGGATTACAGGCGTGAGCAACCATGGCCGGCCAAGGAGATCGTTTCCAATTAAAGGAAGCTCTAGAGACATGATAACTGAATGCCAATAATGATCCTAGATTAGATCCCCGACCAATTAACAAAAATAAAAGGCATGCCACAAAGAAGCTGAAGAAAAAGAAAACAGAAAAGACAGTTTCCAACTTTAGACAACATGTCAGATGGTGGTACTCTTATCAATGCTGAATTTCACACGAGTAATAATTTATAGTGTGAGGTTGCTGAAGGATGTCACAGTCCCTAGGAGACTTGTGCTAAGATGTTTCAGGGTAAAGGGTGATGATGTCTGCAATTTACTTTTTTTTTTTTTTTTTGAGACGGAGTCTCGCTCTGTCACCCAGGCTGGAGTGCAGTGGCCGGATCTCAGCTCGCTGCAAGCTCCGCCTCCCGGGTTCACGCCATTCTCCTGCCTCAGCCTCCCGAGTAGCTGGGACTACAGGCGCCCGCCACCTCGCCCGGCTAGTTTTCGTATTTTTAGTAGAGACGGGGTTTCACCGTGTTAGCCAGGATGGTCTCCATCTCCTGACCTCGTGATCCGCCCGTCTCGGCCTCCCAAAGTGCTGGGATTACAGGCTTGAGCCACCGCGCCCAGCCTGCAACTTACTCTTAAACGGTACCATTTTAAGATAGAAAAGGCCAGGCACGGCCAGGCGCAGTGGCTCACGCCTGTAATCCCAGCACTTTGGGAGGCCGAGGCAGTCGGATCACGAGGTCAGGAGATGGAAACCATTCTGGCTAACACGGTGAAACCCCGTCTCTACTAAAAAATACAAAAAACTAGGCGGGCGAGGTGATGGGCGCCTGTAGCTACTCAGGGAGGCTGAGGCAGAAGAATGGCGTGAACCCGGGAGGCAGAGCTTGCAGTGAGCTGAGACCCGGCCACTGCACTCCAGCCTGGGCGACAGAGCGAGACTCCGTCTCAAAAAAAAAAAAAAAAAAAAAAAAAAAAAAAGGCCAGGCACAGTGCCTCTCATTCATAATCCCAATACTTTGGGAGGCTAAGGTGGGAAGACTGCTTGAGCCCAAGAGTTCAAGCCCAGCCTGGGCAACACAGCAAGATTCTGTCTCAAAAAAGGTAAAGATAAATAAAACGAAAACAAACAAAAAAAACGGGTCAGGTGCGACGGTTCACGCCTGTAATCCTAGCACTTTGGGAGGCTGGGGCAGGCGGATCACCTGAAGTTGGTCGTTCGAGACCAGCCTTACCAACATGGGAAACCCCGTTTTTACTAAAAATACAATAAATTAGCTGGGAGTGGTGGCGGGCGCCTGCAATCCCAGCTACTTGGGAGGCTGAGGCTGGAGAATCGCTTGAACCCGGGAGGTGGAGGTTGCAGTGAGCCCAGATCATGCCATCAAACTCCAACCTGGGCAACAAGAGTGAAACTCCATCTCAAAAAATAAAATAAAATGAATTAAAACACATACACACACACACACACAACTATGACAATATGGTAAAAACCTAACCTTGGTGAATCTGGGAAGACTGTGCTTATGGCATTCTTCTTAAGACTTTTATGAAGGTATGAAATTTTCAAAATAGGCCAGGGCGCGGTGGCTCAAGCCTGTAATCCCAGCACTTTGGGAGGCCGAGACGGGCGGATCACGAGGTCAGGAGATCGAGACCATCCTGGCTAACACGGTGAAACCCCGTCTCTACTAAAAAATACAAAAAAAAATAGCCGGGCGATGAGGCGGGCGCCTGTAGTCCCAGCTACTCGGGAGGCTGAGGCAGGAGAATGGCGTAAACCCGGAAGGCGGAGCTTGCAGTGAGCTGAGATTCGGCTACTGCACTCCAGCCTGGGCGGCAGAGCAAGACTCCATCTCAAAAAAAAAAAAAAAAAAAAAAGAAATTTTCAAAATAAAAAGTTGGAGAGTAAAACTGTTGAGATGTTCCACTGGCCAGACCCACACATGGAACGTGACAGAAGGAAACGAGCTGTTCTGAAACAAGATGACTTTAGGTAAATACACAACAGATTTCAAAGACTTAGCACCAAAAAAGGGAAAGAAAATACATCTCATTGCCAACCACTCTGTACCGACAAGAAGTTGAAGTTGAGAATATCGGAGACATCCTGGGGGGATAGGGACAACAGCTATTGAGGGACACCCGGTATCTCTGGGATGGCCTATGTCTGGCTGTGGTGATGGCTGCACAGCTCTGTGAATATACTGGAACCACCGAACTGTATACGTTCTTCTTTTTTTTTTTTTTTTTGCCAGGCTGGAGCTCAGTGACGCAACCTCGACTTACTGCCACCTTCATCTTCCATGTTCAAGAGATTCTCGTGCCTCAGCCTCCCAAGTAGCTGGGATTACAGGTGTGACTCACCATGCCTGGCTAATTTTTGTATCTTTAGTAGAGATGGGATTTTGTCATGTTGGCCAGGCTAGTCTCGAACTCCAGGCCTCAAGTGATCCATCCACTTTGGCCTCCCAAAGTACTGGGATTACAGGTGTGAGCCACCACACCCAGCTTGAACCGTACACTTTCTTTTAGGTTTTTCGTTTTGTTTTGAGATGGAGTTTCACTCTTGTTGGCCAGGCTGGAGTATAATGGCAGGATCTCAGCTCACTGCAACCTCCATCTCTCAGATTCAAACGATTCTCCTGCCTCAGCCTCCTGAGTAGCTGGGATTACAGGCATGTGCCACCATACCTGGCTAATTTTTATATTTTTAGTAGAGACGGGGTTTTACCATATTGAACAGGCTGGTCTCGAACTCCTGAACTCAGGTGATCTACCCGCCTTGGCCTCCCAAAGTGCTGGGATTACAGGCATAAGCCACCACGCCTGGCCTGAACCGTACACTTTCAATGGGTCAATTGTATAAGAGTGAATTATATTTCTTTTTTTGCTTTTTTCTTTTTGAGATGGAGTCTCACTCTGTCACCTAGGCTGGAGTGCACCATCTTGGCTCACTGCAACCTCCGCCTCCCAGGTTCACACAATTCTCCTGCCTTGGCCTCCTGAGTAGTTGGGATTACAGGCACCCACCACCACACCGGGATAATTTTGTATTTTTAGGAGAGACATGGTTTCTCCATGTTGGCCAGGCTGGTCTCAAATTCCTGACCTCAAGTGATCCGCCTGCCTCGGACTCCCAAAGTGCTGGGATTACAGGCGTGAGCCACCGCGCCTGGCCAAGAGTGAATTATATTTCAATAAAGCTATTTTTAAAATCTGAAACAAAAACAAAATGTTAAACAGCCGAAATATACACACACAAAAAATAAATAATAGGCCGGGCGTGGTGGCTCACGCCTGTAACCCCAGCACTTTGGGAGGCCGAGGAGGGTGGATCACCTGAGGTCAGGAGTTCGAGACCAGCCTGATCAACATGGAGAAACCCCATCTCTACTAAAAATACGAAATTAGCCAGGCATGGTGGCACATGCCCGCAGTCCCAGCTACTTGGGAGGCTGAGGCAGAAGAATGGCTTGAACCCGGGAGGTGGAGGTTGTGGGAGCTGAGAGCTCGCCACTGCACTTCAGCCTGGGCAACAAGAGTGAAACTGTCTCAAAAATAAATAAATAAATAATAAAAATTGTAAAATGTTACTGTGTTTTCATCCAAAGGGCAGGGCACTCGGGTGTCACCATGTCGGCCTCATGGATCTACTTCTGTAGGTTTTCCAATTGCAACTGAGAAAACATATTAGAATGAAACTCTCTCTCTAATAACAGCAGAACTAAAAATAAAGACAAGGACCCTATTTTGAAATGCTGTCTTCATCGGCTCCAACAAATTGTTCCTTTCTTCTTCCCTGAAAACAATCAGAGAGCTGCAAATGGAAGAATCAAAAAGAAAATGGAAATAGTAAGACCCCCCAGAACTCTCTACCTGGAGCCATCAAATGCCATCACCCGCTAGGAGTGAACCTGTGGGTCCCTCTTTGTGTTCCCCCCTCTATGCGACGGCTCCAGTACACGTCCATGGACCCCCAGGGACCGGTGTGCCTTTGCAACTAGGCGTTTGTGGGAACAAGAGCCACAGCTTTATTCAGATTCCCGGGGGTCCTGACCGACAAAAAGTTACGTCTCTGAGAGACCCCCAATGCCCTCAGGCAGCCTGAGAGCCATGTGAGAGCCAGATACTCCGAAAGGCAACGATGACAGATATCACATTCACTGATGCCTTATACATGCTACAGAAAAGCTGTCTGTTCTCTCCAGCTGTGCTGTCCCTGTCTGCCAAATGTTGGGCTGCAGGTGGCAAGCCACCCAGGTGCCGAGACGAGAGACTGAAGGCACGAGCTGTTCCAGTATATAAAGAGAATAATTAGAATAAGAAAAGTTATACTAGAAACAGAATACAGATATGATTATATATAATATCAATATTTGTAGTATTATTCTTTATTATTATAATAATCTCTCTTCTATAATTATAACCTAGGAAAAACCAGGCCATACAGAGTCAGGAGCTGAAGGGACACTGTGAGAGGTGACCAGAAGACAAGAGTATGAGTTCTCGGTCACTCCCAGCTAAGGGCCGCTTGGTCTAGTGGTAGCGCCAGTGCCTGGGAAGGCACCTGATACTTAGCAGACCGGGAAAGGGAGTCTCCCTTTCCCTGGGGCAGTCAGAGAACACTCTGCGCCACCACCTCTTGTGGGAGGCCTGACATGACCCAGGCCTGCCCGCAGTCATCTGGAGGCTTAAACGTCTCCTGTGGTGCTGTGCTTCAAAGGTCACACTCCTTGTCACTTGCATGTTCCGCCTGTACACCTGGCTCCTCCTTTTAAGTTCTTAGAAGACAGCAGTAGCAGAATTAGTGAAAGCATTAAAGTCTTTTATCTTTCTGACAAGCGCATAGAAGAAATGCTGACGTACGCTGTCCCCCTCTCCGCCTCAGCTACCACAAAGGGAAAGACCCCTGTCCCGTGGACACGTCACTCGTGTGACCTTATCAATCACTTGAGATGACTCATACCCCTTACCCTGCCCTTACCCTGCCCCCTTGCCTTGTATACAATAAATAGCAGTGCACCAGGCATTCAGGGCCACCAGGACTCTGCACGTTGGTGGCAGTGGTCCCCTGGGCCCAGCTGTCCTTCCATCTCTTTGTCTCATGTCTTTATTTTTCTACGATCTCTCGTCTCTGCACACGAAAGAAAACCCACAGGCCCTGTAGGGCTGGACCCTACACTGAGTCCCTCCTTAAAGACATCTCCATTCCCTGTGGCGGGCCACTCTGCCCACATCCAATCCCATGGTTCAGTTCCAAGCACAGCAATGTGGCGTCACAGGACCACTTGGCATGTGCTGCCACACAGCCAGCAGCAGCGTCCAGGGTGGATGTGCAAACCCATCGGAAATGGGTACTCAGCCTTGTGGTTCTGAAGGGTCAGTGCTGGGTCACCAGCCTCACGCAGCTGAGACCATGTGACAGGTCCAGGGTGGTGGAGATGTGACGAGCGTGGGCTTCGCACACACACACACAGTATTACATTCATCCCATGAAGAGATTTTTATATGGATTACATGCTGAAATAAGGATATCCTGAATATATTGAGTTTATAATACAGTGAATTATTTATTAATTTCAAGCCAGATGTGGTGGTTCATGCCTGTAAATCCCAGCACTTTGGGAAGCCAAAATGAGAAAATCACTGGAGCCCAGGAGCTGGAGACCCCTGGGCAACACAGCAAGACCTCATATTAAAAAAAAAAAAAAAAAAATTGTAGCCAGGCATGGTGGAGTGCCTGTCGTTCCAGTGATATGATTTTGCTGTGTCCCTGCCAAATCTCATGTTGAATGGTAATCCCCACATGTCTAGGGAAGACCTGGTGGGAGGTGACTGGATCATGCGCACGGTTTCCCCCATGCTGTTCTCGTAACAGTGAGTGAGTTCTCACAACATCTGACGGTTTTATAAGGGGCTCTTCCCCTTACTCTCTTCACTCTCTCACGCCTGGCCACCATGATCTAAGTTTCCTGAGGCCTCCCCAGCTATGTGACACTGAGTCAGTTAAACCTCTTTTCTTTATAAATTGCCCAATCTTGGGCAGTTCTTTATAACAGCGTGAAAACAGACCAATTCACCCAGCTACTTGGGAAGCTGAAGCAGGAGGACTGCTTGAGCCGCGGAGTTTGAGACTGCAGTAAGCCTGGATCATGCCACTGCACTCCAGCCTGGACAACAGAATGAGACCCTGACTCTAAAAAAGGAAAGAAAAGGGAATGTTGCATCATACAAGTGTGGCTCTCTGCCTTCGTAGCCACACAATCACATTTGCCTCAGAGTGAGCCTGATTGGAGGGTCGAAGGCAGACGTTGCGGCTGCCCCTGTGCCACCTGCAGGAATGTATGTCCCTGAGAACAGAATCAACACAAGAGAAAGCTAAGACCAGAGAGAACACAGAGCCCTGCTGGCAGGAAGCACCTAGATCCGGCTATACCTGAGCTGACCAAGCTCCTAGACATCTCACCTATATAAGGTGTAGGCTAGTTTGATTTGCACATCATATGTGCTCAGAAGCAACATAACAAGTCAGGACACTGAGCTGGAAAGTGGGCCGGGTGCTGCTCATATCAGCCGGGAAGGGGCAGAGAAGGCCGTCACCCACCTTGTCTGTCCGGGCACAGCGCTGAAAGGACATTTTCCTCATGTCCTCGCCATGATTTTCAGGAATACAGCCTGACTGGACAAGGGCAGACACCAAGTCATCTTCAATTGTTTTGAATTGTGAGGACCCAACATTCCTCTGAAAAAGGAGACAAAAACAGGTTTCACATTTTGCAGACAGGAGTCGCCATGTTGCCCAGGCTGGTCTCAAACTCCTGGTCTCAAGCGCTCCTCTGGCCTGAAGTGCTGAGATTACAAGTGTGAGCTGCCACGCTCGCGTGAAAACACTGTATTCTGCTCACTCGCCCTGAGCCTGGGCTGCTCCACGCCAGGGGATGGGTAGCGTGGAACGGAATCAAAACACAGGTTTGACTGAACCTGTGCACACACCTACTTCCACAATCAGTTACGACATCAGTGCTGTGGGTGCTACCTATACTTAAACAATATAACATCAGATGTAAAGTAATCCATGGTCAGGCACAGTGGCTCACACCTGTAATCCCAGCACTTTGGGAGGCCAAGGTGGGTGGATCACCTGAGGTCAGGAGTTCGAGACCAGTCTAGCCCACATGGTGAAACCCCGTGTCTACTAAAAATACAAAAAGTAGCCAGGTGTGGTGGCGGGCTCCTGAGACAGGAGAAATCGCTTGAACCTGGAAAGTGGAGGCTGCAGTGAACCGACAGTGCACCACTGCACTCCAGCCTAGGCGACAGAGAAAAACGCTGTCTCAAAAAAAATGCAAATAAAAGTTAGTCAGGTATGCTTTTAATCCCAGCTACTCAAGAGGCTGAGACAGGAGAATCACTTGAATCTGGGAGGCAGAGATTGCAGTGCACAGTGGTTGGCTGGGCTCGGTGGTTCACCCCTGTAATTCCAACACTTTGGGAGACGGAGGCAGGAGGATAATCTGAGACCAGGAGTTCAAGGCCAGCCTGACCAACATGGTGAAACCCTGTCTCTACTAAAAATACAAAACTAGCTGGGCGTGGTGGCAGGCGCCTGTAGTCCCAGCTACTCGGGAGGCTGAGGCACAAGAATCACTGGAACCCGGGAGGTGGAGGTTGCAGTGGGCCAAAATCCCGCCACTGCACTCCAGCCTGGGCGACAGAGTGAGACTCTGTTTCCAAAAAAAAGCAATCCATTACTTGTAACTTTCACCATAAAAGCTGTTACAACAACTTGCCAAAGTTAAGCATTCTTTTCTTAAACGTTTGTTTCAGTCAGACACTGCATGCACTGCACGAACTTCTGTGGATAAGCTTAAAGATGTTTAAAGAACACAGAACCAGGCAAAGCCACAGTGTTAATTACAAAAAGGAACGTCTGCCTGAGGCCAGTCACAGTGGCTCATGCCTGTAATCACAGCACGGGGAGGCTGAGGCAGGAGGATCGCTTGAGCCCAGGAGTTTGAGAGCAGCCTGGGCAACACAGCGAGTCCCCATTCCCATAAATAATAAGAAACTTAGCAAGACCCTATTCCTGTAAATTAAAAAAAAAATTATTCGGGCCATGAGGTCAAGGACACTTACAGTCCTCAATGCTTGGGAGGCTGAGGTGGGAGGATCTCTTATGCCCAGGAGGTGGAGGCTGCAGCGAGCAGTGGATGCCCCACTGCATTCCAGCCTGGGCCCCAAAGGAAGACCATGCCTCAAAAAGAAAAAAAAAATACGCCTACCTGAATGCACCCACACCCTCTACTTTCCAGAAAAGGAAGTGGGCTGAGGATAGAATCCTCACAACTTTAATACTTAGTTCTGTCCCCTTAACGCACACGACGGCAGGCTCTTCGGAGCTAAGCCGCGCTGTCCACCGTCCTCAGCAATGAGCATCAGTACACCTAGCTCCTCTTCACACCCTATTTAGCAGGTGCTGTCAGCACTCCCATCCTGAAGATGAGGACTCGAGCACACAGCAAGTGAACCCCGCCCCAGAACACAGTGGTTAGCCGCAGGGCCGGCCTGATGGAAGGCAGCAGCTCGCGCGCAGCAGGACCAGTGAAGGCTGCTTGGGCCTGCACCTAAACCCAGCCGGACCCACCGCTTCCACAGCGGCCGCACCTGCACCTAAGCCCCGCGGGACCCGCCGCTTCCCGGGCGGCCACACCTGCATGCCGTGGTAGCCCTTGCCCGAGTAGGCCATGAGCAGCACGATCTTGCGCTTGGGCAGCTTCCCGCGCCGCTCCTCGTCCCCACCGCTCTTGACCTTCTTCGCCGGATGCTCGCCGTCCTCCCAGACGCGGACACCCCCGGCCCAGCAACTGCGGGACCTCCGATCCTGGGGGCGCGCGGATCCCGCGGGCGGTGGCTCCGCGTTCCCGGCCATGCGCGGCGAGCTGCAGAGAAAGGTAGCGTGAGCGGGGGTCCTGTCGGCACCGCGCGGGGTGGGCTGGGCTGGGCTGGGCGGGCGTGGCGGGGTCGCCCGGCGTCGCGGTCATTACCAGGACGGACGCGGTCCCAGGCGCAGGGTCCACCGTCCGCAGGCTCCCAACAGCGCGCGAAGATGGAGGCCCATGCGCAGGCTACCAGCGAACCCGACCCCGCCCTGACCCCGCAGTGTCCCAGCCCCGCCTCTGCCGACCCCTAACCTCCCGGACCCTGACGCTGCTGTCCTGTTCCTGCTGACCCCTGACCTCCGGGAACCCGGCGCCCCAACCACTCTCTAGCTAACCTCTGACCTCTCGGACCCGCACACCCCAAGCCCACTCCTGCTGACCCCTGACCTCTCGGGCCCCGCGCCCAAGCCCCGCCTCTGCTGTCCCCAGACCGCCCCGGGACGCTGACGGATAAACTCCAACGTCCCCCGACACCCAGGTTAACCTCTGACCTCCCCAGCCCCTTCACCTCCCGCCCCGCCCAGTGGGCTTTCCTCGGGAGTCGAGGAGACCCGGACCACCCGCGTAGGGACCAGAGAGGCTCGCCTCGCATCAGGCCCCACTCCCTACGCGGCTGACTGAGCCGGAGCCGGACCACGTGGGCGAAGGCGGAAGTGAAACGAGCGGCTGGACGGCGGCCGAGCGCGGACAAAAATTCTTCGGGAGAAGAGGCGGGGCGGGGACAGGGATGAGAGGGATTTGCGAGGTGGGATGGGGGCGGAGATTAGGGTGATGGGGCGGGGATTAGGGTGTTGGGGCGGGGATTTTGGGGTGTTGGGGGCGGGGATTGGGGGGTGTCAGGGACGGGACACGAAGCCCTCCCGGATCCGGCACCGCGGCCGCGCGGCGAAACGTGCGAGCAGTGGTCGTGCCGCCGCCGCCTCCCGGGTGCTGTCGCCCGCCCAGCGGAGCAGGGGAAACTCCGAGCCCACGCCGGCCCCGCTCCTCTCCGCTGCCGGGTCCCCTCCCACGTGCTCGGCCCCCAGACCCTCAGTGGCACCCACCCTGTGCGGCCCTCGTGTGGCCTCAGCCCCGCGCCCCGTCCCGGTTCCACAGACGCTGGGGCGCAGGGGCGGCTCCGCCCTGGCCTTCACCCGCACTGTGGAAGGGGTCACCGCTCACCGCAGCCTCCGCCTCCGGGCTCCAGCGGTCCTCGCAGGCGCGCGCCACCACGCCCAGCTAATTTTTTCTTATTTTTTATAGAGATGCGGTCTCCTGAAAAGTGGCCACTTTTTTTTGTGGCGGGGAATCAGAGTTTTGCTCTGTCGCCAGGCTGGAGTGCAGTGACGCGATCTCGGCTCACTGCAACCTCCGCCTCCTGGGCTCAAGCGATTCTCCTGCCTCAGCTTCCCGAGTAGCTGGGACTACAGGCGCGCGCCACCACGCCTGGTTAATTTTTTTTGTATTTTAGTAGAGACGGGGTTTCACCGTGTTGGCCAGGATGGTCTCGATCTCCTGACCCAAAAGTGCTGGGATTACAAGCGTTAGCCACCGCGCCCAGTCTCTTTTTTTTTTTTTTTTTTTTTTTGAGAGGGAGTCTCGGTCTGTCGCCGGGGCTGGAGTGCGGTGGCCGGGTCTCAGCTCACTGCAAGCTCCGCCTCCCGGGTTCCCGCCATTCCCCTGCCTCAACCTCCCGAGTAGCTGGGACTACAGGCGCCGCCACCTCGCCTGGCTAGTTTTTTGTATTTTTTAGTAGAGACGGGGTTTAACCGTGTTAGCCAGGATGGTCTCGATCTCCTGACCTCGTGATCTGCCCGTCTCGGCCTCCCAAAGTGCTGGGATTACAGGCTTGAGCCACCGCGCCCGGCCTTTTTTTTTTTTTTTTTTTTTTTTTTTTTTTTTTTTAAGAGACCAGCTCACTATGTTGCCCAGGCAGATCTCCAACTGCTGAGCTCAAGCGATCCGCCTGCCTCCCCTCCCGAAGTGCCAGGATTCCAGGTGTGGCCACTGCGCCCACCACTTCCTTGCCTCCTCTCCCAAGCTTGCCCTCCTGTCCTCCTGCTTTTCCTTAAAGAAACTCATATGATTCTGGGCCCGCCCAGATAATCTGGCATAATCTCAAAATCCTTAATCCCATATCTAGGGCCACAATTCAGCCAACCACAAGCTTGAATTTGGGGAATGGGCCATGGAGGTGTTGGGGAGAGCATGCTCCTGGCAGTGCAAGGATGGGGAGGCAGGAGCCAGCCGTCTGCAGCAGCCCCACTCCTGCCCTCCAGGGGCTGCACCTCCTCCTACAGGTGAGGACTCAGCAGGGCCTGGGCACTGTGCCCACCTGGAGTATGTAGGTAGAGAAACCACAGGGCTGCGTGATGAGGGACTGATAGGAAAAGAGGGCCAAGGGGCCTGGGGCCAGGTTGTGTGGGGCCCTGTGGCATTGGCTATGAGTGAGATGGGAGCCCCAGGGATCCAATCTGACACCCCTTTCCAAGGGGTACTCAATGGGCTGTGTGTGGCTTGTGAGGAGCTGGTGGCCCAGGCAGTAAGGGGAGGCAGGAGGGTGATGCAATTGGCCAGGTGGGAGGGCAGCTCACCTATACTAAATGACCCCCCAGGAGGGTACCCCTCCACCAGCCCAGGCTCCAGGACTGAGGCAGGGGGTATGGACAGGCACCCAGGGGGCCACAGTTCTGTGAGAGTGCGGGCACCAAGGCCTGGTCCCGCTGGCTTGGAGTGTGCAAGGATGAGGTCCCTCCTACACTGCCACGGCTTCCCCTGGGCCCACCCTCACCACCTGGCTCTGGCACATGGACCTTTACAGCAGCTTTATTTACCACTGCCCAAATGTGGAAACAACTAATATATCGGCAGGTGAATGGAAAAACTGTGGTACCTCCAGACAATGGAATACTATGCAGCTCTAAAAAGAAATGAGGCCAGGCACGGTGGCTCATGCCTGTAATCCTAACGCTTTGGGAGGCTGGGAGGGTGGATCACTTGAGGCCAGGAGTTTAAGACCAGCCTGGACAGCGTGGCAAAACCCGTCTAAAAATACAAAACTTGGCCGGGCGCGGTGGCTCAAGCCTGTAATCCCAGCACTTTGGGAGGCCGAGACGGGCAGGATCACGAGGTCAGGAGATCGAGACCATCCTGGCTAACACGGTGAAACCCCGTCTCTACTAAAAAATACAAAAAACTAGCCGGGCGAGGTGGCGGCGCCTGTAATCCCAGCTACTCGGAGGCTGAGGCAGGAGAATGGCGTGAACCCGGGAGGCGGAGCTTGCAGTGAGCTGAGATCCGGCCACTGCACTCCAGCCTGGGCGACAGAGTGAGACTCCGTCTCAAAAAAAAAAAAAAAAAAACAACTATGAGGACAGGAAGATCAGGGGCGAGTGGAGCTAGGCTGGGAGAGGGGAACAGGTGGAACCCAGAGGACCTTAGGGTGATGTGTGGCATGACACCTTTGCAACACCCAGTGTACATCAAGTGACCCCATGATGTGAACTGCGGACTTTGGGGGGTAACACAGAACCTGTTGTATTAGAAGTGTCCATGATTTTTGAAAATCTAAAATCTGAACATTGGGTTCAACAGCAGAGACAAAGGCACTGCACGAACCTGACGTGTTACTGACGGGAGAGAGGGCAGATGACTCTGTACATCCTACTCCATTTTCCTACAACTATAAACTGCTCTAAAAAATATTAAATTCCATGTTGGCAGTGACTGGGCATTTCTTTACGTCACAGACGTACCAGGAGGACCACAGCGCCCACGGCCTGGCAGCTGCCCCACCACACCTCACCCGGTGCTGAGCGCAGCTGTTCCTGTTTGAGGAGGCTGTTTGGAAGCAGCCCGTCTTGGGACTCAGAAATCAAGGTCTCCGCCTTCCCCTTCCTCGAGAACACCAACCTCTCAATGAACTTTCACTTCTTACTGCGGTTAGCAGTTTTTAGCAAGTTATTTTTATCTAATGAAAACAATATACAGTTTAAAAAATGCAAACCCTACAGGAGTTCGAGACCATCCTGGCCAACATGTGAAACCTCGTCTCTACTAAAAATACAAAAAATCAGCCGGGCGCAGTGGTGCATGCCTGTAGTCCCAGCTACTTGGGAAGCTGAGGCAGGAGAATCTCTTGAACCTGGGAGGCGGAGGTTGCAGTGAGCCAAGATTGTGCCACTGCACTCCAGCCTGAGCAAGAGTTACGCGTCTCAAATTAAAAAAAAAAAAAAAGGGCAAAGGATTTAGATGTTCCTCCAAAGACACACAAATGGCCGCCAAGTACCTGTGATGCTCAACGTCAGGACCCCTTGGGGAAATGCAAACCAAAACCACAAGGCGAGGCCTTGGAGGCCCAGCTGCTCAGAGGCTGCAGTGAACAGTAGGCTTCTTGGAAATTCACACAGGGCTCCACGTGGCCCCTCCTAGGTGGATCCCCAGAGGAGTCAAAGCAGGTGCCCAAAGCTATCCCAAGGTGGGTGCCCTGCCCTCTGGAGTCTGTTCACCCTGTGCAGGACCTCCAGCTTGGCGGGAGAGGCTTCCTGCAGCACAGGAGTCTGCACTGTCCCTCACATATCCAGCTTCTGCCCTGGGGCTCTGCTCCTACGGCTGTGTCCAGCCATTGTGGGCACCAATGGAGGGAGCCCTGGGGCTCCTGCGCCTTGGCTAAGAAAGAAAATGACACAACCTTGAGAACAGCGACAAGCCAGCAAAGGCAAGAGGTGACACCAGCCCAACAATTCCAAAGGTTTATTTCCTTAAATTGATATTACACAATATAACGCAAAGGGCAGGAAATCACACAAAATTTGCTTTAAAGTAGACAAAGGGTCCGGCACTATCAAGAGAACATTCAACCAGGGGCGGCAGTTGAGGCGCCCAGGACCTGCTTGGACACATGCACACGCGGCCGCGACGGAAGCAAGAGGACCAGGACGCCAGGCAAGATCCCTGTAGTGCCAGCTTCCCGGGACTCAAGACTCCAGTCGGCCATGAAGCAATAAATACTAACACGCCCCACGAGGTGAGGATAAAGCCATCAAGGTGATGAGGAAGAAATCACGGGGATATTCTTCTTCTAAGTCCAAGCACAGTGGCAATATTTCAAGTATTGCAAAGAAAAACACACACGTGTGTATTTTTGTCTGTTATGTGGCGTGTGACCCTGGACCCCCGCGTGGGTCCATGGCCCCACCGCTGCCTCCCGCAGACTGGGGACTCGTTCAAGTATCTACTGATCCAGGCTGGGCAGACCAAGGGAGGCCCAGGCAGGGTTTGCAGCACATGCCCGCCTGGAATCCGGAAGGCAGGCCTCTCTGCGGACACCCTCAGTGGCCCTGGGCAAGGCCGAGGCAGGGAGGGACAGGGCTGTCACCAGGCCTACCCTGCCGAGGGGCTGACACCACAGCTGGCTGTCAAAGCTGGACAGGGAGCTTTTGCATATGTTACTTTTTTCTTTGCATGAAGTATTCCCCTCATCCGCCCCCAGGCCCAGGTGGGGAGGGTGCTGGGCACACACCTGTCCTGCTGCAGCCACCGACACAGGTGTGCACAGAGCAGCCTCACCTGCCTGCCATACGCCCCTGCGCCATCTGCCTCTAACCTGGCCCAGTCCTCGCCCTCCCAAAACCAATTCTTAAACACCTACAAGTTTTCTCCTTTAAAGAAAAAATTAGCTGCATAAAAATAAGACACATTTTAGGAATAAAGTGTGAAAGATTACAAGACGTATCCAGGGCTTAGAGAACACTGTGCCTCTGCTGCCGGTCCCTAGAGGAACGCTTGAACAAAGAACTGCCTCTGCCTCTGGCGCAGGGCCCCACTCACCCCGGAGCCAGTTCTCCCCTTGAGGTCCAGACCTGGGCAGCTCTATGGTCCGGTGCTCAGGCTTGGGGGCCCTGGCATGTGTCCGCTTATGTGTATGTACAAACACCAGGCCACTGCCAGGAATCACCGCCCAGCAGTCCCTGGTGAGGTCCAGATTCTGTCTCTATCTGCGTAAAGTGCTTGGGTGATTGACAAAGCTGGGTGGGTATCTCGGAGGGAGAGGCTCCTGGAGAGTGGGGGACGCCGAGGCCGCAGGCTCTTCCTGGGCACAGTGACTGCTGACCTGCCCTAAGCAGGAGCTCGCTTTGGCTTTGAGTCGGCAGCGGTCTCAGGCCCTTGCCTGTCCTCCAGGGCTGCCCCGGGGCTAGAGGGTGGTGGCACCCACACCTGCTGTGCCAGGCAGCCAGAAGGGCAGAAGTTCTGTGATCCCCACCTGTACAAGATGGGAGACACCCCCAAGCTGTGTGGCTCCAGGTGTGCTGGTTCTGCCCCATGACCTGCAGGGAGGCCGGCAGGCTGACTGTCCGTGGGGCCCAGGGCAGGGCTCAGCACCAGCGATCAGTGCCATGGGCTTGTCCCGAGGAGTCCAACCAACACAGAACCCAACCTGCAGGGCTCGGCAGTACCAGGGCCCAGCCAGACCAAAAAAGGTCAGGCACAGATGCCAGTCAGCAGCGCCGAGAGTCTCCGCTCAATGCACAGCTTGCCTGTGGAGAGAGAGGGGGGAGCGTGAGGGAGACGCCCAGAGCCCTCAGCCCCCAGCCCAGCCTGGCACTCACACTTGGCGACGTTCTCAATGTCGGCCTGGTCTGAGAGCATGTGCTGCAGCCCCTCCAGGAGCAGCAGGGCCTTGTGGTAGCGCGGGACGCAGCCCTCACGGTGCTGGAACATCTCATCCAGGGCGGCCGACTGCACCTGGGGGCGAGGGCAGAGGCTGGACAAGGCCAGCTAACCCCACTCCCTCCCAGCGAGGGCTGCCCTGCACCCACGGCAGTGGCCCAGGGGTGGCAGACAGGCCCTCAGGGCAGTGACATCGGGGGGTGAGTGCTGGCACAGCCTGCGGTGCAGAAGGGATGGTCACAGGGCCAAGGGGAGACGCTGCCTGGAACCAGGTGACCCTGGCCAGCACTGTCAGCCCCACCCCAGGACAACAGAGTGCCCGCCACTCAGTCAGTGTCATTACTGTTGCTGCCTGGCCTGCCTGGGTGGGAAGCAGGAGCAAGAGGGAGGCTGACTTTTCCCATGTTTGTTCAGACTGGATTTTTACTGCATGCATACATTTTCTTAAAAAAGGAGACTCAGGCACTCCTGAGTTTTTGCCTGTAATCCCAGCATTTTGGGAGGCTGAGGCAAGATGATCACTTGAGCCCAGGAGTGAGCGGCTACACTACACTTCAGCCTGGGCAACAGTGCAAGACCCTCTCTTAAAAAAAAAGAAAAGAAAGAAAAGGGGGGGCCCCACCTCAGAGGCAGAGGAAGCTCTTCAGAGCCCAAGCAGGGAGCCTGTGCCCGCGGTACCAGCTGAGTGCACCATACTTCTAGGCAGGTTGTCTGGGACCAGGTGCTGCTTCTGGAGGCTGACACCTGACTACGAGGCCTGAAGACCAAGTCTCTCATTTCACAATTGGGGAAACTGAGTCTCGGGACGAGGCATGGCAGGATGTACATGGGCCACGGCACCCATGCAATCAAGGATGCACCCGGCCAAGCTGTAAGTGCCTGCAGGAGGCTGGGGGGCATCATGCTGTCATTTCAAGACCTCCAGAAGTGACACCCCCCAAAGTCTCACCAAGCTGTGGGCATCAAGGTCCCCTCCCAGTGGAGACAGCCAGCCTGGAAGTTCCTGGCCCCTGCCCCACTGGTGTCTGTCTGTCCCGTACCATCTGCACAGCATGGCTGAAGATCAGCCTCTCGGCAGTGATGCTGTGGATGCGGTCCAGGAGCCGCTGCTTGTCCAGGAAGAAGCGCTGCAGCCGCAGGCTCAGGCCCTGGCAGGACACCACGCTGGCCTTGTACAGCTCATTCAGCCTGCGTACCACTGCAGAGGACGAGGGTGGTCAGCTCAGGGTGCGGCAGACACGGGGCAGGGCTGAAGTGGTCATGATCTGCCCTGTGCACTGAGTGAGCACATCCCTCCCTCCCTGCCACAGCCCTGGCTCCCTGTGGCCTTCGGTGTGCGGCCAGGCTCAGCACCTTGTCCTGGGTGCCATTCGACCCCACCACCTCTGTGCTCTGCACACTGGGCCAGGCCCCAAGGCCTTTGCACCTTTGCACAGGGGCCTGCTCAGGCAGCCTCCCTGTCACCCTGTCACCCGGACAGTTGCAAGGCGGGCTTCCTCCCCAACCCGGCATGTGGGCTGAGCGGTCACAGCCCTCACCCTGCTTCACGGTGGACGACAGGCAGAGCTTGCCGGCCCGGATCTGGTCGATGGCAGTTTGCAGGCCGGAGGACAGCAGCTCGGCCACCTTCAGGTACAGGACCAGCTGCTCCGCAAAGCTGGGGGTGGCAGGCAGATCAAAGGAGGCAGGTTGGTCCTGGCCCCCAGGCCACCACCCGCCCCACCCCGCCCCAGCCCTGGTAGCACCCACCCCCATTCTCGGCTCAGCAGGCTGATCTGGTCGGCCACCACACTCTCCTGCAGCTGGTACTCAGGGCCCCCGGCCGCCTCGCTGGCGCTGCCCTTCAGGGCTGCGATCTCCAAGACGTGCTGCACGAACAGCAGCGTGAAGCGCAGGCCACGCAGGATCTCGGTGTGCTCTTGCTGCAGGAAGCGGTCGTCAGGGTGGCACATGCTACCCGGGCTGGGAAGAGGCTTATCTCCCTTGAGACTCACTGATGACGCCTTGGGGAGGCAGGGCAGGGTCCCCTCCCTTGCTGTAGCCCGGGCAGCTGGGATGTGCCCCACCCGACAGCCCACACCCGCTCCAGCCAGAATGGAAACCTTTGCTCACTCCAGCCCTCACCTCCATGAGGGTCTCCTCAGGGAGGTCGGGGGCCTCGAAGGTCACAGCCCCCTCCAGGTTGGCAGCAATGGGGTCAGCAAAGCTGCAGCTGTGCCCTGGAGCAGGGAGCTCGGGGGCTGGGGCCTCGCTGCAGGCCCCAGGCCCCAGGTGGCGGGCAGAAGAGCCAGCAGAGCCAGTGGAGCCCACTGCAGGGAAAGGGCGGTGAGGGGCATGCCAGGACAAGCAGACACCGTGGCCCCCATCCCCCACAGGCTCCCACACCTCCAGGGCCCAATGTGCCTCTGCCTTAGTTTACACCCTGTTACCTCCCAAAACTCTAACAGGAGAAACAGAGCAGGTCCCTAGAGCCCCTACTCAACCTCTTGCCACTCACCACGACCCCCAGGTCCCCAGCTCCCCAGCTCAGACCAAGGGCTGCGGTACCCATCAAGGGACCCTCTGGGTATCCCGGCCCCCAGCCCAGATCCGCCTGGGAGAAGGGCAGCTACCACTATCTGAGATGGGGTAGGTGGGTGGCCTGGGGTGCTACTGTGCAACACGGGGTGGGCCCGAGGGCCAAAAGGACCTCAAAGGGCAAGGCAGTCCCCCACCCTCACTATGGGGCTGGCAGGTGACCCCAGTGATGGCAGCCCCTGGCCAGGACCAGATGCCCACAAGCCCGCCCCTCCCCAGGGAGAACCCACAGTGGGGACCCTGCCAGGCCCCAGGCCCAGAGCATTCCCACACGCCACTGGCTGGGGAACCAAGGGGCACGCCTGTCTGCGTGGCCCGTGCTCATCAGGGCGACTCCTGACCAACACAGCACAGCCCACGGCAGCTGGGCAAGGAGGCCACAATCCAGACACCGTCCCTGCTCAGCTCACGTTTTGGGGATAAATGGGAACGAGTACCTGTCACTCACAGGTTGAGTGGCAGGGGCAGCCTGCGGGGCGGGTACCAGAACCACGTCCATTTTGCAGATTGGGAGACAGAGCGTGGGTTTCTCAGGGGCCTGAGCTGCTTCCTCAGGCACCCCCGGGCTCTGGGGGGCCGTAGTCCAGCGACCCGAGTTAAAGGATGCCCCCCCTCCTCTAGGGCGCTGCCACCACCCCAAAAGGGGCAGGGCCTCAGCCTAGCCAGCCTCACCTGAGAATATCCTGGTGCGGGGGCCCTGGGGCGGCGTGCTCCCGCTCGGGGGAGAGCCCACGGTGAAGACTACCCGGGAGGGGCTGCTGGCGCCCCCAGCACGGGCTCCTGGGTGCAGGCTCCCTCCACAGCCAGCTGAGGGTGCTGGGAGAGCAAGGAAGGGCTCAGGAGCATCCTGGCTGCCCGCCGCCCCCATCCCACAGCCTCTGAGCCCCACCCACCAATCTCCATGGGCTTCTCCTGCAGGCTCTCCGTGCTGCCCGGCTCCGGGGCTTGTGTCCCAAACGCAGCCTTAAGGAGCAGGTCAGTGAGGCGGCTGGTGCTGAAAGACCTGCGGGAGGGGACAGGGCTGTGCTGGGGGCCCGGCCCACTCCACCCTAACTGGACCTTGAGGGGCCCCTCTGCAGGCCAGACACACGTAATGCACGGTCCCCTGGCCCACCTCGAGAGGCAGACACTCCTGTCACCCCAGCTTACAGGTGGGCATGGTGAGGCTCAGGACGGGGACCTGCTGGGGGTCTAGGGCCAGCCATGGGTGGGCCAGGCTCTCTGGCACCCAGCCACACTGGGCACCCACAGAAGGGCAAGGCCAGGCTTTTCCTGTTCTACCCCCAAGAAGTACACAGCAGCAGAATGCAGGGGAAAGGGGCAGCCCCCTCAGAAGCCCATCCAAGGCCTCATCCCTCCAACTCACCGGCCAAAGGGACCCTTGGGGTCCTCGCCTGGCCGCAGCCCAGGGCCCAGTGGCTGACCATGGAAGGGTCCCACCTCCGAGAGGTCGGGCAGTGTCCGGTTTCGAGGGGGCGTCATCACCACGCCCTGCCGGGCTAGGAGGGCCAGCAGGTTCTGGGAGCTGGGGGTCTTTGGGAAGTCGAAGGAGGGTACAGCCTAGGAGGACAGAGATGGGGTGAAGACCGCCCTGCAGGTCTGCAGTCCTGGGGCCCAGTGCCTGTGGGAGGTGGCCAAGTTGGCAGGAACTGGCAAGGTATGGACTGAGCATGAGCCCAGGCGGGAGTCAGAAGGTACAGAGCTGCCTTCCTCAGTCTTTGTTCTGGCCTGGTCACTCCCACCCATCTTCCCCAGGGCTCTGTGCCCCTGGACACATGGCAGTGCCCATTACCTTGGTGGGGGAGCCCAGAATGGGGGGCAGGGGGTTTCGCTGCAGGAAGTCGGGCAGCTTGGGTGAGCCCCGCAGGTTCCGGCAGGACTGCAGCCCGTGGGACGGCTGGGGAGGGCTGGCCTGTGGGGGGCTGAACACGGCTCCCAGGGGGTCCGTGGGGGGTTTGGGCAGCTTGGGGCGGACGACGTGCAGGTCAGACAGGTTGGGGGCACTGTGCAGGCGGCAGCCCAGCCCGGAAGTGCGGGTAGAGTGCTCGGGCACAGAGGAGCCTAGAGAGGAGGACAGGCCTCGTCACGACCTTCCGGTCCAGCGGCCCAGCCCTAGGCCCCACTGCTGCCACACGGAGGCCCCTTGGGGTAGACGGTGAGGCCCCACTCTTTTTTTTTGAGACGTAGTCTCGCCCTATTGCTCAGGCTGGAGTGCAGTGGTGCAATTTCGGCTCACTGCAAGCTCTGCCTCCCAGGTTAAACCCACTGTAAAACCTGACCCCCAGACAGCACAGAAGACCGGCACAGAGGGGATAAGAAATCTGCCCCAGCTCACACAGCCAGGAGCTGGAGAGGCAGTTGGCTTCTGTTCCATGAGCTTCCCTCCCACTCCTTTTCACTTGTTAAAAGCAAGGGTTTTAGACCAGGATGACTACATGAGTGAGGGAGGTCAGCCTCGCACCCCCTCCCACCTCCGGACTGTACCTACCTGGACGAGGGGACCTGCCACCCCGCATCTCCGCTCCCTGTGGGGAGGGCGTCCCGCTCCAGCCTGGCCGCTCAGGGATGGTTCCAACTTGGAGAAAGGAGAGATCTGCTAGGGTCAAGCTGGGACAGAGACAGCCTCCTCACCCACCGCCTAGAGACGCCCTTCCCAGGCCCCAGCCTGCAGGCGCACCTTGCGGGGATGGCGTGTAGGGCCGGCCCCCACCCAGAGACATCTTCCTGGCCAGGACGCCTCCATGCTCAGCGTGGGCAGGGGGCGAAGGGCTGGCCCTTGCAAAGCCCAGGGGGCTGGTGCTGCCTGACCTGCGGACGGCAGAGGACCTGGGGACAAGGCAGGTATTAGGAGGGGAGGCCTCAGCAGCCCAGGACCCCATGCCACGCCAAGTGGCTACAGTGCTGACAGATGGCTCCCCGTCTGCTGCACTCTGTCCAGGTAACTGGCCACACAGTGGGTGTGTGGGAGCAGCTGGCCCCTTAGCATTCCTGCCCAGGGCACCAACCCAAGGCATCCTCACCCTAAAGTCTCCATGCCCTGCCAGACACCCACTGGCCCACACAGCCTTCTGTGAGTTCAAAGAAAGGTACCCTTTCCTCCCAACATTTACTTCTGTCTATTAAAACTGGCCAAAGTCAATACTGATTTTATAAACACAAGAGATTTTACTGATCAGAAAACTATCAAAATAACTCTAGAAACCCAAGACATCAACAAAGTGAATGGTGGCACTGAGTTACACAGTCCACAGTCTAGACAACTGCACATGGATGACGATCCTGTCCCTCTATGGAAGCCGTGGAAGGGCTCCTGCTACACATGCCCCTCGCCATGCCTGGCTACCTGGGAGCTCTGCACTCACCGAGGTGTTTGGAACTGGGTGGGTGACTGCAGGTTTCGCTCGATGCGCTGGTAGTTCTGCACCTGTGTGGGGACTGGGATGGGGACGGAGGCGCCGCACCTGCTGCTGGAGAACGGGCCAGCCCGGCTGTGGCGGAGAGAGGTCAGCGTCATGACAGACACTGGGGTCACAAGAGGCTGCGGTCATAGAGCTGGGGCACCAGAAGAAAGCCTAGGCCCAGACTTCCTAGCTAGGACAGAAGCTACCCTGGGCCCCATGCCAGGTCTGAAAAGAGCCGGCTTCTGTGCCTCTACACACACCAGCACTGTGGCACCCGCACCCCACCTGGATTCCCAGTCTGCACCCAGCCAGTGGGAGGCCACCCTGGCTGGGGCCCTGGCCGTTCCCGGCCCTACAGGCTCAGAGCTTACAACAGGACTGTGCTGGCCCTGGCATCCCTAGTTGGTTTCCTCATTCACCTACTCCTGTCAATACCCCTCCCACTAGAGTCCCCTCTACAGGACAACCCAGCAGACCCTGCAGTCCTGCGAGGCCTGGGAGAAGGCAGGGGCCTCTAGACACAGCAGGCCGGGTCTGGCTGCGACACACAGGAAGCCCAGCCTCCAGCTGGGGGACTGTTCACAGCCCCATCCACCCAGCCTGGGCCCTGCTTACCCTGAGGGACTGGGGGAGCTGCTGCAGGGTGGGGATGGAGATGGGGTCCGGCCGTGGCTCTCCAGGCCCGCAGAGGCCACCAGTGAGCTCCTGTGGGGCAGAAGGGAGACCAAGGGCATTTTTTTTTTTTTTCGAGACAGAGCCTTGCTCTGTTGCCCAGGCTGGAGTGCAGTGGCACAATCTTGGCTCAATGTAACCTCCGCCTCCCGAGTTCAAGCGATTGTCCTGCCTCAGCCTCCAGAGTAGCTGGGACTACAGGCACGTGCCACCAAGTCCAGCTAATTTTTTGCACTTTTTTTTTTTTTTAAGTAGAGACTGGGTTTTACCACGTTGGCCAGGATGGTCTCGATCTCCTGACCTCATGATCCACCCGCCTCGGCCTCCCAAAGTGCTGGGACTACAGGTGTGAGCCACCACGGGCCAACAACATTTTCTTTTTCTTTTTTTTCTTTTTTTTGAGACAGAGTCTCGCTTTGTTGCCCAGGCTGGAGTGCAGTGGCACCATATCGGCTCACTGCAAGCTCTGCCTCCAGGATTCACACCATTCTCCTACCTCAGCCTCCTGAGTAGTTGGGACTACAGGCACCCACCACCACGCCCGGCTGAGCTTTTTTGTATTTTTGGTAGACACGGGGTTTCACTGTTAGCCAGGGTGGTGTCGACCTCCTGACCTTGTGATCCGCCTGCCTCAGCCTCCCAAAGTGCTAGGGTTACAGGCATGAGCCACTGCGCCCGGCGGTCGAGGGCATTTTCAAGTCACACGCGGCACAGAACTCAGCCAGCCCTGTGCCCCACCAGCCCCTGTCTGCAGTGGACGTGGCAGTCTCAGCCCTCCCTAATGGGCTGATGACTCCAGGCAGGGATAACACGGGCCACTTCCAAGGCCACAGTTCCTCTCCCCTAAATTACAGAGGCAAGGGATGGGGGCTCACCCACTGCACATCAGGCTGTCTGGCGGGGGTTTGGCACTGGGCGCCTCAGCCACCAGGTCACCTGCAGGGTGAGAAAAAGCTGGGCCTGGAGTCCTTGCTGCCTGCCCAGGGCCACCCCTCACCCCACTGAGGCTCTCTGCTGGATCCCCCCAACACTCCACCTTGCAGGGGCCTCAGCTTGTACAGTGGCCTTGCGGGGTGCAGAGCCTGGGCGGTACGGTCCAGACTGCCTCCTCCCTGCCAGCCCCAGGCTAGTTCCGGGAGACCAGAGCGCTGCCTGCCCCCCTTATCCCCACGTGGATCGTGTGCTTCCTGTCTCCAGTGTCCTCAGCCCCAGAGACCCCTGGGGTCCTGCCCTACAGCCTTCAGCCAACTCCAGGATGGGCGGAGGAGGTCCGGCATCCACAGCCCTAAGTCTGGGCCCAACCCCGTCCAGGAATACCCAGGCTCCCGCCCCCAAGGAGGCTCTGCCCGGTCCCTGGTGTCTGTCTTCCTGTTGCCCTGACAGCTGGCAAAGGACCAAGGCCCTCCCCGGGTCTGTCTGGGGCTTGGCTCAGGCCTCCCCACCCCCGCAGGAGCCATGCTGACGGGAGATGCGGAGGGCTCTGCATGAGTCATTGTGTCCCTGGCAGACACGGGGACCAGTGCCAACCCAGACCTCCAGGAGCTTTGGGACAGCCAGGGACAGAGTGCAGGGCCTTCGGAGGAACCACAGACCCCTAGGCCTGCTCCAAAAGTTTAGGCACTTTCTTTCAACAAACATGTGGTGGGCAGCCCCTGGCCACCATGGAGCAGGGGTTCCCCAAAAGCCAAGGAATAAACCCACCTGCAGGGTGTGGCGGCAACAAGAGCTGCTGAGAAACAAGGTAGGGGTACACAGCGGCATGTGGGAGGAGCAGGAGGTGAGCGGCGCCCCCCCCCATCTGGAAGAGCAGCAGTGTCTGGGGGGACCAGGCCTACAGCCTCCAATCTCCTACTGACTACTAGGAGGACCCGGCTCTGATTCCCAGAGTGGTTGTAAGAGACACAGCCTCCCCAGCCAAGCAGAGCTGATGCCGGTGGCTCCCAGGAGCCTACCCTGACTGCCCGTAAGTGGAGATGGGCCACACACAGTGCATCCAGTACATGCAGTACACTGTCCCCACTGCACCCGAGGCATCACCTCCGAGCCCAGCATTCTCCCTGACCTGGAAACTGCGCGGGGACCATGACGAAGTCGTCTGTGTCACAGGAGGAGTCCTTGCTGCCGCCAGAGTCCCGGGAGCTGTGCAGGAAGCCAGCGGCGTCAGCCGGGGAGGTCAGGGTCTTCTGCAGCTGCTGCATCTCGCCCAGGGACTGAGAGTCAGTGGAGGGACTGGTGAAGAGGTCTCAGGGACAGACACTCAGGAGAGCAAATCCCCCTCCTCTGGGATGGCCCAGAGCCCCAATAAAGATCAGGGGCGCTGGGGCTGAGAAGGCCTGGGGGCATATTTCTTCCTGTGCTCTGCTCTCCTCTGTACTTCCACAGGACTCCACTCAAAGGCCAGCCTTGACCTCGCAGGGACAGGCCCCCCGATGAGCCACTCCCACCCTGCAGCCTGGGTGGGTTGAAGCCCTCAGCTCCCAGAAGCTCTGGGAGGCCCTGTTTTGGGGAGTTGTTCACCACCTGCCCTCTGCACCTCACTTTTCCATTTGCATAGCCAAGAGAGCGAGGTGCCGTGGGGGGCGTGTCCAGTGAAGAGGCTGCCACCCCCAGTGGACCCTGCTCTGAGGCCAGCACCATGCTAAGGCCCAGCGCACACCATCCATGCTATGGTGGCTAAAGCCCCAAGTGCCCCAGGGCAGCTGTGCAGAGGGCCACACCTCCCTACAGCGCGGTGCTGCCACGCTCCCCTCACCACATCTGAGCTTCTGGCCATGATACAGGCAGACAACCAAAGTCAGAGGACCGGTCCCTGGTCACAGAGCAGGGGGCCAGGCCAGGAGAGCCCACACACAAAACTCTACCACCAGCTACTACACCATGCCCAAGAGCCAGGTTCCAGATCAGATGGACAAAGGCACTGGGGGTTCATGGCCGACTCAGGTGCTCTGCAGACCTCTCCCATGTCACACAGGGAGTGCCACCATCATGTGGGGACCCTGCAACCCTCCCCATGCTGAGTCCAGTGGAAGACACCACAAAGGAGGCCAGGGGTGCAGGTGCCAGTGGGCCAAGGCCATACGCTACTTCTGTCTGCGTCAGGACAAAACCAAAGACAGGACCAGACCAAACAGCCGCCCTGTTGGCCTCTGGGACCTGAGGGCTGTGGGTGTTGGGAGGGGCCGTCGCCTGTTTGTGGGGCTTCACCATCTGACAGAATGAACTCATCCATGTCTTTCGTGACTCACAAAGACAACAGAAGTCACAGCACTTCCCCGCGGGGGCCCAGGGCTGGAGCCCCTGACTGCTGAGTGGGGCGAGAAGCTGTCAGGCCCCTGGGGCGGCAACTCACCGGAGGGGAGGCCAGGTGGGAGGTGGAGCTGCTGCTGGAGCTGCTGCCGGACCCCGAACTTGGGTACAAGGGCACAGGCACAGGTGGGGCTGAGGGAAACATGCATACGTCAGTCTGGACCATCCTCCTGTCTCCTCACCCTTGAGCCAACCCACGGACTGGACAAGCTCAACCATATCCCCTCCACTTCCCGCTACAACCTGACCAGCAGGGAGGGAGGCTCCCTCCTGGACCACCCCATGACAGTCACAGGGCAGCACCAGCCCCTCCAACACCCCATCCCCATCCCAAGCCTGCTGCATCACGCGAACCCTGGCCTTGGGGTCCCCGCTGCAGCAGAGTGAAGGGCCGGGTGTTCTGCCCTCCCTGGGAGCTGGCCGCAGCTCAAGACCTGCTCCCTCTACCCCACACTCAGTGCCTAACCAGACCCCAGGAGGATGGGGTGTAGGGCCCATCCGGAGCCCCAGGACCCACAGAAACTCACACTTCCTGACGGAGGGGCTGGCATCGAGGAAAGGGTGATGGAAAAACTCATCTGCAGGAGGAAGGAGGAGTGAGGCCTCAGGAGGGACCCGCCTCCCCAGGGCCTGAGCTCCGGTGGCAGGGTGGGCACCTGCCCAGGCGGAGGTGGAGGCCCTGCCTGTGCTTGGCTTGTGGAAAGGGCAGTGTGCACGTGGGGCTGGGTGCGAAGCGGGTGGGCTCTGCTCACATCAGCAAATGCAAGGAGGGAGGGTGGGGGGCTCCGGCTGCACCCCGGTGGGCGCTCACCGAAGTCCATGCGCTCCTTGTGGTTGCGCTGGAGCAGAGCCAGGAGCAGCTGCCGCAGCGGGGCCGAGGTCTCCCGGGGGATGCTGGGGTGAGAAGAGGCTGCTGTGAGCGGGGCCTGCGGGGCCGGAGCCCGCGGGGGAAGGGAAGGCAGGAGGGCGCTTACATGGGGACCAACGTCTTGTTCTTCTCGTAGAACAGGCGCAGGTCCTGGGGGCTGCTGGCCTGCGGGGACGGGGACAGCCTGACTGCCAGGGCTGCGGCCGAGCGGGACCAGCCCATGGGGTCTTGGCGCGTTGCCGCCAGTCGGTCCCTGCCCCAGACGCTGCAAAGCCCGGGGGACACCGGGCGCTGGCGCCGCTGTTGCTGCTGGAGGTGCGAGCATGGGGGCGGGGAGGGGCCGCCGACGGTCTCTCGGGGTGTCCACCCCCCAGAACGCGGCCTCCCCGCCCTCACCCACTCGGCCCCGGCGCTGCCCTCACCTCTGATCAGGCAGGTGACCAAACAGGCGACCAGACAGGCGACCAGACAGGCGAGGGAGGCCTCGCGGGGGGCAGCTCCCAGTCACCGCCGGCGGCGCCGCCCCCCGGGGGAGGCCGAGGCCCTGTCCCCACTGGACCCCTGGACGCCCGCCCCGCCTAGCCAGGACCCGAGGGGAACCCGTGGGGCGCGGGCAGGCCTGGCAGGGGGCGTCTGACCGCAGCTGGCGGACACTTGCGCGGAAGGGGCGGCGGGGGGACCAGGGCCAAGCCGAGGTACCTGGAAGGGCGCCTTCCCCGTCAGGCACTGGTAGACGATGGTGCCGATGCTCCACAGGTCCGCCTTCCCGTCGTAGTGCTGGGACATGATGACCTCGGGGGCCTGCAGGACCAGAAGCTGGGTCAGTGGGAGGACCCCAAACGCCGACCACAGAAGGAGCCCACCAGGCCACAGCCAACCAGAGCAGAGCCCACCAGGCCACAGCCAACCAGAGCAGAGCCCACCAGGCCACAGCCAACCAGAGCAGAGCCCACCAGGCCACAGCCAACCAGAACAGAACCCACCAGGCCACAGCCAACCGGAGCAGAGCCCACCACGCCCCAGCCAATCAGAGCAGAGCCCGCCAGGCCACAGCCAACCGGAGCAGAGCCCACCAGGCCACAGCCAACCGGAGCAGAGCCCACCAGACCACAGCCAACCAGAGCAGAGCCCACCACACCCCAGCCAATCAGAGCAGAGCCTGCCAGGCCACAGCCAACCGGAGCAGAGCCCACCAGGCCACAGCCAACCGGAGCAGAGCCCACCACACCCCAGCCAATCAGAGCAGAGCCTGCCAGGCCACAGCCAAACAGAACAGAACCCACCAGGCCACAGCCAACCTGAGCAGAGCCCGCCACACCCCAGCCAATCAGATCAGAGCCTTCCGGGCCACAGCCAACCGGAGCAGAGCCCACCACACTCCAGCCAATCAGAGCAGAGCCTTCCGGGCCACAGCCAACCGGAGCAGAGCCCACCGCACCCCAGCCAATCAGAGCAGACCCTTCCGGGCCACAGCCAACCGGAGCAGAGCCCGCCACACCCCAGCCAAACAGCAAGTCCAGCAAGGCGCCGCCCCGCCCCCGGCACAGCCCGTTCAAGGCAGACACACCATGTACATGGGGGAGCCGCACAGTGTGGCCGCCATCATGTTGCTCTGGAGGTACCGCGCGAAGCCGAAGTCAGCTGCGGGAGAGAAGCATCAGGACGGGCGCCTGCCCCGGAGCCCCTCCCCGCCGGGCCTGCCTGCCCGCCCGCGGGCTGACCGATCTTGACGCGGATGCTGTTGGGGTTGGCGCGGCGGCCGGCGGGGTTGGACAGCAGGATGTTCTGCGGCTTCAGGTCGCGGTGGATGATGCCCTTGCTGTGCAGAAGCCGCATGGCGCCCGCGATCTGCTGCAGGAAGAGCCTGATGGTGTCCTCGCTCAGCGTGCGCATGGCTGCGGGCAGAGGCGGCTCAGGGCTGGGGGCCGTGTCTGCTCCCCCAGGGGTGAGCCCCGCGCAGCCAGGCCGGTCCCACCACACGACGGAGAGAGCCAGGCATGGCCGCGGGCCGGGAGGAAACCCCGGGTCAGGAGCAGGAGCCACCGCGGCCCGCTGAGACCAGGGCGCACCTGAAGCTCCCGCGCAGAGCCCGGCGCGCCGGCCCCACCACTCAGCCCCGGGCTGCAGCTGCTCCCGAGACGGGAGGCCGCCGCCCAGCCTCCGTGCCGCCGCGGTTCCGCCCGGGGCCCGCTCCCGCCCCTCTTCCCGGCATGCGGACGGCGGCCAGCTGCGCGCAGCCGGACCCGCAACCAGGCTCCACTCCGCCCGGCCTCAGCGTCTGTCTCCCAGGCTTGGACGGTGGGGTCCTCCCCGCGGGGGACGAGGCGAGGGGGCCAGCGAGTCCTGCCCATCTGCCAGCCCGGCACTCCCGGCCCAGCGCCGTGAGGGCGACGCGAGGCTGAGCCGGCGTTCGAGCAGCCCTGCCGGCTCCCGGGTGCTCAGGCGCAAGTCCCCGGAACCATCCCAGTGCCACCTCCAGACCCTCTGGACACACACCCGACAGGCCGCCGGCGCCCCACCCGCCCCCAGCCCGCCGGCACTGTGGCCCGGACCCCCACCCAGGGAGCCTGGGAACAGACGGGCGCCCACCTGCTGTCCTTCCCTCTGCCTTGCCCGGCCCTGTGCAGCACATCCTCCTCCCATCCGCCACACGGCTCAACTTTGGGTGGGCCAAGAGCCACCTTCCAGCCACACTATGAAGACAACAGCCCTGCACCCCTTGTTTGTGCGGCTCCCGTGGCCTCATTCGACCAGAGGCCTCGGGCTACTTTGGTCACAGCTGTCTCCTCAAGCAAGGGGGAGGCGGGCGGATGGACCGACTCCTAACAGCTGGGAGTAGCTCAGCCCCCTGCATCCCCTCAGGAGTCCCAAGGGGACAAGAAAGAGCCAATCTCACGATCAGCCAGGGACCCACTCGAGCCAGGCTGCCTCCCAGGCTGGGCCAGGGTGGCTCTGGGGGCCGGCTGGCAGCCCAACTGGCACAGGTGTGCACTCACTGTGCAGGTAGTCGGCCAGGTCCCCACCGTTGCAGTACTGCAAAAGACCAGACACACATCAGGCTGCAGCTGGGACCAGGGCCCACCTCCCAGCCCTGCCCAGCCTCCCCACCCCTCACACTTGGACACTACTCCCTGGGCCCTCAGGCGCCTGCCCACCCCAGGGCAGGTGTCCCCACAGTCCCTGCTGGAAGACATCAGTAGTGATGCTCAGCAGTCATGGCAGCTCACACCTGTAATCCCAACACTTTGGGAGGCTGAGGTGGGCAGATCGCTTGAAGTCAGGAGTTCAAGACCAGCCTGGCCAACGTGGCGAAATCCCATCTCTACTAAAAGTACAAAAATTAGCCAGACTTGGTGGCACACACCTGTAATCCCAGCTACTCGGGAGACTGAGGCAGGAAGATTGCTTGAACCCAGAGGTGGAGGTTGCAGTGAGCTGAGATCGCACCACTGCACTCCAGCCTGGGCGACAGTGAGACTCCATCTCAAAAAAAGAGAAAAGGTGCTCGTCACCCTCCCCCCTGGCCACATCCCTCCCTCTGGGGCTTCCAGGGCCATGGCCATCAGCCTGCACTTGTCCTCACACCACAAGGCACTCACCTCCATGACCAGGTAGACAGAATTAGCCATTTCCTGCAAGACAGAAAAGAGGCTGTGAGAGGTCCTTGTGCCCCCGGGCCCTACTGCAGGGAGTCTGGCTCAGCCCCAATTCAGCCTGGGCAGGCCCTGCAGTGCCAGGACTTAGCTGGTCATCCAGCAGCCAGGAAACGAGGACATCTGTGGGCCACGTGCTTTGTAGGTGGGTGTGTTCTGTGTTTTGTGGCCATCCAGGTCTCTATCATGATCAAGGTAAAGGCCCCTGGTCCCCCCATATAAGCGACAACTCCTGGCAGAGGACATACCCTCTAGCAGGAAGGGTGAGGGCCAGGTGTGTGGGCAGGCCTTGGCCCTCAAGCCACAGACAGTTCTCAGCTCCTGAGCCCAGGATCAAAGACACCCCAACAGGGCTGGTCGCAGTGGCTCACGCCTGTAATCCCAGCACCATGGGAGGCCAAGGCGGGTGGATCACAAGGTCAGTGTTTGAGACCAGCCTGGCCAACATGGTGAAACCCCGTCTCTACTGAAAATATAAAACTTAAACAGATGCAGTGGTTCACACCTGTAATCCCAACACTTTGGGAGGCCGAGGCAGGTGGATCACGAGGTCAGCAGTTCGACACCAGCCTGACCAACATGGTGAAACTCCATCTCTATTAAAATACTAAAATTAGCCAGGCGTGGTGGCGTGCGCCTGTAATCCCAGCTACCCAGGAGGCTAAGGCAGGAAAATCACTTGAACCCGGGAGGAGAAGGTTGCAGTGAGCTAAGACCATGCCATTGCACTCCAGCCTAGGCAACAGAGTGAGACTCCATCTCAAAAAAAAAAAAAAGACACCAACAGATTGCAGATTGGCACTGCCAGGCTGACCCAGAGGCCTGGAGGCCTCCAGCTGCCCTACCCCAACCTGGCTGCAGCTTAGGCTGCCACCCCTCGACCCAATGCCTTCGGTCAGAGGCATCCCAGCCACCCCCTCCACTGCTGGACCAACAAGGCCTGGCCAGCAGCTGCTCAGCCCTCAGCTCAGACACAGACCTGACCAGTGCCACCTACACCTGCCCTTGCCTGCCCCATGAAACTCAGAGTGAGCCAGAGGCACAGACACAGCACACACCCCAATGGCCAGCGTGAGTACACCCTCACCTGGGACTGGGAGCCTTCCTGTAGCCCACCACTTACACCCCGCAGCCACAGGAACAAGCCCTCATCACTCCCGTTTCACCGACGAGGAGAGTGAGGCCCAGGAAGCCACATCAAACCAGGCAGGCTGGGCTGGAGGAGCGAGGGCCTCACACACCTGACTCGTGGCCTCAGAATAGGAGGAAGCCCTTTCCACACAAAACCCCCTCCCTCTGCCCTGTACACATCCACACGCTCTAGGTGCTTGCAGGGAAGCGAGTCTACGCCCTGTTGTACGGCCATCCCACTTCTACCCCTGAGCGGGTCCAGGCTGTCTCAAAGCAAAGGGGAGCCGTGTCTGGAGGAGGGTTGCAGGAAGAACACCCCTCGGTGCCTGTGGGAGCAGGGTCCCACACAGGACTCCTGCTCAGCCTCCGGTCCCAGGAGGCCCTGACCAATCAGAAGGCATCCCTGGTGGGGAGACAACCACAAAGCCACTGGGTATATCTGCTTCGTAACGTGAGAAGACCATGCCCCCAGAGCTGCCCCCGCAGAGGAGCTGTGGGCTGACAACGATGCTGAGTGGGGACAGGCTCAGGAGAGGGTGCTCTTAGAGCGGCTAAGGTCGATGTTGCTCAGGCAGCAACCCCAGGATCCACAGACACCGCATGGCCGGCCCAGAGGGAGACCCAGAAACCCAGGCACAGCCTAGAGAAGGTGGGACCTGTCCACCAGGCAGGCCTCAGCCCACCCCACCCACGCCCGTGCACCCCAAGCCCCACCTGGCCTCAGCTGCCTACCCAGGAAGAGCATGTGGGAGCCCAGGGCTCCCAGCAGCCGTGGGGAGAACAATCCACACGGGGTACAGGATGGAGCAAAGGGGACTGCAGGGACAGCTCCGGGCAGAACCCAGGAAGGAGGGGGAGACAAAGCTAGAACGAGAAATAACTTCAGGACAGCAATGTCCACTCCGTGACCTGGGCCCACCATTACCCTCCCCACAGGCCCTCCAGTAGTGCCCATAGGTACCCACATTTCTCCTCTCCTCTCTGGGGGCCACCTGCCCTGGATCACAGAGCCAGGGGCTCCCCAAGACCTGACCTGCTCACCAGAGCTCCAAACCCACCAGCAAAGCCAGCACAACCAGGGATGCGCCAAAGACAGAGGCATCCTGGGGGACGCCCATGTGTGCAGAGCGGGAGCCCAGCACCCCATCCCCCAGCCACTGACCCAGGACCGGCCTGTGTGGGACAGGAGCTCCCTCTGGGCAGGGGGTGCTAACTGAAGCCCTGTGGCTTCCTCCCACCTGCAAACACTAAGGCAGCCACCTCTCACCCCTAGAAAGGCAAAGGCCTGGCCGGGTATGGTGGCTCAAGCTTATCCCAGCACGTTGGGAGGCCAAGGCCAGAGGATCGCCTGAGCCCAGGAGTTTGAGACCAGCCTGGGCAACATAGCAAAACCCCATCTCTACAAAAAAATACAAAAATTATCCAGGTGTGACAGTGCATGCCTGTAGTCCCAGCTACTCGGGGCTGAGGTGGGAGGATGGCTTAGGCCCAGGAGGCCACAGCTACAGTGAGCCGGGAGTTCATGTCACTGCACTCCAGGATGGGTGACGGAAGGAGACTTGTCTCAAAAAGAAGAAAGGCAGAGGCCCACCAGGGAGACCCCTGTGGCACCAGTGACTGGCCCTGGGCCCACAAGACCCTGGCAAGGAGGCTCTTCCCCCACCCCATCTGCTGCCCACACTCCAGCCAGGATCCCCAACACCCCTACCCAGGACACCTGCCACACTGGCCTCATAAGTGCTGGAACCCACCTTGCTACTGACACGTCTAGACCCCTGGCCTTGCCCCAGAGTCACAGATGTCACTCCTAGGTTGCCTTCCTAGAGACCCCTGTGCCCTCCCCCACTGTGCTGGCCACCCTCTTCCATCCCCAAAACTTCAGGGGGCACCACCAACTCCCAGGAGGGAGTGGGCAGGGCCCTGCACTTCAGATGGTCCCTTGCAGAAACCAAGGCCTGGCCCATGCTCAGCCTGTCGCCTAAAAGGTCCTCCCCAGCAGGGAACTCAGGGCCAGTGGGGGTGGGGCTGCAGGGTAATGTGGGGCTGCAGGGTAGGGTGGGGGCACCCCCCTTACCACAGGCATTTGGGTCTTCCCAACTCCCCTGGGACAGATGACAGCTTCAGACAGGCCCTCAGGGCTGTGGGCATCCAACTCCCTGAGCTGGGCGTCAGGGGCACACCAGGGCCTTTCCCACGCCTCCGAGAGCCTCCTGTGAAGTCCAAGTACACCAGCCCTGCAGGAGCCCAGGTAGCAGGCCATAACCAGCCCACTTCCCATACGAGCACACTGAGGCCCCAGAGGTTGGGAGGCGCGCCCAGGCTAGGAAGTGGCAGGACAGCCCAAGCAGGTGGGCTGGAGTCCCAGCCTCACTCTCTGCCAGTGCCAGTGCCAAGCCAATAACCCTCTGTATCCCCGGAAGGGCCTAGCTTTGCTGCCTCCAACCCTGGCAGGGTCAGGGATGAAGAGTGAGGACAGACAAGCCCAGGCCCACCCCCCTGCCAGGGCTTAGGGGAGCTCCTCCAGGGCAGCTGCAGGCCCAGGTCCTGCGCCACAACACCTCCCCGACAGGGTCCCCCAGCTGGGCCTGCCCACCCTTCCCACAGGCAGCGACTCTCTGGGGCTCTTGAGGGGGGTCAGGTGAGAGCACAGCCTTGCCGGCCACAGCTGACCTCCCCTGCCCAGCCCTGGGCCCACCCAGAACCCACACAGGGCATCGGGTTCCACTTCTGCCTTGCAGCTGAATTTGGTTTTCACAAGCTACCCTGGGGAGCGGGGACCAGGCATGCTCCCAGCATCAAGCCACCCAGTTAAAGACACCAGAAAGGGCCATGACTGCCTCCCCTGGGCTCCGGGGCAGGAAGCAGCCACCCCAGGCCGAGCAGCTCGCCTCCCATAGCAGGGCCTGGGGGTCGGTCCCGTGATGACACACACAGCGGTGGCCACTCGGCCCATGCCCTTATCAAACACAGCAGGCTCCCTGCACCATCACCCGCACCCCAGGAGGTG
Organism: Rhinopithecus roxellana; assembly: GCF_007565055.1. Classification (NCBI taxonomy): domain Eukaryota; kingdom Metazoa; phylum Chordata; class Mammalia; order Primates; family Cercopithecidae; genus Rhinopithecus; species Rhinopithecus roxellana. The sequence continues at coordinate 103,290,586 of NC_044558.1, forward strand.
GGTCCCACCTTGTCGCCTATTTTAAGGGAGGAAACGGAACGGCTGCTGACCATTCCACAGGGCTGTCCCTGAAAAATCCCAACACATGCATCCGAGGTTCAGAACACTTCAAAAAGGCAGCAAAATCAACACCCCACTGTCTCCGGGCAGCGTGCTAAGGGACCCGGGACAGCACCCCCCAGGCAGGCCAGCCCCCACACCCCACACACGCACACACGCACGCACAGCCAGCCAGGTGTCCCAGGCAGCCTGGCACGGGTGTCTGGGCACGTAGGAGGCTGCCCCACCCCTGGGGTGCTAAGGTGCTTTACTTAATAGGATCCAGGCTCCCACCCTCTGCCAGTCCTACTCCTGTCTGGTGATCCTGGGCTGGGCCTGGTGAGCAGGCACTGACCTAGTTCACGCCTCCAGAGCTGGCCTTCTTGGCTCCAAAAAGTGGCAAAAGCCACAGCTGCGGCTGGACAGAACCACTCTGCACCCCCAGGCAGGGTTCCTGGACAGCTCCCAAAAGGGAAGGGATGCTGGCTCCACCCTAAGAAGGAAGGGCCACCCTCTGGCCCTGGGGAACCACTTGTAGCCGCCCATTGTGTGTGGGCCTCCTGGGGCTACAGCCCAGGCTGACCTCTGCAGCCTCCTGCCTGCTGGGTCTGGGGGTCTGGACAATCCAGGAGTCAGCCTCAGGGGGTTGAGGCACCTCCCTAGATGCAGTGAGGCAGGGATGGGTGGCCTGACCCTTCTGAGGGCATAACCTTGCTTGGAAAAAGCAGGGAACAATCCCAGCGTAAGCGGGGGGTGGGGGGTTGGGGGGGCAGTGTAAGCTGCAGAGACCCTCGGGAAGACGCCAACTCCACACACTCCTCCTGAGACCCGGCCATCCTAGTTGGCGCACACACCAGTGAAACCTGGTCCCAGCAGCTCTGTCCTTCAGGCGGCTGAGACCCGTCCCCCAGTCATTGCGGACAGATACTGATACCAGGTGACAGTCCCACAACGGGGTAATGCACAGAAACAAAAACCAACTCCTGTCACCCACGGAGAGACAGCACCCCTCAAACCTACGGCTGACATCCCACCTCCAGGCTTAAAGTCAGCATGTGGCAAAGGGAGCAGCCCAGGATATGGGCATGGCTTTGGGCTGGCGCTTGCTACACCACACAGGGCCTGTTGTGGTGCACCTTCTCATCTGTTTTGCACCTTCCAGTATTTTTATCCCATGATTTTTTTTTCTTTTTTTTTTTTTTTTTTTGAGATGGAGTCTCGTTCTGTCGCCCAGGCTGGAGTGTAGTGGCGCGATCTCGGCTCACTGCAACCTCTACCTCCCAGGTTCAAGCGATTCTCCTGCCTCAGCCTTCCAAGTAGCTGGGACTACAGGTGCCCACCACCATGCCCAGTTAATTTTTATACTTTTAGTACAGAAGGGGTTTTGCCATGTTGGCCAGGCTGGTCTCAAACTCCTGACCTCAGGTGATCTGCCCACCTTGGTCACTGAAAGTACTGGGAATACAGGCGTGAGTCACCACGCCCGGCCTTATCTCATGATTTTAAAAGTTAGAAAAAAAGATACACACCACTTTGGAGGTAATTCCAGAACTGCCTGGGCCCCGGGGGCCCCTTCACAGGCCCCTGCCCGGGAGCTGGGTACCCACCCCATGGGTTTCTACTTGGCCTGCATCCTGCCCCAACTCACGCTGCAGACAGCCCCCCGGCCAGACCAGCCCAGGCCTGCCAGTCCCCTCCTCACTCTGGGATGGGGAGTCAGAGTCTCATACTGGGCTGGACTGCCTGGACCCACGGTCTCCCAGGCCCCTAAGCAGGGCTGGACACCTCTTGACTCGGGTCTCCACGGGGGAGCACACCTCTTGACTCAGGTCTCCACCACAGGTAACCCACGGGCAGCGGCTCTGTCTGCAGGGCCTGAGTGAGTCACACCTGAGTGGCCCAGCAAGGCCTTCAGCTGCAAGGAACCTGTCAGTTGGCGTGCTGGCCACGGGGGCCACCGTTAGCAAGGCCTGTAGCCATCAGCCCTCCTCCCAGGGCACGCTGGGCAGGATCCCAGCCTGGCTCCACAGCCCCATACCCTGATTCCTGTGGCGGCGGCACTCCTGGGGCTAGGCAAGTGCAGACACTGACACCACACCCTCACTAAGGGGGCCAGGTGCTGCAGCTGCCTCCCAACGGCTGTGGTGGACTCAAAGAGCATAACCCAAGGTATACACTTCCCAGGCACTCACACTTTCACAGTTTTTATGGCTAAAAAAGAAACCCAATACACAAAACCCAACACGATAAAACAGAAATAACCTCAACAGTCAACAAACAACATGGAGGGGAATACCTGCAACCTATCACAAAGAAGCTACTTTCCTTCATATGTAAAGGACGCCTACCAATCAAGAACATTTACAGAGCACTTACAACGTGACAGGCATAGTTCTAAGGACTTAACACACTCAAGTTGCCATCACAACCACAACAGTTTTCGTTTTTTTTTTTTGATAGATTCGCCCTGTCGCCCAGGCTGGAGTGCAGTGGGGCAATCTCGGCTCACTGCCGCCTCCGCCTCCTGGGTTCAAACGATTCTACTGCCTCAGCCTCATGAGTAGCTGGGACTATAGGCATGGGCCACCACGCCCGGCTAATTTTTGTATTTTAATAGAGGCGGGGTTTCACCATGTTGGCCAGGATAGTCTCGATCTCCTGACCTCGTGATCCACACGCCTCAGCCTCCCAAAGTGCTGGGATTACAGGCCTGAGCCACTGCACCCAGTCAACAGTTTTTAAAAGGTAACAAAACTGAGGTGCCAGGAGGCTACCTGCCCAAGGTCACACAGGTAAATATTAGAGCTAGGGCCCAGCGAACGGCAGAATGGCTCAGGGGCCATGGTGTTAAGCATGGTACCCTTCAACCTTGGCACAAAAGGGATCAAGAACTTGCCAGAAATATGTGCCTAACCAGGTACGGTGGTGCATACCTGTAGTCCCAGCTACTCCGGAGGCTGAAGTGGGAGGATCTCTTGAGTTCAGGTGTTCAAGGCTGCAGTGAGCCATGATTATGCCACTGCACTCCAGCCTGGGCAAGAGAGTGAGACCCAGTCTCTTTAAAAAAATATATTAACAAAGGCCGGGCGCGGTGGCTCAAGCCTGTAATCCCAGCACTTTGGGAGGCCGAGACGGGCGGATCACGAGGTCAGGAGATCGAGACCATCCTGGCTAACACGGTGAAACCCCGTCTCTACTAAAAAAATACAAAAAACTAGCCGGGCGTGGTGGCGGCGCCTGTAGTCCCAGCTACTCGGGAGGCTGAGGCAGGAGAATGGCGTGAGCCTGGGAGGCGGAGCTTGCAGTGAGCTGAGATCCGGCCACTGCACTCCAGCCTGGGTGACAGAGCGAGACTCCGTCTCAAAAAAAAAAAAAAATATATATATATATATATATATATTAACATAGGCCCGAAGCGGTGTCTCCTGTCTGTAATCCCAGCACTTTGGGAGGCCGAGGCGGGCAGATCAGCTGAGGTCAGGAGTTCTAGACCAGCCTGTCCAACACAGAGAAATCCTGTCTCTACTAAAAGTACAAAATTAGCCGGGCATGGTGTCACATGCCTGTAATTCCAGCTACTTGGGAGGCTGAGGCAGGAGAATTGCTTGAACCTGGGAGGTGGAGGTTGTGGTGAGCCAAGATAGTGCCACTGCACTCCAGCCTGGGCAACAAGAGCGAAACTCCATCTCAAAAAAATATATATATAAAATACAGAAATATATTGTGAAGGCTGGGCACGGTGGTTCACGCCTGTAATCCCAGCACTTCGGGAGGCCGAGGCGGGAGAATCGTTTGAACCCAGGAGGTGGAGGTTGCAGTGAGTCAAGATCGCGCCATTGCACTCCAGCCTGGGTGACAGATTGAAGCTCCATCTCAAAAAAAAAAAAAAAAAATTACAAAGGACAAGTAGTATTTCTAACATTCCCATGCTCAGATAGTGAAGTTCATTCATTGCCAATGAAAAAGAAAACCGACCAGGCGGGGTGGTTCACTCCTGCAATCCCAGCACTTTGGGAGGCTGAGGCCAATGGATCACGAGGTCAGAAGCTCGAGACCAGGCTGGCCAACATGGTGAAACCCTGTCTCTACTAAAAATACAAAAATCAGCTGGGTGTGGTGGCACGCGCCTGTACTTGGGAGGCTGAGGCAGGAGAATCGCTTGGACCCGGGAGGCGGAGGTTGCAGTGAGGCGAGATCATGCCACCGCACTTCATTCTGGGTGAAAAAAGCAAAACTCCGTCTCAAAAAAACAAAAAAGAATAGCAAAACCCTAAGAGACATCATTTTCCACTTCTCACATGAGCCACGACGCAAACCTCTGAGAGCCGCCCTCCTGGCAAGGAGCTAGGAAGACATGTGCTTGGAGTCAGGCTGAGACCACTGGCATTGCCTCTCTGGAGGTCAGTTTGGCAATAACTACCCAAATTAAAAACCAGCAGCCCTCCCACCCAAGGATTCTACTTCTAGGGATCCAGTCACAACCACCCTGATGTACCAGCACCCCAAAATAACCCCAGGTCCCACCTACAGGGCCTCAGTGAAATCAGTTATGGAATCTCGGGCAACAGGCACCCCATGGCTGAAAATCACCATGGTGGCCCCAATCAGGACAGCAGTGAGCACCTCCACAATGGCTCCTTCAGCCCGGGAGCACTCCCTCTCACAGCCCTCACAGCCCGTGCTTTCTGCTTCACAGAGGAAGAAATAGGGCCGCAAACTGAAGAAGCTGTGTGTGCACGTGGCGCCAGGACTGGGCCCCTCATCAGCGTCAGCCGGGCTCTCAACCACTGCGCTTACAGATGGTGACCTCTAACAGAGAGGGGTAAACTTTTCGAGGGATTTTTTTGTTTTGTTTTGTTTTTTTGAGACAGGGTCACACTCTGCTGCCCAGGCTGGAATGCAGTGGCAAGATCACGGCTCACTGCAGCCTCAAACTCCTGGGCTTAATCAATCCTACCACAACCTTCAGAGTAGCTGAGACATGCCACTATGCCTGGCTAATTTTCTTTCTTTTTTTTTTCAGAGAGAGCAAGTCTTGCTGTGTTGCCCAGGCTGGTCTGTCCTGGCCTCCCACAGTGCTAGGGTCACAGGTGTGACCCACTGTGCCTGGCCGAGGGGTAAACTTTCTGATATGGATTGAGCCAGCACAGAACCTTTGCCTAGCTGTACTCCTTCAGAGACAGGGTCTCACTCAGTCGCACAGGCTGGATGGAGTGCAGACTATATTCTTAAGTGACAAAATTCACGGCGCAGAGAGGTGGGTGTGGTTGGAAGGACACACATGAACACATCGTCTTGTAAGGACGGCTGTCCCCAGTGGCCCAGAAACAACTAAGGCAGGTGCCTGAGAGCGGAGGACAGCAGGACTCATCCAGGGGGCTGGACTCTTACCTTTACCACACTCCCTCCTGTAATGTTTGCGGATTTTCTTTTATCACTCAAATTGTTCATTACCCATTTTTAAAAGCCAATTATTTTTTCCTGGGTTTGGGTGCCTGCCTCAAACATTGCCTTACCAACACAGGGCAACAATGTCCGCACCTGTGGGGCGAGGGCAGGCTAAGCTGCAGCTCCAGCAGAGCCTGGTGCCCGGAGACAGGAGCGCCTGCAGCTGGCCGCTCTAAGTGCTTCCTGAGTAGAGGAAGCCGCAGTGTTGCCAACACTGGAGGAAGTGGCAGATGCCCACAACCAGGTGTGTGCGGCCAACTGGCATGGAGCGGGGGCTGGGGATACTGGCCCTGGGTCTGCGGGGGTCGTGCAGACAGTCACAGGGCCTGGCCTGGAGATGCCCAGGACTGGACCTGGGGAGCCCTGGAGGGGAGCAGCAGGCAGCGTAGCCCAGGGTGGAGGGGGACTCCTCGGAGTCACTGCCTGGCCAGGGACAGCTGCCCACTCCTTGCTGGCTCCCAGCACCATGACGCATGTCCAGGCTGTGGCCCAGGCAGGAGGCTTCCAAACATGGGGAGGATGAGGAAAGAAGAGGAAGGGAGGGAGGAAAGCACGGAGAAAAGGGGTGGAAAGAGGGCGGGAAAAGCAGCGGGAGGGGTGGCCCGGTTCCAGGACACAGTGTGCCTGGGTTTCCAGGTACTTGTTGGACCTGGGCCCTCCTCACTCGACACCTTGTGACAAGCCTCGGTCCCCAAGGCCACAGCAAAGCTCTGACAGGCAGAGGGAGGAGGCCACCAAAACACAGCCCGCCAGCCCTTCCCTCAGCCAGGGGCTGGGCCCTGGGCTCAGTAAACAGGTCGCAGAGCCATTAGTCAGCACTTTGGTGGGGCGGATCTCCCGCCTCAGGTTCCTGGTCCCTAGGACGGCACCGTGGCTCCCACAGCCCCAGCCCGGCCTGCCCTGAGCCCTGGGACATCGGGGCAGCATGAAAGCCAGCTGGTCCCACCGCATGCATCCTGGGGCCAGCCAGGCCTGAGGTCCTCTCCTTGGCCAGCCAGCGGCAGCCGCCTGTGCCCGGGCCCGGCCCTGACTGCCAGCGAGCAGGAGTCTCTGGCGGCCCCTCCCCCGCCCTGTCTGACGCAGAGCAAGGCCGGCCAATGCCGGCCGCAGGAGCAATGTCAACAAACACACGGCCTAGACAGGTGGGCCAGGCCGGCAGTGCTGCCAGGGCCTGCCTGGGACGCCGGACTCAGGCAGGGCCCCTAGGACTGACACCCGGCGGGGAAGGGATGCCTGGTCAGGGGAACTCAGCCCTGCCCTCCGGGCGCCCTGCGGCCCAGACACCCCCTCCCCGGTCTCACAGCGGGGGAAGTCACAGCAAGAGCCAGCCCCAGCCCAGGCCTGGACCCAGGGTGGCGTCTCCAGGGGCCCAGTAGACCCCAGCCTGGACAGGCTCAACACGAGTGCTCACCAGGGGATCCAGCACCTGGGGCCACAGTCTCCCATCCCCGTCCCCAGCAGACAGCAGCCCAGAGGCCTTACCTGGAAGTCGTACAGGGCCACGATGTTTTCATGTTTCAGTTCCTAGCACAGAAACCCAAGTTTCTTATCAGTGTGGGGAGGGGGGCTCGTCCTCGCCCACACACCCTCCCCAAGCACTAGCTCACCTTCAGGATTTTGATTTCCTTCCCCAGCAGCGTCTGAGATTTGGCGAGGTTCTTCTTGTTAATGCACTTGACGGCGACCTCCAAATCGTGCTTCTGAAAGCCAAACGTGCAACTTCAGGGCCAGGGCTGCCCCTCGCAGGCCTTCCCCAGACCCCAGACCGCACAGGTGGGGCCCCGAGATGATCCCAGTTGGGGATCCCGGGACTGGAAGGCCGAGTGGGGAGCCAGGTTGAGGATCGGGCTGGGGGTCCTGGGGTAGGGATCCAGCCTGGAAAGCCAGGCTGTGGAACAGGGCGCGGGGCGTCCCGGGATAAGGGTTTGGACAGGAAAGTCGGACTGGGGGTCTCGGAGTGGGGATCTGGGCTGGCAAGCTAGGCAGTGGATCCAGAGGTGGGGGTCGGCCTGGAAAGCCCGGCAGCGGATCTCGGAGCGGGAGTCTGTACTGGAAAGTCGGGCTGGGGGTCGCGGGGTAGGGATCCTGGGGTGGCGGTCGGCCTGGAAAGTCGGGCGGGACTCTCGGGCGGCGTGGGGTGGGGGGGTCCCAGGACAGGAGGGAATCTCGGGGCGGGGATGCCGGGGCAGGGGATCCCGGGCCGGACGGGGACCTCACCTCGCGGTGGCGGCCCTTGAAGACCACCGCGAAGGCGCCGTGGCCGATCAGATCCTTGCGGGAGAACTCGAACTTGCCCACGGTCTCTGTGCCGCCGCGGCCGGGCTCCATGGCGCGGGCGGGCCGGGGGCGCGGGGCGGGGGGTGGCGGGCCGAGGCGCGGGGGACTCAGGCGGAGGCGCGGGCCGGGGCGGGCGGGCCGGGGGCGCGGGGCCGGGGGCGCGGGGCCGGGCGAGGGCGCATCTCCGGGGCCGCGCGCCCCATCTGGCAGGCCGGGGCCGGGTCCCAGCCCCGCGGGCCAGGCGAGGTCCGAGGGTCGCGCTTCCACCGGCGCCTGTGCCGCGGCACTCTTCCCGGGCTGCTAATCCGAATCCAGATCCGACTCCGACTCCGACTCCGGCTCCAACTGGGGCCCGGGCTCGGCCCCAACGGAGAAACAAAAGAGCCGCGGCGCCCGGGCCTCACAGCCTGAGACGCCCGCGCAGCCGCACTGCGCGCCGGGCCGGGGGGCGGGGATGGGGCGGGGCCTGCGGGACGAGGCGGGACGCGGCAGCAGAGCCGGGCGTGACGAGCTGGCGGGGGGCGGGGAACGGGGCGGGGACGGGGCGGAGAATGGGGGCGGGGCCTGTAGGGCGGGTGGGCGGCCGGGCCAGACCATCGTGTGGCCGGGTGGGCTGGGAGTGGGTGGGGCCAACAGCGGACCGTCCCGGTGAGGGGAGAGAGGAGCGCTGACCCGGGAGCGGGCCACGGGGATCCGTGTTGATTCCTTGTCCCACTCCCTGCCACGCCCCTTCCCGCCCCACTTCTCTGCTTCCCTCCATCCCTTCCCCTCTCTCCGTCCCCCTCCCTCCTTTTCCCCCTCCCATCACCTGTCTCCCTCCCTGCCCCCTCCCCTCCGCCCCCTCCCATGCCTTTCCCCCCTGCTCCCTTCCCGCCCCCACTGCCTGTGCTCCTCCCTCCTGTCTCCCCTCCCTGTTCCCCTCCCTCCAGCTCCCTGTTCCCGTTCTACAGGAGAATGGAGACCAGGCGTGGGAAATGTACCCAAAACGGGGGACTGCGTAGAATTCTTAGAAATAGAATGGCTGCGTTAGAGGTTACGTACTTAAAGTTGCGTTCCATAATGCCAAATTGTAAAAAACAAACAAACAAAAAAAACTTGTAGACCAAAAAGTTGTCACCAAAACCTACGACATAGCTCATAAATCGGCTGGGGAGGAAAGGTTAGCTAGATGGGCTGTGCATCGGTCCTATGGAACAGTGCACAGCGGTAAATATACCTGTGCTCAAGGGTGAGTTCTCCAAAGATTATAATTAAGTAAAAGCAAAATATGGAACAGGGCACTGTACTGTCTGTCGTTTTAAGAAAGCCGTAGGACTGGTGTGTGTGTGTGTGTGTTTGTGTGTGTGTGAAACGCCTGTATGTGTACGTGATCATTCCTCACTATAATGTCCGCTAACTCATCACTTAGCCCAAGCATTGCGCTTTCCAGCTAATTAGTGCATTCATTCAATGATTCCACGAGGCACTTGCTATTGTATCCCTATTTTACCGATGAGGAAATCAAGGCCCAGAAAAGTTAGGGAATGTGTCCAAAGTCAACGCTGCCCGCACAGAAGACACAGTCAACAGCGATTGCGCTGGTGGGAGGACTGGGGAAGACTCAGTGCTTTTCACCGGACACATTGTGCGCTAGTTTGAATGACTTTCACCACGTGCAAGCGCTGCTTTTGCAAATGCATGATTCTAAACAATGCTCACCACCCCAGCCTTCAGCACAGTCCAAAAGTAACAGCCCAGAAACACACTCTTCAGCCAGGACCCTCCATGCTGCCTCCCAGAGCAGCCCATTAGCTGGACAGCCTGATGCCCTGGGATGGGTCAGGAAGTCCTGGATGCCTCTTACATGCACTCAGCTCATCCTCCAGGCCCCAGGATACACAGACTCCTGCCCCTGGACTGGGGGCCAGAAGCCACCGAGCTGGAAGGCACAAGAGGTCTCCTGACCCAAGACGTCTGTTTTCCAAATGAAGAGGTTCCCCAGTGCCCTGTGGTCAGCCATAGCATTCACTCACGTCCTGCTTCATTGAGCGAGTGTCTTCTGCACACCGGCCTGCCGGGAGAGCAGACGCTGCGAGGTAAGTGCTGCAGTTGACACAGTGAGAACAAGACCCTCCTGCAGAAGCTTCCAGCGCTTAAAGGTGGGGGACAAGAAGATCAGTAATTGTACCACCCGTGGCAAAATTGCAACAGAAAAAATGAGTGAACAGATGGCCAAGTGCTGAGGTGATCAGGGCACACCATAAAGGCCGAGATTGCTAGAGATGGCAAAGCCTGCACTCCTGGAAAGACCCAGGGAACCCCAGCCAGCCCACCCTGGCCTGGAAAGTCAAGCTAAGGGGGTCTTCACCCCAAATTCAAAGAAATACCCAGGAAGAGTTTAGGAGAGGGTGAGATGGCAAGATGGGATTTGCATTTGGAAACCGTTACTAGGCCCACCAAGAGAGGACATGTTTCTTTTTCTGTTTTGTGCGGTCTTATTAAATTTTTTATTCTTTTTATAACTTTTAGGTTCAGTGGTATGTGGGCGGGTTTGTTATACAGGTAAATTAGGGTTCACAGGGGTTTGATGAACGGATTATTTCATCACCCAGGTTATAAGCAGAGTGCCCGATAGAGTACCCGATAGGTACTCTGCTTTTTTTTTTTATCCTCTCTCAGCCTCCCAATGCTGGGACTGCAGGCGTGAGCCATCATGCCCGACCCATCTTCACCATTTTTAAGTGCACAGTTCAATGACATTAAGTACAATCACGTTGTTGTGGGCCGGCCGTGGTGGCTCACGCCTGTAATCTCAGCACTTTAGGACGCCGAGGCAGGAGAAATTATTTTTTGATTCTCTCTCCCACCTCCAACCCCCACACCCTCAGGTGGGACCTGGTGTCTCTCGTTCTCTTCTTCGTGCCCATACATTTTCAATGTTTACCTCCCACTTGTAAGTGAAAACATGTAGTATTTGGTTTTCTGTTCCTGTGTTAGTTCGCTTGGGATAACGGCCTCCAGCCCCATCCATCTTGCTGCAGAGGACATGATCTCATTCTTTTTTATGGCTGTGTAGTATTCCATGGTGTATATGTACCACAATTTCTTTTTTTTTGAGACAGGGTCCCTCTCTGTCACCCAGGCTGGAGTGCAGTGGCTTAATCTCTGCTCACTGCAGCTTTGACTGTCCGGGCTTAGGTGATCCTCCTGCCTCAGCCTTCCGAGCAGCTGGGATTACAGGTGCATGCCACCACACCCCACTAATTTTTGTATTTTTTGTAGAGGTGAGATCTCACAATGCTGCCCAGGCTGGTCTCAAACTCATGGGCCCAAGTGATCCTCCTGCCTCGGCCTCCCAAAGCGTTGGGATTACAGGCATGAGCCACTACGCCCGGCGGAGGGCTTATGTCTGTAATCCCAATGCTTTGGGAGGCTAAAACGGGCTGATCACCTGAGGTCAGGAGTTCGAGACCAGCCTGGCCAACATGGAGAAACCTCGTCTCTACTAAAAATACAAAATTAGCTGGGTGGGGTGGCGCATGCCTGTAATCCCAGCTACTCTGGAGGCTGAGATGGGAGAATCGCTTGAACCCAGGAGGCAGAGGTTGCAGTGAGCCGAGATCGTGCCATTGCACTCCAGCCTGGGAGACAAGAGTAAAATTCCACCTCAAAAAAAAAATTAAAAATTAAACAACAGACATAAGCCACCACGCCCAGCCTCAGAATGTGTTTGTTTTTGTTTTTTGTTTTGTTTTGTTTTTTTGAGGCAGAGTTTCGCTCTTTTCACGCAGGCTGGAATGCCATGGTGTGATCTCGGCTCACCACAACCTCCACCTCCCAGGTTCAAGCGATTCTCCTGCCTCACCCTCCCAAGTAGCTGGGATTACAGGCACGTGCCACCACACCCGGCATTTTTAGTAGAGATGGGGTTTCACCACGTTGGCCAGGCTGGTCTCGAACTCCTGACCTCATGATCGACTTGTCTCAGCCTCCCAAAGTGCTGGGACTACAGGCGTGAGCCACCACACCCGGCCCATCTTAACCACTTTTAAGTGCAGAGTTTAGTGACATTAAATGCAATCATATTGTTGTGGGCCGGCCGTGGTGGCTCACGCCTGTAATCCCAGCACTTTGGGAGAACGAGGCAGGAGAATCGCCTGAGCCCAGGAGTTCGAGACCAGCCTGGGCAACATGGTGAAACCCTGTCTCTGTAAAAACATTGTTGTATAACCATCACCACCATCCAGCTCCAGAACTCGTTCTGCTTCCAAAACTGAAACTCGTCCCTGTTGAAGACTCATTCCTCATTCCCCTCCTTCAGCCCCTGGCACCCACTCTTCTACTTTCTTTTTTTTGAAACAGAGTCTTGCTCTGTCACCCAGGCTGGAGTACAGTGGCATGATCTCGGCTCACTGCAACCTCCGCCTCCCGGGTTCCGGCGATTCTCCTGCCTCAGCCTCCTGAGTAGCTGGAACTACAGGTGTGCGCCATCACACCTGGCTAATTTTTGTATTTTTAGTAGAGATGGGTTTTCGCTATGTTGGCCAGGCTGGTCTCAAACTCCTGAGCTCAGGTGATCTGCCCGCCTCGGCCTCCCAAAGTGCTGGGGATTACAGGCGTGAGCCATGGAGGCGGGCCCACCCTCCTGCTTTCTGTCTCTGTGGTTCCACTCCTCTAGAAACCTCATATACGTAGAATCCTACAGTATTTGTGCTTCTGTGACTGGCTTCTTTCACTGAGTATGATGTTCTCCAGGTTCATCCTTGTTGTAGTGTGGGGCACAGCAATTGATACCCCAAAATAGGGCGCTTTGATACACTGAACTGAAGAAAAGCGCTCAAGGTCTCTCTAACCTCCCCCAGCTTCTCCCAAAGTCAAAGCTTCTTTATCTGCCTAAGATCCAGACTCACCAAGGAGAACAATTGTTTATTCCTTCCCCTCCCTGGAGGACCAAGAATGTGGCCACACCTGAACAGACCCTCTCCCGTCAGAGAACCATCGGCGAGTTAACCCTTTCCCTTCAGAGAGAACCATCTAGGGGTTACTCTCGCTTCCCAGACACACTCATTCTCCCGGTGTATCCCCTCAACAGAGCTGCCCTTCTCCCCGCCTCCCATAACCTGCTTTGCTTCTGACCTCCCTGAGGGTGTGGGCAGTTGCTCTGTGATTCTCCCTGGATGCACATGTTCCATGAACATGCATGCTCCTTCTCACCTGCTTTTTGTGAGTTCATTTTTTTTTTTTTTTTTTTGAGACGGAGTCTCGCTCTGTCGCCCAGGATGGACTGCAGTGGCCGGATCTCAGCTCACTGCAAGCTCCGCCTCCCAGGTTCCCGCCATTCTCCTGCCTCAGCCTCCCGAGTAGCTGGGACTACAGGCGCCCGCCACCTCGCCTGGCTAGTTTTCTGTATTTTTAGTAGAGACTGGGGTTTCACCGTGTTAGCCAGGATGGTCTCGATCTCCTGACCTCGTGATCCGCCCGTCTCGGCCTCCCAAAGTGCTGGGATTACAGGCTTGAGCCACCGTGCCCGGCCTGTGAGTTCATTTTTCCACAGACATTCCGCGACTCAGCTGTGTCCCTTACGGTCCCATGAGGTGTGGCCCTTATGGTCCCGTGTGTCAGAACGTCCTTCCTTTTCAAGGCTGGATGATACCCATTGTATGGATAGACCACATTCTCTTTTTCCTCTTTCTTTCCCCCCTTTTCTTTTTGAGACAGGATGTCACTCTGTAGCCCAGGCTGGAGTGCAGTGGCAGGAGCCAGCTCATCGCAACCTCCGCCTCCCAAGCTCAGGTGCACCTTCCACCTCAGCTTCCCAAGTACCTGGGACTAGAGGCGCACGCCTCCACACCCAGCTAATTTTTTCATGCTTTGTAGAACCAGGTCTCAATGTGTTGCCCAGGCTGGTCTCCAACTCCCAGGTTCAAGCAATCCACCTGCCTCAGCCTTCCAAAGTGCTAGGATTCCAGGTGTGAGCCTCCTTGAGCCGGGCCACATTTTCTTTGTCCATTTACCCACAGATGGACGCATGGTTATTTCCACCTTTGACGATGAGAATCATGCTGCTGTGCATGTGGGTACTGTTTCATGCGTCCGTGTGAAGAGATCACCAAACAGGCTTTGTGTGAGCAACAAGGCTGTTTATTTCACCTGGGTGCAGGTGGGCTGAGTCCGAAAAGAGAGTCAGCAAAGGGTGGTGGATTATCATTAGTTCTTACAGGATTTGAGATAGGCAGTGGAGTTAAGAGCAATGTTTTGGGGGCAGGGGGTGGATCTCATAAAGCATATTCTCAAGGGTGGAGGGAATTACAAAGAACCTTCTTCAGGGTGGGGGAGATTACAAAGTACATTGATCAGTTAGGGTGGGGCAGAAACAAATCACAATGGTGGCATGTCATCCGTTAAGACTATTTTCACTTCTTTTGTGGATCTTCAGTTGCTGCAGGCCATCTGGATGTCTACGTGCAGGTCACAGGGGATACGATGATGGCTTAGCTTGGGCTCAGAGGCCAGATAACTGTTTGGGTCCCTACCTTCACTTCTTTGGAATATATACCCAGGAGCGGAATTGCTGGATTGTAGGGAATGTTGTTTAATTTCTTCAGGAACCTCCACACCATTTTCCACAACATCCGCACCATGTTACCTTCCCCACAGCAGCACCCACACGTTCCCATTCTCCACCGCCAACACTTGTTTTTTTTCATTAGTTCCTTTCAATAGTACCCATGGGTGTGAACTAATATCTCATTGTACTTTTTTTTTTTTTTTTTGAGATAGAGACAGAGTTTTGATCTTTTTGCCCAGGCTGGATCGGTGGCACGATCTCAGCTCACTGAAACCTCTGCCTCCCAGGTTCAAGTGATTCTCCTGCCTCAGCCTCCTGAGTAGCTGGAATTACAGGTGCACACCATGCCCGGCTAATTTTTTTTTTTTTTTTTGGAGACAGAGCTTTGCTCTTGTTGCCCAGGCTGGAGTGCAATGAAGTGATCTCAGCTCACTGCAATCTCCACCTCCTGGGTTCAAGCAATTCTCCTGCCTCAGCTTCCCGGGCAGCTAGTACTATAGGCATGCACTACCACGCCCAGCTAATTTTTGTATTTTTAGTAGACACAGGGTTTCACCATGTTGGCCAGGATGGTCTCGATTTCTCGATCTTGTAATCTGCCCACCTCAGCCTCCCAAAGTGCTGGGATTACAGGCACGAGCCACCGCACCTGGAGCTAATTTTTGTTTTGTTTTGGCTTTTTTTTTTAGAGACTGAGTCTTGCTCTGTCACTCAGGCTGGAGTGCAGTGGCACAATCTGAGCTCACTGCAACCTCCGCCTCCCGGGTTCAAGCAATTCTCCTGCCTCAGCCTCCTCAGTAGCTGGGATTACAGGCACATGCTGCCACACCCGGCTAATTTTTTTGTGTATTTTAGTAGAGACAGTTTCACTGTGTTGCCTAGGCTGGTGTTGAACTCCTGAGCTCAGGCGATCCGCCCACCTTGGCCTCCCAAAGTGCTGGAATTACAGGAGTGAGCCACCAAGCCTGGCCTACATTTTTTATTTTTAGTAGAGATGGGGTTTCACCATGTTGGCCAGGCTGGTCTCAGTGATCCTCCTGACCTCAAGTGATCCACCTGTGCCAGCCTCCCAAAGTGCTGGGATTCCAGGTGTGAGCCACTGTATCCGGCCTGACTGTGGTTTTGATTTGCATTTCTCTAAGGACTAAACTCTGATATTTTTTATCTTGCCCAAATTCTTATCTAAGGGGTCTGGAGAGTCATGCCCTACCCATAAATTCTCACCAGATGGGTTTTATTTAATCCTATATGTTGTGACTTACTTTTTTTTTTTTTAATTAATTTTTTCTTTTTTAGACAGAGTCTCTCTCTGTCACCCAGGCTGGAGTGGCACAATCTCAGCTCACTGCAACCTCTGCCTCCTGGGTTCAAGCAATTCTCCTGCCTCAGCCTCCCAAGTAGCTGGGATTACAGGCACGTGCCACCACACCAGGCTAATTTTTGTATTGTTAGTAGAGATGGGTTTCTCCATGTTGGTCAGGCTGGTCTCAAACTCCCAACCTCAAGTGATCCACCTGCCTCGGCCTCCCAAAGGGCTGGGATTACAGGCATGAACCATCACACCCTGCCCAATTTTTGTATTTTTAGTACAGAGGGAGTTTCACCATGTTGGCCAGGCTGGTCTCGAACTCCTGACCTCAGGTGATCCACCACCTTGGCCTCCCAAAGTGCTGGGATTACAGATGTGAGCCACCATGCTGGTTGGCCATATATATATATATATATATATTTTTTTTTTTTTTTTTTTTTTTTTTTGAGGGGGCAGTTTTAGGCTGGAGTGCAGTGGCATGATCTCAGCTCACTGCAAGCTCCGTCTCCCAGGTTCACACCATTCTCCTGCCTCAGCCTCCCAGAGTAGCTGGGACTACAGGCACCTGCCACCACGCCCAGCTAATTTTTTGTGTTTTTAGTAGAGATGGGATTTCACCGTGTTAGCCAGGATGGTCTCCTTCTCCTGACCTCATGATCCACCCGCCTCAGCCTCCCAAAGTACTGGGATTACAGGCGTGAGCCACAGTGCCTGCCTGATTAGCCATATTTTGAAGGCTCTGCAAAGCCCTCCTTTGTGGGGGAAAATTTGCATCTGTAAAGAATTTCTATTGACATAGCTAGATCTTTTTCTTCCAGGCCCTCCCAATCCTAAAGAGATTAACTGAAAGTCTAACATAGGAATTATTTGTCACTTATTGTCTCTAAGGGCAGCCACTGTAAGACCTCAAAGGAATTTTGGCCTCCACAATCTTTCATCTTAACCTGAACATTTCCTTTCTATGGATTCCAGGTTTTTAGACAAACTCAACCCATTGTCAACCAGAAAATGTTTAAATTTACCTATAGCCTGGAAGCCTGCCCACCACCCCTTTGAGTTGTCCCGCCCTTCTGGACCAAACCAATGTGTTTCTTTTTTTTTTTTTTTTTTTGAGGCGGAGTCTCGCTCTGTCGCCCGGACTGGAGTGCAGTGGCCCGATCTCAGCTCACTGCAAGCTCCGCCTCCCGGGTTTTCGCCATTCTCCGCTCAGCCTCCGAGTAAGCTGGGATACGGGCGGCCCGCACCTCGCCAGGCTTAGTTTTGTATTTTTAGTAGAGACGGGGTTTCACTGTGTTAGCCAGGATGGTCTCGATCTCCTGACTCGGATCGCCCGTTCTCGGCCTCCAAAGTGCTGGGATTCAGGCTGGCCACCGCGCCCGGCCACCAATGTGTTTCTTAAATGTATTTGATTGATGTCTCCTGCCTCCCTAAAATGTGTAAAACCAAGCAGCGCCCCGACCACCTTGGGCACAGGTTCTCAGGACCTCCTGAGGCTGTGTCAGGGGCCAGGGTCACTCATGTTTGGTTCAGAATAAATCTCTTCAAATATTTTACAGACTTTGACTCTTTTTGTTGACATTTGTATGTGCTTACTGGCCATTTATGTATCTCCTTTGGAGAAATGTCTATTCAAGTGCTTTGCCCATTTTGTTATCTGGTGGCTTGATTTTTTTCTGTTGAGTTGTAGGAGCTGGTTACGTATTCTGGATGTTAACTACCTGCTTTTGTAAATAAAGTTTTCCTGAAGCCGCGACCTGCGTTTATTGGTTGTCTGTGCCTTTTTTAGTGCTACTGACATCGCCTTTGTAAGATTATGACTGAGACGGTGAAAGAGATCTAACTTAACCAACTCCATATTGCTTCTAACCTCCAAGCTGTCTTTGTTCATTCCTGGGCATAGGCTAAACTAACTTTGGGAGAAATTTAACTTGTCGTTTATAGTTTAAAACAAAGACGGTAACAGCCCTTTCCCAAAGCAAACCTCCTTCTTGCCTGGGGACTAGTCTAACGTTAGCCACGGGATTAGAAATTATGGTTTAGGAGTCATGCAGCTGGAGGCTACAAGATTCTGACCCTCCCTACACTGCTTCTAAGATTAGCGCTTGAGATATTTTGCAGACCCTGCACTTGATGGATCAGCTGGCTCCACCCAGATCAATAAACTGGCTTGTCTGATCTTGTGGCCCCAACCCAGGAACTGAGTCAAAGCAAGAAGAAAGACAACTTCCACTCGCTGTGATTTCATCCCTGACCAATCAGCACTCCTGGCTTACTGTGATTTCACCCCTGACCAATCAGCACTCCTGGCTCACTGTGATTTCAACTCCGACCAATCAGCACTCCTGGCTCACTGGCTTCCCCCCACCCACCAAATTATCCTTAAAAACTCTACTCCCCAGAGGGGCGCGGTGGCTGACACCTGTAATCCCAGCACTCTGGGAGGCTGAGGTGGGCAGATCACGAGGTCAGGAGTTCGAGACCAGCCTGGCCATACCGTGAAACTCCATCTCTACTAAAAATAGAAAAATTAGCTGGGCGTGGTGGCAGGTGCCTGTAGTCCCAGCTACTCAGGAGGCTGAAGCAGAAGAATCGCTTGAACCCAGGTGGCAGAGGTGGCAGTGAGCCGAGATTGACCCTCTGCACTGCAGCCTGGGGTACAGAGTGAGACTTCATCTCAAAAAAAAAAAACAACAACAAAAACCGCCAGGAGCAGTGGCTCACACCTGTAATCCCAGCACTTTGGGAGGTGGAGGTGTGCGGATCGTGAGATCAGGAGATCAAGACCATCCTGGCCAACAAGGTGAAACCCCGTCTCTACTAAAAATACAAAAAAAATCAGCTGGGTGTGGTGGCACATGCTGTAATCCCAGCTACTAGGGAGGCTGCGGCAGGAGAATCGCTTGAACCTGGGAGGCAGAGGTTGCAGTGAGCCGAGATCGTGCCACTGAACTCCAGCCTGGTGACAGAGCTAGACTCTGTCTCAAAAAAAAAAAAAAAAATCAACTTTATCGAGGGGTTTAATCCACATTACAATTAAAGGTTCACATTCTGGCCAGGTGCAGTGGCTCATGCCTGTAATCCCAGCACTTTGGGAGGCCGAGGCGGGCAGATCACGAGGTCAGGAGATTGAGACCATCCTGGCTAACACAGTGAAACCCCATCTCTATTAAAAATACAAAAAATTGGTCGGGCGCAGTGGCGGGCGCCTGTAGTCCCAGCCACTCGGGAGGCTGAGGCAGGAGAATGGCATGAACCCGGGAGGCGGAGCTTGCAGTGAGCCGGGATCACGCCACTGCACTCCAGCCTGGGCGACAGAGCGAGACTCCGTCTCAGAAAAAAAAAAAAAGGTTCACATTCTAAGAGTTCAGTTCAGTGAGTTTCGACAAATGTACAAACCCGTTTATCCACTGCCAACCACCACAGAGCATTGCCACGGCCCAGAAGTTATCTGCTGCCCTTTCCCATTCAAACCCCACCCCAGGCCGACAGTGATATGATTTCAACACTATCAATGACTTTGCATTTTCTAGAATCCCACAGAAGTGGACTCTGCAGCCCAGTCTCTTCGTTTGCATCTTGGTTTGGGCCCATGTGCACTCATCCCTCTGGCTGTTTCCATGGCTGAGCAGGATCCATCCTTTCCCGTGGCTGAGCAAGGTCCTTCCTTTCCTGTGGCTGAGTGGGGGGCCATCCTTTCCCGTGGCTGAAAGGGGGGCCATCCTTTCCCATGGCTGAATGGGGGGCCATCCTTTCCCGTGGCTGAGCAAGGTCCTTCCTTTCCTGTGGCTGAGTGGGGGGCCATCCTTTCCCGTGGCTGAATGGGGGGTCATCCTTTCTTGTGGCTGAGTGGCGGTCATCCTTTCTGTGGCTGAATGGAGGGCCATCCTTTCCCGTGGCTGAATGGAGGGCCATCCTTTCCTGTGGCTGAATGGGGGGCCATCCTTTCCTGTGGCTGAATGGGGGGTCATCCTTTCCTGTGGCTGAGTGGCGGTCATCCTTTCTGTGGCTGAATGGGGGGTCATCCTTTCCCGTGGCTGAATGGGGGGCCATCCTTTCCCGTGGCTGAGCAAGGTCCTTCCTTTCCCGTGGCTGAATGGGGGGGGTCATCCTTTCCTGTGGCTGAGTGGCGGTCATCCTTTCTGTGGCTGAATGGAGGGCCGTCCTTTCCCGTGGCTGAATGGGGGGCCATCCTTTCCCGTGGCTGAGCAAGGTCCTTCCTTTCCCGTGGCTGAATGGGGGGTCATCCTTTTCCGTGGCTGAATGGGAGGCCATCCTTTCCCATGGCTGAGCAAGGTCCTTCCTTTCCCGTGGCTGAATGGGGGGTCATCCTTTCCTGTGGCTGAGTGGCGGTCATCCTTTCTGTGGCTGAATGGAGGGCCATCCTTTCCCGTGGCTGAATGGGGGGCCATCCTTTCCCATGGCTGAATGGAGGCCCATCCTTTCCCATGGCTGAGTGGGGGGCCATCCTTTCCCGTGGCTGAATGGAGGCCCATCCTTTCCCGTGGCTGAGTGGAGGGCCATCCTTTCCCGTGGCTGAATGGAGGCCCATCCTTTCCTGTGGCTGAGTGGCGGTCATCCTTTCTGTGGCTGAATGGAGGGCCATCCTTTCCCGTGGCTGAATGGAGGCCCATCCTTTCCCGTGGCTGAGTGGAGGGCCATCCTTTCCCGTGGCTGAATGGAGGCCCATCCTTTCCTGTGGCTGAGTGGCGGTCATCCTTTCTGTGGCTGAATGGGGGGGCCATCCTTTCCCGTGGCTGAATGGAGGACCATCCTTTCCTGTGGCTGAATGGGGGCCATCCTTTCCCATGGCTGAGCAAGGTCCTTCCTTTCCCGTGGCTGAGTGGGGGGCCATCCTTTCCCGTGGCTGAATGGAGGACCATCCTTTCCCGTGGCTGAATGGGGGGCCATCCTTTCCCGTGGCTGAATGGAGGCCTGTCCTTTCCCGTGGCTGAATGGAGGCCCATCCTTTCCCGTGGCTGAGTGGAGGCCCATCCTTTCCCGTGGCTGAGTGGAGGGCCATCCTTTCCCGTGGCTGAATGGAGGCCCATCCTTTCCTGTGGCTGAGTGGCGGTCATCCTTTCTGTGGCTGAATGGGGGGGCCATCCTTTCCCGTGGCTGAATGGAGGACCATCCTTTCCTGTGGCTGAATGGGGGCCATCCTTTCCCATGGCTGAGCAAGGTCCTTCCTTTCCCGTGGCTGAGTGGGGGGCCATCCTTTCCCGTGGCTGAATGGAGGACCATCCTTTCCCGTGGCTGAATGGGGGGCCATCCTTTCCCGTGGCTGAATGGAGGCCTGTCCTTTCCCGTGGCTGAGTGAAGGGCCATCCTTTCCCGTGGCTGAATGGAGGCCCATCCTTTCCTGTGGCTGAGTGGCGGTCATCCTTTCTGTGGCTGAATGGGGGGGCCATCCTTTCCCGTGGCTGAATGGGGGCCATCCTTTCCCATGGCTGAGTGAAGGGCCATCCTTTCCCATGGCTGAATGGAGGCCCATCCTTTCCTGTGGCTGAGTGGCGGTCATCCTTTCTGTGGCTGAATGGGGGGCCATCCTTTCCCGTGGCTGAATGGGGGCCATCCTTTCCCATGGCTGAGTGAAGGGCCATCCTTTCCCATGGCTGAATGGAGGCCCATCCTTTCCTGTGGCTGAGTGGCGGTCATCCTTTCTGTGGCTGAATGGAGGGCCATCCTTTCCTGTGGCTGAATGGAGGGCCATCCTTTCCTGTGGCTGAATGGGGGCCATCCTTTCCCATGGCTGAGCAAGGTCCTTCCTTTCCCGTGGCTGAGTGGGGGGCCATCCTTTCCCGTGGCTGAATGGAGGGCCATCCTTTCCCGTGGCTGAATGGAGGGCCATCCTTTCCTGTGGCTGAATGGGGGGCCATTCTTTCCCATGGCTGAATGGAGGCCCGTCCTTTCCCGTGGCTGAGTGGGGGGCCATCCTTTCCCGTAGCTGAATGGAGGCCCGTCCTTTCCCATGGCTGAGTGAAGGGCCATCCTTTCCCGTGGCTGAATGGAGGGCCATCCTTTCCCGTGGCTGAGTGGTGGTCATCCTTTCTGTGGCTGAATGGAGGGCCATCCTTTCCCGTGGCTGAATGGAGGGCCATCCTTTCCCGTGGCTGAATGGAGGGCCATCCTTTCCCGTGGCTGAGTGGTGGTCATCCTTTCTGTGGCTGAATGGAGGGCCATCCTTTCCCGTGGCTGAATGGAGGGCCATCCTTTCCCGTGGCTGAATGGAGGGCCATCCTTTCCCGTGGCTGAGTGGTGGTCATCCTTTCTGTGGCTGAATGGAGGGCCATCCTTTCCCGTGGCTGAATGGAGGGCCATCCTTTCCCGTGGCTGAATGGAGGGCCATCCTTTCCCATGGCTGAATGGAGGCCCATCCTTTCCTGTGGCTGAGTGGCAGTCGTCCTTTCTGTGGCTGAATGGAGGGCCATCCTTTCCCGTGGCTGAATGGGGGCCATCCTTTCCCATGGCTGAGCAAGGTCCTTCCTTTCCCGTGGCTGAGTGGGGGGCCATCCTTTCCCATGGCTGAATGGGGGGTCATCCTTTCCTGTGGCTGAGTGGCGGTCATCCTTTCTGTGGGTGAATGGAGGGCCATCCTTTCCTGTGGCTGAATGGGGGGCCATCCTTTCCTGTGGCTGAGCAAGGTCCTTCCTTTCCCGTGGCTGAGTGGGGGGCCATCCTTTCCCGTGGCTGAATGGGGGGTCATCCTTTCCTGTGGCTGGGTGGAGGTCATCCTTTCTGTGGCTGAATGGGGGGCCATCCTTTCCTGTGA
Organism: Rhinopithecus roxellana; assembly: GCF_007565055.1. NCBI lineage: Eukaryota > Metazoa > Chordata > Mammalia > Primates > Cercopithecidae > Rhinopithecus > Rhinopithecus roxellana. The sequence goes on from NC_044558.1 coordinate 103,312,975, forward strand.
CTGAATGGGGGGCCATCCTTTCCCATGGCTGAGTGGAGGCCCATCCTTAGGCACCTCCAGTGAGCAGCCTACATCCTCGGAGGATGGAAAATGGATTTGCCTCTTCACAGGCTTTTCTGGTTCTAGCTTTGGGCTATTTATGCGTGAAGCTGCTAAGAACATTTCCCGAATGTGATTTGTATAAATACCTAGGAGTAGGATTCCTAATCCTGAGGTCAGTGTCTGTCTAGTAGCATAAGAACAACCAAAAGGTTTTCTGAGCCTCAGGGCACACAGGTGGGGCCCAGCAAATGGGGGCCCAGAGAGCACCCAGGACTGAAGCTGCCCAAAACCTCCCTTGAGCGCCCCAGGCTGTCTGTCCCCACTCCCACTGCCAGGAGCCTGCTCCAGGGCCAAGGGTGAGGCCCACCCTGCCTATTGCTCCCTCATGCCCCTCCAGCACCGCCAGGAGTGAAGGTGGACTGTCAAGTTTCCCTTCTTCCACTTCCTTCTCCAACATGCCCACCCCTCCTTTTCTTTTTAAACAAAGCGACTGAAGGCCCTAGGATCCAGCCTGGAGGCTCCGAGAGATATACCTAAAGTGCCCTAGTGGAGGACAAAGATTTTTTCAGAAAGAGATCAGAACTCTGACTTCTGCAGCTCTCTGGGGCTGGGCTGGGGAAGGGAAGCAGCTGGGGACAGGAAGGGGGTGTGGCTCCTCCTAAAGGAGCCGCCTGTTGTTTTGTTTTGTTTTTGACGGGATCTCCCTGTGTCACCAGTCTGGAGTGAGTTCCATGATTTCCGCTCACTGCAGCCTTGACCTCCCAGCCTCCAGCGATCCTCCCACCTCAGCCTCCTGAGCAGCTGGGACTACAGGCGCATGCCACTCCAGCTATTTTTTATTTTTTTTATTTTTTGTGGAGATAGGGGTTTCACCATGTTGCCCAAGCTAGTCTGGAACTCCCAAACTCAATGAGTCCTCCCACCTTGGCCTCTTGAAGTGCTGGGATTACAGGCGTGAGCCACCAGGCCCAGGTCACTGCATCCTCTGAGAGGTCTTTTGTTTTTTTTGAGACGGAGTCTCGCTCTGTCGCCCGGGCTGGAGTACAGTGGCGCAATCTCAGCTCACTGCAAGCTCCGCCTCCCGGGTTCACGCCATTCTCCTGCCTCAGCCTCCCGAGTAGCTGGGACTACAGGCGCCCACCACCACGCCCGGCTAAGTTTTTGTATTTTTAGTAGAGACGGGGTTTCACCGTGTTAGCCAGGATGGTCTCAATCTCCTGACCTCGTGATCCACCCGCCTCGGCCTCCCAACGTGCTGGGGTTATAGGCATGAGCCACTGCGCCCAGCCAGTCCTCTGAGGGGTCTTCTTATCGTCCCTCCCATTTTCCTGGTGGGATAACAGAGGCACAGAGTATCCAGCCGAGGCTCCCTGTGGCACCTGGAGGGGACTTGGGCAGGTTCAAGCTCTCAGCTCTCTGACCCGCCCCAGGATTCAACTCACCCAGGCAGGGGAGGATCCAGGTGGCAACTCCAGGCTTTTGGCTCCTGTGTGTGACCACTGTTTGGGAAAATGCTCCGGAATATGTAAACAATGACACGGCTCGCACTTGGCTGTCACCTGGAGCCTCATTTACTAGGTCCACCCACGGATTACCTAATGATCTAGGACAGGATGGCAAGGTGGTTTACCCATGTAATCCCAGCATGTTGGGAGGCTAAGGTGGGCAGATTGCCTGAGCCCAGGAGTTTGAGACCAGCCTGGGCACCTTATTAAGACCCTGTCTCTACTAAAAATTAAAAATTAGTCAGGCGTGGTGGTGCACACCTGTAGTCCCAACTACTCAGGAGGCTGAGTGGGAGGATCACTTGAGCACAGGAGATCACGGCTGCAGTGAGCTTTGACTGTGCCACTGCACTCCAGCTTTCTTGACAAAGTGAGACCCTGTCTCACTCTGAAAAAAGAAAAAAAAATCTAGGACAAGAGTCAGCAAACAACTGGGCGCAGTGGTTCAGGCCTGTAATCCCAGCACTTTGAAAGGCCAAAGTGGGCAGATCATCTGAGGTCAGGAGTTCGAGACCAGCCTGGCCAACATGGTGAAACCCCGTCTCTACTAAAAATACAAAAACTAGCCGGGCGTGGTGGCATGCGCCTGTAATCCCAGCTACTTGGGAGGCCAAGGCAGGAGAATCTTTTGAACCTGGGAGGCAGAGGTTGCAGTGAGCCCAGATTGCGCCATTGCAGTCCAGCCTGGGTGACAGAGTGAGACTCCATCTCAAAAAAAAAAGAGTCAGTAAATGTTTTCTGCAAAGGGACAGGTAGTATACATCTTCAGCTTTGCAGCCACACAGCCTCTACTGCAACTGCTTAACACTCTGCAATCATAGTGTAACCGCCCAAGGGGTTCACTTTGCCCACTGCCTCAACGGAGCTGATTCATCAAGACAGGGGCTGATTCATCAAGACAGGGGAATTGCAATAGAGAAAGAATAATTCAGCTGGGTGCAGTGGCTCATGCCTGTAATCCCAGCACTTTGAGAAGCCACAGTGGGTGGATCACCCGAGGTCAGGAGTTCAAGACCAGCTTAACTAACACGGCAAAACCCCGTCTCTACTAAAAATACAAAAATTAGCCAGGCGTGGTGGCACACACCTGTAGTCCCAGCTTCTCGGGAGGCTGGGGCAAGAGAATCACTTAAACCCAGGAGCCACAGGTGGCAGTGAGCCAAGATCGCGCCACTGCACTCCAACCTGGGCAACAGAGCAAGACTGTCTCCAAAAACAACAACAACAACAACAACACAACGAAAAAGAGTAATTCACGCAGAGCCAGCTGTGTGGGAGAGTTTTATTATCATTCAAATCAGTCTTACCGAGCATTTGGGGAGTAGTTTTTGTTTTTTCTTGTGGTTTTTTCCACACACAATGTGGGTGAATCTTGAAAACGTGATTCTTGTGAAAGAAGACAGATGCAAAAGGACACATTGAGAGACAGAACTAGCTGGATTTCCTAGGCCAACTAAGAATCCCTAAGCCTAGCTGGGAAGGTGACCATATCCACCTTTAAACACGGGGCTTGCAACTTAGCTCACACTCAACCAGGCAGGTAGTAAAGAGAGCTCACTAAAATGCTAATTAGGCTAAAACAGGAGGTAAAGAAATAGCCAATCATCTATCACCTGAGAGCACACAGGGAGGGACAATGATCGGGATATAAACCCGGCAGCGGCAACCCCCTTTGGGTCCCCTCCCATTTTATGGGAGCTCTGTTTTCACTCTATTAAATCTTGCAACTGCACACCCTTCTGGTCCGTGTTTGTTACAGAGCTGAGCTTTCGCTCGCCGTCCACCACTGCTGAATGTCACCGTCGCAGACCTGCCACTGACTTCCACCCCTCCGGATCCGACAGGGTGTCCGCTGCGCTCCTGATCCAGCGAGGCGCCCATTGCTGCCCCCGATTGGGCTAGAGGTTCGCCATTTTCCCACACGGCTAAGTGCCCGGGTTCATCCTAATCGAGCTGAACACTAGTTGCTGGGTTCCACGGTTCTCTTCTGTGACCCACGGCTTCTAAGAGAGCTATAATACTCACCGCATGGCCCAAGCTTCCATTCCTTGGAATCCGTGAGGCCAAGAACCCGAGGTCAGAGAACAAGAGGCTTGCCGCCATCTTGGAAACGGCCGCCACCATCTTTGGGAGGTCTAAGAACAAGGACCCTCCACCCCGTAACATTTTGGCAACCATGAAGGGAACTCCAAAGCAGTGAGTAATATTGGACCCCTTTCGCTTGCTATTCTGTCCGATCCTTCCTTAGAATTGGAGGAAAATACCGGGCACCTGTTGGCTGGTTAAAAACGCTGTACTTCAGACTCAGGTGTGAGGCTGTCTGGGAAAGCGCTTTCTAACATCCCCCAACCCTTCTGGGCTGGGAGCACGGTCTGCCTGGAACCAGCTTCTGCTTTCAGTTTTTCTGGGGAAGCTGAGGGCTGACTAGAGGCAGAAAACTGTCATCCCGAACTCCCGTCATTAGCCGGTTGAGATTATGGTGTGGCCAGAAGTCTCTACTCAAAAATCGCCCATATGTGCACCCCTCCCTTTCCTTCTGACCCATACCTCCTGGGTCCTGACCATGACTTTCTTGAAAGTGTAGCCCTAAATTCTCCTTACCTCTGAATCTGCTTCCTCTGATCCCTGCCTCCTGGATACTAATGCTTCAGACTTTCACTTCCTCTCCCAAGTATTAGAGCAGGTTGTATCTCCAAAGGGAACTAAGGAAGCTCTAGGCTGGGTCCTTAGGCCCCTAGGCTGTGAACCCAGGGAGTCTTGTCCCTGGTGTCCCTCCCAATTTAGGCGTACAGCTCTCAACATGGGCAGTTATGTGGGATCCGTTCCCCACCACCCTTGCCAGGGCCTTAGAACTGATAACCCAGTACTGTAACCGCTGGAACTGGGTCTACAACAACATAATAGATCAGGGTGAAATACTGTAACCACTGGAACTGGGTCTACAACAACATAATAGATCAGGATGAAATACTGTAACCACTGGAACTGGGTCTACAACAACGTAATAGATCAGGGTGAAATACTGTAACCGCTGGAACTGGGTCTACAACAACGTAATAGATCAGGGTGAAATACTGTAACCGCTGGAACTGGGTCTACAACAACGTAATAGATCAGGGTGAAATACTGTAACCGCTGGAACTGGGTCTACAACAACGTAATAGATCAGGGTGAAATACTGTAACCGCTGGAACTGGGTCTACAACAACGTAATAGATCAGGGTGAAATACTGTAACCGCTGGAACTGGGTCTACAACAACGTAATAGATCAGGGTGAAATACTGTAACCGCTGGAACTGGGTCTACAACAACGTAATAGATCAGGGTGAAATACTGTAACCGCTGGAACTGGGTCTACAACAACGTAATAGATCAGGGTGAAATACTGTAACCGCTGGAACTGGGTCTACAACAACGTAATAGATCAGGGTGAAATACTGTAACCGCTGGAACTGGGTCTACAACAACATAATAGATCAGGATGAAAGCAAATTGAGTAAATAAAAGGGAGGCGCATATTCCTATAGTGGCACATGGGGGCAACAAGAGAACGTCCTTCCACTGTGTTTCCAAAAATCCATCTACAAAGACAGAAAGGAGAAAGTAAGAGAGAAAGATAGAAGTAGTAAAAAAAAAAAAGTGTACCCTATTTCTTTAAAAGCCAGGGTAAATTTAAAACTTATAATTGACAACTGAAGGTTTTCTCTATGACCCTATAACATTCCAACACTACTTTGTTGTCAGTGTAAATAAGGGTGTAGCCTGAAAGTACTGAGGCTCCTGACAACCAGTAGCCTTCCTATCAAAAATCCTTAACCCAGGAACCCGTGGGTGGCCCAAATGCATTCGATCTGTAGTGGCAACTGCTTTGCTAACAGAAGAAAGTAGAAAATTAGCCTTTAGAGGAAACCTCATTGTGAGCGCATCTCATCAGTTCAGAACTATCCCTAAGTCAAAAAAGCAAAAAGGTAGCTTACTAACTCAAAAATCTTAAAGTACGGCTGGGTGCGGTGGCTCAAGCCTGTAATCCCAGCACTTTGGGAGGCCGAGACGGGCGGATCACGAGGTCAGGAGATCGAGACCATCCTGGCTAACACGGTGAAACCCCGTCTCTACTAAAAATACAAAAAAAAAAAAAAAAAAAAACTAGCCGGGCAAGGTGGCGGGCGCCTGTAGTCCCAGCTACTCAGGAGGCTGAGGCAGGAGAATGGCATGAACCCGGGAGGCTGAGCTTGCAGTGAGCTGCGATCCGGCCACTGCACTCCAGCCTGGGCGACAAAGCGAGACTCTGTCTCAAAAAAAAAAAAAAAAAAAAAAAAAAATCTTAAAGTATGGGACTATTCTGTCAGAGAAAGTTAATATAACATTAACCACTGAAAATTCCCTTAACCCAGCAGATTTCCTAACAGGGGATTTAAATCTTAATTACCATACAAAGGTCTGACCAGACCTAGGAGGAATTCCCTTCAGGACAGGACAATAGATGGTTCCTCCCAGGTGATTGAGAAAAAAAACACAATGGGTTTTCAATAATTGAGGGAAACTCTTGTAGAAGCAGAGTTAAGAATATTGCATAATAATTGATCTGCTCAAATGTGGGAGCTGTTTGCATTCAGCCAAGCCTTAAAGTACTTATAGAATCAAAAAACTCTATCTCAATCCTGACTCAAAATGTTACCCACACCCTCTCTGAAATGAATTTGCGTAAGAACTGTTGCTTGTAGGAGTGCATCTTGATGCAGCAGCTGGGTTATTATGAAATACTCAGGAACCCAGCTCAGCTCTAGAACTCACTCCCAGTGCAAAGGCAGTGTCAGACACCCTGGTAAAGGACCACCTAGAATCCAGCAGCCCAGACCCGCCTTTGTGGTCAAGAAAGGCGGGAAAACAGGTGCAGGACTGCTACATCAGTGAGTGTAACTAATCTGATAAGCAGAGGTCCATGGGTGGTTATGCGCCCTGGAAAGGAGCTCACCTTTGAGCGCAAAAAGAATGTTGGGCATCCTGGTAAAGGACCACTAGAATCCAGCAGCCTGGACCCCTTTCTTTGTGGTCAAGAAAGGCGGGAAAACAGGTGCAGGACCTGTTACATTGGTGAGTGTAACTAATCCAATAAGCAGAGGTCTGTGGGTGGTTACGCACCATGGAAAGGAATAAGCATTAGGACCATAGAGGACGCTGTAGGACTAATGCTCATCAGAAAATGACTAGGGGTGCTGGCATCCCTATGTTCTTTTTCCAGATAGGAAACATTCTCCCAAAGCAAAAACGCCCCTAAGATGTATTCTGGAGAATTCGGCCCAGCCAGAGGGAATGTACCTTTTTCCCTCTTAGACTTGAAGCAAATTAAAATAGTCTTTTGTAAATTCTCAGATAACCCTGATGGCTATATTGATGTTTTACAAGGTTTGGGACAATCCTCTGATCTGACATGGAGAGATAAAACGTTACTGCTAGATCAGACACTAACCCCAAATGAGAGAAGTGCCGCCATAACTGCAGCCCGAGAGTTTGGCGATCTCTGGTATCTCGGTCAGGTCAATGACAGGATGACAACAGAGGAAAGAGAATGATTCCCCACAGGCCAGCAGGGAGTTCCCAGTGTAGACCCTCACTGGGACACAGAATCAGAACCTGGAGATTGGTGCCGCAGACATTTGCTAACTTGTGCGCTAGAAGGACTAAGGAAAACTAGGAAGAAGCCTATGAATTATTCAATGATGTCCACTATGACACAGGGAAAGGAAGAAAATCCTACTGCCTTTCTGGAGAGACTAAGGGAGGCACTGAGGAAGCATACCTCCCTGTCACCTGACTCTATGGAAGGCCAACTAATCTTAAAGGATAAGTTTATCACTCAGTCAGCTGCAGACATTAGAAAAAAACTTCAAAAGTCTGCCTTAGGCCTGGAGCAAAACTTAGAAACCCTATTGAACTTGGCAGCCTCGGTTTTTTATAATAGAGATCAGGAGGAGCAGGTGGAACGGGATGAACAAGATAAGAAAAAGGCCACCCCTTTAGTCATGGCCCTCAGGCAAGTGAATTGTGGAGGCTCTGGAACACAGAAAGGCTGGGCAAGTCGAACGCCTAATAGGGCTTGCTTCCAGTGTGGTCTACAAGGACACCTTAAAAAAGATTGTCCGAATAGAAATCAGCCGCCCCCTCGTCCATGCCCCTTATGTCAAGGGAATCACTGGAAGCCCCACTGCCCCAGGAGACGAAGGTCCTCTGAGTCAGAAGCCACTAACCAGATGATCCAGCAGCAGGACTGAGGGTTCCGGGACAAGCGCCAGCCCATGCCATCGCCCTCACAGAGCCCCGGGTATGCTTGGCCGTTGAGGGCCAGGAGGTTAACTGTCTCCTGGACACTGGCACAGCATTCTCAGTCTTACTCTCCTGTCCGGGATAACTGTCCTCCAGATCTGTCACTATCCGAGGGGTCCTAGGACAGCCAGTCACTAGATAGTTCTCCCAGCCACTGAGCTGTGACTGGGGAACTCTACCCTTGTCCTTTGGTACATGGATGATTTACTTTTAGCCGCCCGTTCAAAAACCTTGTGCCCCCAAGCCACCCAAGTGCTCTTTTTTTTTTTTTTTTTTTGCGATTGAGTCTCACTCTGTCACCCAGGTTGGAGTGCAGTGGTGTGATCTCAGCTCACTGCAAGCTCTGCCTCCCAGGTTCACATCATGCTTCTGCCTCAGCCTCCCAAATAGCTGGGACTACAGGCGCCCGCCAACACGCCCGGCTAATTTTTTTTATTTTTAGTAGAGACAGGGTTTCACCATGTTAGCCAGGATGGTATTGATTTCCTGACCTTGTGATTCACCTGCCTCGGCCTCCCAGAGTGCTGGGATTACAGGCGTGAGCCACCGCACCCGGCACCCCCAAGAGCTCTTAAATTTCCTTGCCACCTGTGGATACAAGGTTTCCAAATCAAAGGCTCAGCTCTGCTCACAGCAGGTTAAATACTTAGGGTTAAAATTATCCAAAGGCACCAGGGCCCTCAGTGAGGAATGCATCCAGCCTATACTGGCTTATCCTCATCCCAAAACACTAAAGCAACTAACAGCGTTCCTTGGTGCAACAGGCTTCTGCCGAACATGGATTCCCAGGTACAGCGAAATAGCCAGACCATTATATACACTAATTAAGAAAACTCAGAAAGCCAGTACCCATGTAGTAAGATGGACACCTGAAGCAGAAGCAGCTTTCCAGGCCCTAAAGAAGGCCCTAACCCAAGCCCTAGTGTTAAGCTTGCCAACAGAGCAAGACTTTTCTTTGTATGTCACAGGAAAAAAACAGGACTAGCTCTAGGAGTCCTTACACAGGTCCGAGGGACCAGCTTATAACCCGTGGCCTAGCTGAATAAGGAAATTGATGTCGTGGTAAAGGGTTGGCCTCATTGTTTACGGGTAGTGGCAGCAGCAGCAGTCTTAGTATCTGAAGCAGTTAAAATGATACGGGGAAGAGATCGTCCTGTGTGGATGTTTCATGATGTAAATGGCATACTCACTGGTAAGGGAGACTTGTGGCTGTCAGACAACCGTTTGCTTAAATATCAGGCTCTGTTACTTGAAGAGCCAGTGCTGCTACTGCGCACTCGTGCAATTCAACCCAGCCACATTTCTTCCAGACAATGAAGAAAAAATAGAACATAACTGTCAACAAGTAATTGCTCAAACCTGCCCCGCTCGAGGGGACCTTCTAGAGATTCCCTTGACTGATCCCGGCCTTAACTTGTACGCTGACAGAAGTTTCTTTGTAGAAAAAGGACTTCGGAAGGTGGGGTATGCAGTGGTCAGTGATAATGGAATACTGGAAAGTAATTCCCTCACTCCAGGAACTAGTACTCAGCTGGCAGAACTCATAGCCCTCACTTGGGCACTAGAATTAGGAGAAGGAAAAAGGGTAAATCTATATACAGACTCGAAGTGTGCTTACCTCGTCCTCCATGCCTACGCAGCAATATGGAGAGAAAGGGAATTCCTCACTTCCGAGGGAGCACCTATCAAACATCAGGAAGCCACTAGGAGATTATTATTGGCTGTACAGAAACTTAAAGAGGTGGCAGTCTTACACTGCCAGGTCATCAGAAAGGAAAGGAAAGGGAAATAGAAGGGAACCGCCAAGCGGATATTGAAGCCAAAAGAGCTGCAAGGTGGGACCCTCCGTTAGAAATGCTTATAGAAGGACCATTAGAAATATTTATAGAAGGACCCCTAGTATGGGGTAGTCCCCTCTGGGAAACCAAGCCCCAGTACTCAGCAGGAGAAATAGAATGGGGAACCTCACGAGGACATTGTTTCCTCCCTTCAGGATGGCTGGCCACCGAAGGAGGAAAAATACTTTTGCCTGCAGCTAACCAATGGAAATTACTTAAAACCCTTCACCAAACCTTTCACTTAGGTATTGATAGCACCCATCAGATGGCGAAATCATTATTTACTGGACCAGGCATTTTCAAAACTATCAAAAAGATAGTCAGGGCCTGTGAAGTGTGCTAAAGAAAGAATCCCCTGCACTGCAGGCCACACATTTCAATCCCTGTATCTTTAACCTTCCTAAGTTTGTCTCTTCCAGAATCGAAGCTGTAAAACTACACATCGTTCTTCAGATGGAGCCCCAGGTGCAGTCCATGACTGAGATCTACCACGGACCCAGGGACCAGCCTGCTAGCCTATGCTCTGATGTTGATGATATCAAAGGCACCGCTCCCGAGGAAATCTCAACTGCGCAACCCCTACTGTACCCCAATTCAGCAGGAAGCAGTTAGAGTGGTCACCGGCCAACCTCCCCAACAGCACTTGGGTTTTCCTGTTGAGAGCGGGGACTGAGTGACAGGACTAGCTGGATTTCCTAGGCCGACTAAGAATCCCTAAGCCTACCTGGGAAGGTGACCATATCCACCTTTAAACACGGGGCTTGCAACTTAGCTCACACCCGACCAGTCAGGTAGTAAAGAGAGCTCACTAAAATGCTAATTAGGCTAAAACAGGAGGTAAAGAAATAGCCAATCATCTATCACCTGAGAGCACACGGGGAGGGACAATGATCGGGATATAAACCCGGCAGCGGCAACCCCCTTTGGGTCCCCTCCCATTTTATGGGAGCTCTGTTTTCACTCTATTAAATCTTGCAACTGCACACCCTTCTGGTCCGTGTTTGTTACAGAGCTGAGCTTTCGCTCGCCGTCCACCACTGCTGAATGTCACCGTCGCAGACCTGCCACTGACTTCCACCCCTCTGGATCCGACAGGGTGTCCGCTGCACTCCTGATCCAGCGAGGCGCCCATTGCTGCCCCCGATTGGGCTAGAGGTTCGCCATTTTCCCACACGGCTAAGTGCCCGGGTTCATCCTAATCGAGCTGAACACTAGTTGCTGGGTTCCACGGTTCTCTTCTGTGACCCACGGCTTCTAAGAGAGCTATAATACTCACCGCATGGCCCAAGTTTCCATTCCTTGGAATCCATGAGGCCAAGAACCCGAGGTCAGAGAACAAGAGGCTTGCCGCCATCTTGGAAACGGCCGCCACCATCTTTGGGAGGTCTAAGAACAAGGACCCCCCGGTAACAATATGAGGTATGACACCACTTATATGAGACGCCCAGAACAGGCAAATCCACAGAGACAGGAAGTGAGGCCAGGTGCAGTGGTGCACACCTGTGATCCCCGCACTTTGGGAGGCCAAGGCAGGAGGATTGCTTGAGCTCAGGAGTTTGAGCCTGCAGTGAGCCATGCCTGCACCTCTGCACTCCAGCCTGGGAAACAAAGTGAGGGCCCTGTGTAAAAACGTAATAATGAAAAATAAAATAAAAAAGTGGTTGTCAGGGTCTGGGGGCGCGACGCTTAAGGAGTGACTGCGAATGGGTGTGCAATCTCCTTTTGGGTGATGAAACATTTCGGAGCTGGCGCGAGGAGTTGGTTGCACAGCACTGTGCACTGCCACTGAATTGTGCACTTCATGATGTTTGATTTTATGTCATGTGAGTCTCACCTCAACAAAAAAAGACGTGAGGAGGGGGAAGAAGGCAAAGGGGAGGACAAGAGCACAAACGGTGCATAGGAAGCTTTTGCTAAAGTCACTTTTCCTGAGCAGCATTGCCCGGTAGTATGGGAGTCCCACCAGGCTCTCCACCAGGCCCAGGTGAGGGTGGGACAGAGGGGGCTGGGAGCTGTGGCCAGTGTGGCCTGAAGACAGTGGAAGACAGGAACTGCTAGGGCCAGGGACCCAAGCTTTATCCAGCATCTTCCCAGCCTAGAGAGCTCCAGCCCCTGAACTTCAGCAGCTCCCAAATGAGGCCCGAGCTGGTCAGGAGCCTGCAGCCGGCCAGACTGGTTCCTGCAGAGGCCCTTAGAGTGCCCCAAGGACTTTGCAGCTTGCCTGTGACTCAGTCTGACACAAGTGGTAGCCGGCCCCATGATGGGACAGACAGGTCACCAGCCTCACAGCACATCTGGAAGGCAGGCAGAGCCGCCATAGGGAGGAGAACCCCTGCAGGGCTGAGTCAGGGCCGGAGCAGGCTCCTGCTCCCCACGCCTCTGCTCTCCAACATGGAATCCTCCAACATCCTCAATGCCCTGGCTCCACCAAGCAGGCGGGCAAACCTGCCCTCCGCAAATCCACCCATCTCTGTAAATGGTGCAGCTCTACCCAAGGCCCAACGCCCAGGTGAGTCTCCTGAGCTCACGCCCGCCCTCCTCCCCCACATCCAACCCAAATGCCCATCTCCTTCCCCTCCCTTCCCCAGTCCTGCCCTCCTATCTCCATCCCCCGACCACTGCGTCTGAGCCCCTGTCGTCTCTGACCTGCACCAACCCCAAATCCCTAACGGGGGCAGGCAGCACCTTCTTTCCTCCTCATCCCCTGCACCTGGCAGCCGCGGGGCCTTTGCACTGACAGACTTGGCAACTAGAGAACACGCTTTCTCGAGGCTCTCCCTGATGCCCCCTAGTCAAGTGCTGACACCAGGAGTCCACGGACCAAGTTTGGCTGCAGGGTTGGCCACTGGGTGCCTGTGAACGTGGCTGGGGAGTCACCTCTTCCTTTTTGCTATCCTCTAGCAGAAATGTAGCATTTCCTTAGCTGATCCTCCCCAGGCATCATCCAAAACAGGACACCTTGGTAGCACAACCACTAGGTTGTCTTCGTAAATTGTTATTGAAACTCTCCTCATTTGTTTATTTATTTTTTATTTTTATTTATTTATTTATTTTTTTGAGACAGAGTCTTTCTGGAGTACAGTGGCAATATCTTGCCTCACTGCAACCTCCACCTCCACCTCCCGAGTTCAAGCAATTCTCCTGCCTCAGCCCCCAAGTAGCTGGGATTAGAGGTGCGTGCCACCATGCCTGGCTCATTTTTGTATTTTTAGTAGAAAAAGGGTTTTGCCATCTTGGTCAGGCTGGTCTCCAGCTCCTGACCTCAGGTGATCCACTCACCTCAGCCTCCTAAAGTGCTGGGATTACAGGCGTGAGCCACCGTGCCCAGTCTCTCCTTTATTTCTTGCTTTCTTTTTTTTTTTTTTTTTTTTTTTTTGAGACGGAGTCTCGCTCTGTCGCCCGGACTGGAGTGCAGTGGCCAGATCTCAGCTCACTGCAAGCTCCGCCTCCCGGGTTTATGCCATTCTCCTGCCTCAGCCTCCCGAGTAGCTGGGACTACAGGCGCCGCCACCTCGCCCGGCTAGTTTTTTGTATTTTTAGTAGAGACGGGGTTTCACCGTGTTAGCCAGGATGGTCTCGATCTCCTGACCTCGTGATCCGCCCGTCTCGGCCTCCCAAAGTGCTGGGGTTACAGGCTTGAGCCACCGTGCCCGGCCTCTTTCTTGTTTTCTAGCTCCTTCCGCTGGAATGTCAAGTCTGAGACACAGGGAACTTGAATCTGTTCATCTGAAAAAGGCTTGGAAGACCTCATCATTACCGTGGAATGCATGAGTCAATGCGGGAGTGAATAAAGTACCTGTGCGGGACATGTCCAGCCACCCCTCCCGTCGAACTCTTGAAACCCATCCCCTCTCGGCTGTGGGATCATGGCCTGTGAGCTGTGGCCCCAAGTCCCCTTCCTGGTCTAATGACCCCTGGCTCAGGGCCCGGCCCCACAGACAGGGTTGTGGACCTGATACCAATAGAGTTATCTTCTCACCTGGACCAGAATCAGAAGGCTGGGCCCCCATGCCAAGGCCTCACTGCAGCCCCCAGGGGCTTGGGTGGGCTTTTCTGTCTCTGGGCCTGTGTTTCCTGCTCTGTAGAAGAGGCAAAGTCCACAACGCCTCCTTCCCCAGGCTGCGGGAGTGAGCAGCGAGGGTCAGGCCAAGGTGGGTGCTCCCCAGACCACATGGACACGAGCCCTGGGATGCAGCCTGGGGAGGAGCTGCTGGGAGATCATTTGTCCTGATTTGACATTCCAGAGGAGCTGGTCTGAATTTTAGACTTTTGACATTTACTTCGAATAAAGTTATACCCACAGGAAAACAGAATCACTGACAGGAGGAGAAGGCGCTGAGTGCCACTGGGAGGGTCTAAAATATATCTCAAGTCTGCTTTTTTTTTTTTGAGGCAGGGTCTCACTTTGTCACCCAGGCTGGAGTGCAGGGGCGCGATCACAGCTCAGTACAGATTCCACCTCCTGGGCTCAAGCAATCCTCCCACCTCAGCCCACCAAGTAGCTGGGACTGCCAGCACGTGCCACCATGCCCGGCTGATTTTTTGTAGAGACAGGGTTTTGCCATGTTGCCCAGGCTGATCTCAAACCCCTGAGGTGAAGCAATCTGCCACCATTGGCCTCCCAAAGTGCTGGGATTACAGGTGTGAGCCACCGTGCCTGGCCAAGTCCACTCTTGTTTTTTTTTTTTTTTTTTTGTTTTGAGACGGAGTCTTGGTCTGTCGCCCAGGCTGGGGTGCACAATCTCGGCTCACTGCAACCTCCACCTCCTAGGTTCACGCCATTCTCCTGCCTCAGCCTCCTGAGTAGCTGGGATTACAAGCGCCCGCCACCACGCCTGGCTAATTTTTTGTATTTTTAATAGAGACGGGATTTTATTGTGTTGGTCAGGCTGGTCTTGAAATCCTGACCTCAGGTGATCTACCTGCTTCAACCTCCCAAAGTTCTGGGATTACAGGCATGAGCCACCACATCCAGCCTATTTATTTATTTATTTATTTAGTCAGTTAGTTAGTTTTTTTTTTTTGTTTTTGTTTGTTTGTTTGTTTTTTTTTTTTTTTTGAGACGGAGTCTCGCTCTGTCGCCCAGGCTGGAGTGCAGTGGCCGGATCTCAGCTCACTGCAAGCTCCACCTCTCGGGTTTACGCCATTCTCCTGCCTCAGCCTCCCAAGTAGCTGGGACTACAGGCGCCCGCCAACTCGCCCAGCTAGTTTTTTGTATTTTTTAGTAGAGACGGGGTTTCGCCGTGTTAGCTAGGTTGGTCTCGATCTCCTGACCTCGCGATCCACCCGTCTCGGCCTCCCAAAGTGCTGGGATTACAGGCTTGAGCCACCGCGCCCGGCCTTTTTTTTTTTTTTTTGAGACTGAGTCTCGCTCTGTCGCCCAGGCTGGAGTGCAATGGCACAATCTTGGCTCACTGCAACCGCCACCCCTAGAGTTCAAGCGATTCTCCTGCCTCAGCCTTTGGAGTAGCTGGGATTACAGGCAACGCACCACCATGCCAGGCTAATTTTTGTATTTTTAGTAGAGATGGGGTTTCACTATGTTGGCCAGGCTAGTCTCAAACTCCTGACCTCAAGTGATCTGCCTGCCTCGGCCTCTCAAAGTGCTGGAATTATAGGCATGAGCCACAGCGCCTGTCCTGTCCTACAGATATAGACACACATATTCAACATCAAATATGTATAGCAATGTCTATTGCAGCATTTTTATATTGTGACAAACAAAATAAAAAATCGATCATCTTAACCAGTTATTTTTAGACACAGGGTCTCACTTGGTGGCTCAGGCTGGAGTGCAGTGGCAAAGATCACAGCTCACTGCAGCTTCAAGCTCCTGAGCTCAAACGATCCTGCCACCTCAGCCTCCCGAGTAGCTGGGACTACCCATGTGAGCCAATATTAACCATGGCTAATTAAAAACTTTTTTTTTTTTTTTTTTTTTTTTGCAGAGATGGGGTCTTACTATGTTGACCAGGCTGCTGTTGAACTCCTGGCCACAAGTAATCTTCCCACCTTAGCTTCCCAAAGTGCTGCGATGTTTATTTATTTATTTATTTATTTTGATGAAGTCTCCAGGCTGGAGACTTCCAGGCTGTCTCCAGGCTGGAGTGCAGTGGCATGATCTCGGCTCACTGCAACCTCCACCTCCCGGGTTCAAGCCATTCTCCTGTCTCAGCCTCCAGAGTAGCTGGGACTACAGGCACCCGTGACCACGCCCAGCTAATTTTTGGTATTTTAGTAGAGACTGGGTTTCACCATGTTGGCCAGGACGGTCTCGATCTCTTGACCTCATGATCCGCCTGCCTCGGCCTTCCAAAGTGCTGGGATTACAGGCGTGAGCCACCGCGCCCGGCCTGTTTAATTTTTTGATACAGGATTTTTTGTTGTAACAGAAGATCAGCAACAGCTTAATACAAATTCATTTGGGGAAACTGAATAAATTACGATGTACCCATTCATGGAGTACTACACAGCTGTTAAAAAGGAGATAATGGCCGGACGCACTGGCTCATGCCTGTAATTCCAACACTTTGGGAGGCCGAGGCGGGCGGATCACGAGGTCAGGAGATCGAGACCATCCTGGCTAACACGGTGAAACCCTGTCTCTACTAAAAATAAAAAAAAATTAGCTGGGTGTGGTGGCAGGCACCTGTCGTCTCAGCTACTCGGGAGGCTGAGGCAGGAAAATGGCATGAACCCGGGAGATGGAGCTTGCAGTGAGCCGAGATCATGCCACTACACTCTAGCCTGGGCGACAGAGTGAGACTACATCTCAAAAAACAAAAAAGGAGATAACTTTTTTTATATGCAGATCTGGAAAGAACTTCAATATACATTGTAAGGTTTTTTTTTTTTTCTGAGAGGGAGTCTCACTCTGTCGCCCAGGCTGGAGTGCAGTGGTGCGATCTCTGCTCACTACAAGCTCTGCCTCCTGGGTTAACACCATTCTCCTGTCTCAGCCTCTCGAGTAGCTGGGACTACAGGTGCCTGCCACCATGCCCGGCTAATTTTTCTGTATTTTTAGTAGAGACGGGTTTCACCGTGTTAGCCAGGATGGTCTCGATCTCCTGACCTCATGATCTGCCTGCCTCAACCTCCCAAAGTGCTGGGATTACAGGCGTGAGCCACCGCGCCTGGCCTCATTGTTAGATTTAAAAACCATGACCAGATCCAGTGGCTCACATCTGTAATTTCAGCACTTTGGGAGGTCAAGACAGGATTACCTAAGCCCAGGAGTTCAAAATCATCCTAGACAACATAGGGAGACCCCATCTCTATGAATAATTTTAAAATTAGCCTGGTGTGGTGGTGCCCTTGTGGTCCCAGCTACTTGGGAGGCTGAGGCAGGAGGATCGCCTGAGCCTGGGAGGTTGAGGCTGCAGTGAGCTGTGATCACACCACTACATTCCAGTCTGGGTGACAGAGTAAGACCCTGTCAAAAAAAAGAAAAAAAAAGAAAAAAACCAAACATCAATTTTGATGTTCATAGCAGTACTATTCATAATAGTAAAAAACTAGAAAAGAGGCGGGCATGGTGATGGACACCTGTAATCCCAGTGCTTTGAGAGGCTGAGGTGGGAGGATTGTTTGAGCCCAGGAGTTGGAGACCAGCCTAGGCAATGTGGCAAGAACCTGTCTCTGCACAAAATAGAGAACGAGCCAGGAACAGCGGGGGGTGTGTCTGTAGTCCTAGCTACTCTGGAGGCTGAGATGGGAGGATCACTTAAGTCTGGGAGGGGGAGGCTACAGTGAGCTGTGATCTTGCCGCTGTACTCCAGCCTGGGCAACAGAGTGAGACCCTGTCTCAAAGAAAAAAAGTGGAAAGATCCAAACCCTCAGTTATATTTTTCTGCAATGGAATATTATGCAGCAGTAAAAAAATGCATGGGCCAGGTGGGGTGGCTCACGGCCGGGCATGGTGACTCACGCCTGTAATCCCAGCACTTTGGGAGGCTGAGGAGGGTGGATCATTTGAGGTCAGGACTACGAGACCAGCCTGACCAACATGGTGAAATCCCTGTCTCTACTAAAAGTACAAAAATTAGCCGGGCATGGTGGTGCATGCCTGTAATCCCAGGTACTCAGGAGGCTGAGTCAGGAGAATTGCTTGAACCTGGGAGGCAAAGGTTACAGTGAGCTGAGATCATGCCACTGTACTCCAGCCTGGCGACAGAACGAGACTCCATCTCAATAAATAAATAATAAATAAATAAATACATGGATGACGGCTTCCTGCACCCACAGGATGCTTCCGAGGTGACATCACGCTGAGCGGGAAAAAGTGAACCCAGGAGATGGCAGCAGGTGTGACATCCTTTTTACAAAGTTGAAAACAATTAAAAACTAAACATGACACTGTGATGCACCTGTGATGGATACGTGTGGCATGTCCCTAGGGCTAAACCTTCAACACAGGAAGGCAAGGGACGGCAGCACAAATCAAGACAGTGGCCGCCTGGGGAGGGATCGAGGGTTTGGAAGGCACAGAGGCAGATGGCAGCCATGGTTAACATCGAGTGGGCTGCTGAACCCACGGATTTTCATTATACTACAAATCAAACAAGTCCAGGCAGTGAGGCGCGGTAGCTCGCGCCTGGAATCCCAGCACTTTGGGAGGCTGAGGCGGGCTGATCCCCTGAGGTCAGGAGTTGAGACAGCCTGGTCAATATGGTGAAACGCTGACTCTACCAAAAATACAAAAATTAGCCAGGTGTGGTGGCCTGTAATCCCAGCTACTCTGGAGTCTGAGGCAGGAGAATCTTTTGAACCCGGGAGGTAGAGGTTGCAGTGAGCCAAGATCGTACCACTGCACCCCAGCCTGGGTGACACAGCGAGACTTTGTCATACAGAAAAAAGAAAAAAAAGGAAAAGAAGCCCAGGCTGATGCTGAGAGCACACCAAGAACCAGGATTTACATCCACCCAACGGATGCACCTGAAGTTTGGTTCCAGTGAATTTTTTTTTTCCGAGACGGAAAAAAAAAAAAAAGCCAGGATAGTCTTGATCTCCTGACCTCATGATCCTCCTGTCTCGGCCTCCCAAAGTGCTGGGATTACAGGAGTGAGCCACTGCGCCTGGCTGAATTTTTTTTTTTCTAAGGAACAATTTGTATAACCATAGGGAGATATTTTTGGTTTTTGATACACTGCAGCCTTGGAAAAGGAAGGCCACAGGTCACACACCCTATGGCTGTGTTGATGTAAAATATCTAGAATACCTAAATCCACAGAAACAGAAAGGTAAGTGGCTGCCAGGGCCTGCGGGGCGACAGCTAACAGGCTTCTCTTCCAGCGCATTTTGAACTAGATGGAGGTGGTGATCGTGAAACACACCGAATGCGCTCGGTGCCACTGAGATGGGTGCTTAAAATGGTTAATTTTATATTATGTGAATCTCACCTAAAAAAAACAGACGGATTTTGAGGAGGGGCGGGGGGTTCTGACTGTGGGCCCTGAGATGGGAGACCTCACTAATTGCTGGAGGGCACAGAGAATGTGCACAGGAAAGGGAGGCTGGGGGGAGCTGACGCATGGGCCTGGCAGAGCTGGCGCTCCTAGCAGTGGCCCTTGCCCACCTGCCATGCCGCCCCTGCAGGGACTTGGGATGTGGTCCAGCCTTGGGGAAGGGTGCGGTGGTGGATCCCAGCCTTCTGAGGTGGGGAGGGGACTCCTGCCGCGGGAGCGGCCAAGCTGTGTCTGGGCGGCTACACCCAGTGCACCTGCTCCTCACACCTGTGGACATCCCGGCCGGCTCCCCCTGCCTTTCCCGCTGCGGCCCGTGAGGCCTGGGCCACTTCCCTTTGCCCTTCTCACACCACAGCCCTCCTGGTGGAATGTTCCGTGGCACCAGCGTGCATCCAGCCTTCCCACCGCTGGGCCTGTGGGAATCCCACCCTTCCTGCAGGAGCCAGCATGGCCTCGGCGCCCCGTGGAGGGTGCAGGTGTCCTGGGCTACAGCTCTGAGCTTGGCTTGCAGCTGCTTGGCCCTTCTGTGGCCCTGCTGAGGGGCAGACGCCCGGGCCCTGGACCTGAGTGGGAACCATTCTCAGCTGCACCCCAGTCCGTGCACATGGCCACGGGGCAGGGGACAGACCTGCATGGGGCTGAGTGGCCGCAGCTCCCACGGGCTGCCTCGAGGATGGAAGATCTGATGCCACAAAGGGCTCAGAGCAAGGCCTGCAGCCGGGCCAGGAAGTGACTCAGCTGTGGCCCCGCCAGCCACAGGCGGGGGGGGGCTCGTGTCCATTCCCTCGTTCAGCATCCCCTGATGTGACTTCTAACCCTCCTTCCATGCTCACCGCACCTCGGGCCAAGCTCAATCATGTGAGCTCCCACCTCAGCCCTGCCAGGCTCACACTCGGCTGGAACTGCACAAGGCTGGCGCTCTGTGACTTTAGGATTCAGCCCCATGTCCCCTCCTAAGAGGCTGTCCCTAATCACCTAGACCAAAGCCATGCCTCCCGGGCCCCCATACTCCTCATCTTCCCCAGTCCCCCGTGGCTTCAAGCTTCCATCACAGGACAACTGGACCCGAGGTTCACTCACAACGTGGGGGAAATAGGAAGCCACTGGAGATGAAGAGCGTTACACAGCTCATTACACAGCACACACATGGCCATGGATGGGAGAATCGTCCAAACAAATCCATTGTAGAGACATTTTGTGGGGACAGGACACGTTTCAGTATGGACGAGTCTGACACGACATTATAAAATCGTTGTGTTTTGGTGTTTTTTAGAGAAGGGGTCTCATCACGTTGCCTAGGCTGGTCTTGAATTCCTGGGCTCAAGTGATCCTGTCTCAGCCTCGAAAAGTGCTGGGATTCCAGGCATGACTCACGGCGCCTGGCCCAGAATTGTCAATTTTGTGAAGGGTGATCGTGATATTGTTGTTATGTAGGAAATGTGCACCTTCTTAGAGAGAGAAACAAAATATTTAGAAGCAACATGTCGTGATGTCTATTTTTGCCTCAAAATTGCTGCAACGAACACAAAAATAAATAAAGCAACATCCAAAGTCCTCACAATGCTGGAATCTAGGTGCTGTGCTTATAAAAGGCTGTTCATTCAACTACTTTCTTTAAAAAAAAAAATTCTTTTGAGACAGGGTCTCACTCTGTTGCCCCAGGCTAAAGTGCAGTGGAGAGATCATAGCTTACTGCAGCCTCCAACTCCCAGGCTCAAGCGATCCTCCTACCTCAGCCTCCCTAGTAGCTGGGACTACCAGTGCACACCACCATGCCTGGCTAATTTTTGAATTATTTTTACAGATGGGATTTTGCCATGTTGCCCAGGGTGGTCTCGCACTCCAGGGCTCCGGTGATCCACCTGCCTCAGCCTCCCAAAGTGCTGGAATTACAGTTCACTCCAATTTTTTTTTTTTTTTTTTGAGACAGAGTCTCGCTCTGTTGCCCAGGCTGGAGAAAAAAAAAAAAGAAAGAAAGAAAAAGGTCTGAGATTATTTAAGTAAACATAGGAATTCCCAGTATGTTGTTTTTTCTTTTATTTCTCATATACAGTATTTCTTCTTCGTGAAAATTTTCAAGCTTAGAAAGGAGTTGACTTGGCCGAGTGCAGTGGCTCACACCTGTAATCCCAGCACTTTCGGAGGCCGAGGCAGGCACATCACCGGAGGTCTGGAGTTCGAGACCAGCCTGGCCAACATGGTGAAACCCCATCTCTACTGAAAAATACAAAAATTAGCCAGATGTGGTGGTGGACGCTGTAATCCCAGCTACTCGGGAGGCTGAGGCAGGAGAATCGCTTAAACCCAGGAGGTGGAGGTTGCAGTGAGCTGAGATCGTGCCATTGTACTCCAGCCTGGGTGATAGAGCGAGAGACTCTGTCTCAAAAAAGAAAGAAAAAAGAAAGTAGTTGACTGGGCCTGGTGCGGTGGTGCACACCTGTAATCTCAGCTTTTTGGGAGGTTGAGGTGGGCAGATCACTTGAGGTCAGGGGTTCAAGACCAACTTGGCCAACATGGTGAAACCCCATATCTACCAAAATACAAAAATTAGCCAAGCAGGGTGGCAGGCACCTGTAATCTTAGCTACTCAGGAGGCTGAGGCAGAAGAACCACTTGAACCTAGTGCAATCCGAGCCCACTGTAACCTCCACCTCCCAGGTTCAAGTGGTTCTTCTGCCTCAGCCTCCTGAGTAGCTAAGATTACAGGTGCCTGCCACCCTGCTTGGCTAATTTTTGTATTTTGGTAGATATGGGGTTTCACCATGTTGGCCAAGTTGGTCTTGAACCCCTGACCTCAAGTGATCTGCCCACCTCAACCTCCCAAAAAGCTGAGATTACAGGTGTGCACCACCGCACCAGGCCCAGTCAACTACTTTCTTTTTTCTTTCTTTTTTGAGACAGAGTCTCTCGCTCTATCACCCAGGCTGGAGTACAATGGCACGATCTCGGCTCACTGCAACCTCCACCTCCTGGGTTTAAGCGATTCTCCTGCCTCAGCCTCCCGAGTAGCTGGGATTACAGCGTCCACCACCACATCTGGCTAATTTTTGTATTTTTCAGTAGAGACGGGGTTTCACCATGTTGGCCAGGCTGGTCTCGAACTCCAGACCTCCGGTGATGTGCCTGCCTCGGCCTCCGAAAGTGCTGGGATTACAGGTGTGAGCCACTGCACTCGGCCAAGTCAACTCCTTTCTAAGCTTGAAAATTTTCACGAAGAAGAAATACTGTATATGAGAAATAAAAGAAAAAACAACATACTGGGAATTCCTATGTTTACTTAAATAATCTCAGACCTTTTTCTTTCTTTCTTTTTTTTTTTTTTTTGAGACAGAGTCTCGCTCTGTCACCCAGGCTGGAGTTCAGTGGCGCAATCTCAACTCACTGCAAGCTCTGCCTCCCGGGTTCAAGCCATTCTCCTGCCTCAGCCTCCCGAGTAGCTGAGACTACAGGCGCCCACCACCACCCCCGGCTAATTTTTTATATTTGTAGTAGAGACAGGGTTTCACCGTGTTAGCCAGGATGGTCTCGATCTCCTGACCTCGTGATCCGCCCATCTCGGCCTCCCAAAGTGCTGGGATTACAGGCTTGAGCCACCGCGCCCGGCCAGACCTTTTTCTTTATTGCTATGTAACACATACATAATAATATACGTAGCACATATAAACAGCATTATTAACTAAGGAACAGTCTGTAAATCACCACCTCACCCAAAACTAAGAACATCTCCAATAATTTATTTTTTCTGTTTGTTTTGAGACAGGGTCTCACTCTGTCATGCAGGCTGGAGTGCAGTGGCATGATCTTGGCTCACTGCAGCTTCGACCTCCTGGCTGAAGCGATTCTCCCATCTCAGCTTCTTGAGTAGCTGGGACTATGTCGTGCACCACTATGCCTGGCTATTTTATTTTTATTCTTACTTTTTGTAGAGATGGGGGCGTCTCAGTAAGTTGCCCAGGCTGGTCTCGAACTCCTGCCTCCAGTGATCCTCCCACCTCAGCTTCTTCAAGTGCTGGGGTTACAGGAGTGAGCACCGCGCCCGGCCCAGTTGTTTTCATTACCATCTACGGTCCTACATCCCAACCTCCCAACCTCCCAACCTCCCAACCTCCCCGACCAGGCTACTCATGCCTGAGTTTTGCGCTTATTATTCCTTTGGTTTTTGTTACTTTCTACTGAAGTATAACTGATTCTCAGTCAAGTACACTAATCCGAAGGGCATGGTCTGATTCATTTTTGCTCACATGCTCACCTGTCATCGCAGCCCCTGAAGATGTAGGGCATCCCAGACCCTTGGAAGCTGGCAGGTGCCCGTCGTTCCTGACGAGTGAGTCACTGTCCTGATCTCAGCCTCTGGACATTAGCGTGCCCATCCCGGACTGCACATAAATGCAGTCAGACAGGACTCACCCTGTGTTGGCTGCGAGATTCCCCGCGAGACTCCCTGCTGAGACTGCATCTCCTTGCTTTTCGCTAGACAGTCTTAGCATGTATGTGCGTGCGTGTACCTAGAAGCTATCTTTTTCAGCCAGCTTTGCTTTTTGTTTCTTGTTTGTTGGTTTTTCTTTTTGAGACAGAGTCACTCTGTTGCCCAGGCTGGAGTGCAGTGGCGCGATCTCGGCTCACTGCAAGTTCTGCCTCCTGGGTTCACGCCATTCTCCTGCCTCAGCCTCCTGAGTAGCTGGGACTATAGGTGCCCACCACCACACCTGGCTAATACGGGGTTTCACCGTGTTCGCCAGGATGGTCTCGATCTCCTGACCTCGTGATCTGCCCGCCTCATCCTCCCAAAGTGCTGGGATTACAGGCGTGAACCACCACGCCTGGCCTGCTTGTTTTTAACCTTTATAAAAAAAGCAACATAGTATAGAAAAAAAAAACCCTGTGTTTCACAGAGAAAACTATGCATTTTAAATCAGAGCAGGTACTCCAGGGCTGTCAGATTCTAGCCTTTCATTGTCTCCGAGCTGTTTTACATCACGTTGTAGGCTGAGGCAACTGACAGAAATTCTTTCTTAACCACACAGGTTGCATTGTCTTTCCTCCCACCCCTTAGGGAAAAAAACCCCAGATTTTCCTTCATTTACATATTCATTTTAATATTTTGTTGGATTTTTCTTTTTCTTTTTTTTTTTTTTTTGAGACAGGGTCTCGCTCTGTCGCCCAAGATGGAGTGCAGTGGTGCGATCACAGCTCACTGCAGCCTTGAACTCCCAAGACTCAAGCCATCCTCCTGCTTCCACCTCTCAAAGTGCTGGGATTACAGGCGATTACAGGCTTCTTGTGTGAATCACCTGCTCATGTTCCATCAGGAAGCCGGGATGCAGGAGGAGCCACCCCTGGGGGTCAAGGTTGCCACTGTGCCCTGCGCCTGGAACAGAGTAGGCACTCCGCCAATGGCTGTTAGGCCCAGGCACATGCCAGGGGGTTGCTGTCAAAGGCATGCAGCTAACAGGCTAGATGCAGCTAACAGGCCGGCGCGCTGGGCACTGAGGTCTCCAGCGTGGGGTGGAGGACAGCTCATCCGCAGCAGTGAGGGGACTCGGCCTCCTCGCCAGGGCTGCCCGACAGCCGGGGTGGATTTCTTCACCGTTTCTTCTCAGACACGCTAGTGTTATTTCTGGTTCGTGCATGCCGGGAAAGATGTCCCTGCCCCCTATTTCACCTGCGGCAACGGATGGGGACATGGCATCTTTACGACCCTGTGAAATAAAACATGACGTCTGTCCTGGCTGCTGTGGAAATGCTGTTTTCCAAATGCACAAAGCGCTCATCTCGGATGCTCTGAGGGGCCGTCTTGATCTTGCTGACAGGTTAGAAGCTTTGGTGCAGGAGCTGAATTGACCCACCTAAGACGCCAGCCCTAGCAGGGGGTCACTCGGCCACAGGGCAGCAGGGGCCTGCGTGGTCCTGTGTTCCTCTCTGTGCTCTCGGCCCACGAGTCCCCTCCTCAGACCCCAGCCACTCTGGTGACCCCTAGGAGCCAGGTCCAACCTGACCTCACTCCCGAGTCCCTCGCCTGGGCAACCTCTGGACCTATAGGAACACAGGGGTGAGGGTGGGGCCTTTGGAACCCCTTCCCCTCCCAGGTCCCCAGGGAGGTCTCACACCCAAGTGCCTTCAGAGATGAAGAGAGCTTGCCAAATCCCTCCAGCCCCAGGCAAAGGCAGTTCTGTGCATTTATGCTTTTCAGCAACAAACCTGCCCCCACAGGCTCCTGGGTAAAATCTCCCCTGCACCCTCCTAGAGGTCTGGGGTCAGCTGGGAGGCCCAGCCCTTTCACCCCTCCCTCCCCGCCTTCACCCTCCCTCCCTCTTCACCCCTCCCTCCCTCTTCACCCTCCCTCCTCACCTTCACCCTCCCTCCCCACCTTCACCCTCCCTCCCCACCTTCACCCTCCCTCCCCACCTTCACCCTCCCTCCCCCTTCACCCCTTCCTCCCCCCTTCACCCTCCCTCCCCACCTTTACCCTCCCTCCCCACCTTCATCCTCCCTCCCCCTTCACCCCTCCTTCCCCCCTTCACTCCTCCCTCCCCAGGCGTGACTGCAGAGTCAGCAAAGACAGCTGGGTTTGTGGCAGCTCTATTCATCATTCCCCAAACCTGGCAGCAACCGGGATGCCCTGCAGGCGGGGAGTGGGTGGGTCCACGGGGTGCATCCAGACAGTGGGACACTATTCAACACCAAGAAGAAAGGAGCTTCCAAGCTCTGAAGACACAGAGGAAACGACAGCACACGTTACTAAGGGAAAGCCGCCGCCTGCGAAGGCCACAGACAATGATTCCAACTGTTGGACAAGCTGGGAAAGACCAAAGCCTGGAGGCAGGAAAAGAGTGGTGGCTGCCAGCGGATAGGGATGAATAGATGGAGTGAACAGGGGGGCCTGGGGGCAGTGAAACTACCCCAAGTGATGGCACCACGGTGATCCGAGTCCTGGTACATTTGCCCAAACCCACAGCAGGTACAGCGCCAAGAGTGAGTCCCAGCGTGAACTGCGGACTCCGGGTGATAATGATGGTCAGAGCAGGGCTACCTTGGGTGGCCAGCTGATGGCAGGGGCTGTGTGTGTGGGAGACACACGGAACTCCCTCTACCTTCTGCTCAATTTTGCCGTGAAACCAAAACTGTTCTAAAAAATATCATCTTAGCTGGTCGTGGTGGCTCACGCCTGTCATCCCAGCACTTTGGGAGGTAAGGCAGGAAGAACGCTTGAGCCCAGGGGTTTAAGACCAGCCTGGGCAACAGAGGGAGATCCCATCTCTACCAAAATAAAAATAAAATATTAGCCAGGTGCAGTGGCACAGGCCTGTATAGTCTCCGCTACTCAGGAGGCCAAGGCAGGAGGATTGCTTGAGCCCAGGAGGTCGAGGCTGCAGTGAGCTCTGATGCTGCCACTGCTCTCCAGTCTGGGCAGCAGGGCGAGCCCAGCCCCTGCCTCCAGAGTGCCCCTGCCCACTGTCACGCTGGCGCCCCTCCCCGCCATCCTCCTGTCGATAGCGTGGTGAGGAGCAGGGGGTGTGCCCTGACCCTGGGGACCCGTGGCCTGAGTCTCAATCCCTGCTCTGTCCACCGGAGCAGTGGACCGTGAACTTTGACCTCTTTTGTTTCCCCAGCCTGAGGCCTTGCACTGGCTATTCCCTCCGCCCAAGTGCTCTCCCCATCACGCAGGTCCCAGCTCAAATGCCACCTCCTCCAGGAATGCCGCGCGGACCGCCCGGCTAAAGTGCCCCTGCATCCACCTCGACCCCAACGACCTAAGTCTCATGTCAGTCACACCAGAGGTGACCTCCTGACTTGCTCTCTTCTCCCTCTGACTGGCAGCCTTGGATGAGGGGTTACAGAGCCCCTGGCGCACCCCAGACCTGTTCTGGGGCACTTAACAGGTGGGAGATGAGAGTGCAGGGCCCAGCCCACCCAAGCATCACTGCCAGTTCTGGTTCACAAAGCACTTTCCAGCCCCTGCCTGGATGAGTTCTGTGAAACGCTGTGCAGCTGAGCTTTGTAGCAATACTTCTGCTTTCCTTCCAACCTGGGTGCCGTCCACAACACACCCACCATTAACTTGGTTTTTCAGAGGCAGGGTCTTGCTCCGTTGTCCAGGCTGGATCACAGCTCACTGCAGCCTCAATCTCCTTGCTCAAGTGATCCTCCTGCCTCAGACTCCTGAGTAGCTGGGACTACAGGTGCACGCCACCACTCCTGGCTAATTTAATTTTTTTAGGGACAGGGTCTCACCATGTTGCCCAGGCTGGTCTTGAACTCCTGGGCTCAAGTGATCCTCATGCCTTGGCCTCTCAAAGTGCTGGGATGAGAGGCAATGTTGCTAGCTGAACTTCTACTCTCTGTCAATTTTAAGACACATCCTGATTTCATGTGAGAAGATACGCATCACAGACATGGTGAAATACGGTCAGAACATGCAAACTCTCCTGTTGCATCCACTGTGTGCCAGGTGTGGCTCCCTACAGACAGGGTAGACGCCACCACACGCAGTTTACAGATCAGAGACACTCACTGGGCACCACACTGCGAGTTCATGGTAGAAATGGGCCTGATGCTCCAAGCGCCTCTAAACAGACCGTGGGAAGGGAGGGATCACTGGAGGTTGCGGTGAGGGCTGGGCCCCCAGGCAGGGCAGAGTCCAGGCTGACCAGGGCAGGTCATGCTGCAAGACAGCCACGGATTGCATCAGGGGCCCGGCTGCCGCGGTGGCCTGGAGATCCCCAGGGCGTCCTGGGTGATGCAACCCGGGCGAGGCTGGCCTCAGCCTGCCTCTAGGGCTGCAGGAGCCCCAGATCCCGGCTCATGCGTCCCTGCTCCCTCCCTCCCTCTTCCCTCATATCCCAGGTCCTCCCCAGCTGGGAGACCACCCTTCCTCGGTGGCGGCGCACCCTTTGGTTTCTGTTTGTGCTTGGGAAACGAGTGTTGTAATAAATAAAAGCTGCTGTGTCACCTCTCCCAGGGGCCAGCCCACCGCTCAGCTGCCTGGTTTAGTGTATTATTATTTAAACAAATGGGCTTGGCTGTGTTCCAGGGAAGGCTGATTGATTTACACAACAGGCTCCAGGGATCCTCGTGTGGCCCCAGGACCCAGCTTGGCTGAGACCGATCCGATTAGTTTTGAACTTTCTTTCCCTTCTTTCCTCTTTTCTTTTCTTCTTTTCTTTCCTTTTCTTCTTTTCCTTTTCTTCTTTTCTTTTTCTTTCTTTCTCTCTCTTTTTAAAGGAGTTCTGTTTTCTTTTTTTTTTTGGAGTGCAGTGGCGTGATCTCGGCTCACTGCAAGCTCCACCTCCTGGGTTCATTCACACCATTCTCCCGCCTCAGCCTCCTGAGTACCTGGGACTACAGGCACCCGCCACCACGCCCAGCTAATTTTGTTTTTGTACTTTTAGTACAGATGGGGTTTCACTGCCTTAGCCAGGATGGCCTCCATCTCCTAACTTCATGATCCGCCCACCTTGGCCTCCCAAAGTGCTGGGATTACAGGCATGAGCCACTGTGCCGGCCTATGTTTCATTCTTTTGTTTGAGACAGAGTCTCTCTCTGACACTCGGGCTGGAGTGCAGTAGCACAATCTCAGCTCACTGCAACCTCCACCTCCCAGGCTCAAGCGATTCCCCTGCCTCAGCTTCCTGAGTAGCTGGGATTACAGGTGCCCACCACATCCAGCTAACTTGCCTTTTTTTTTTTTTTTTTTTTTTTTTTTTGAGATGGAGTTTTGCTCTTGTTGCCCAGGCTGGAGTGCAGTGGCGTGATCTCAGCTCACTGCAACCTCCGCCTCCCAGATTCAAGCGATTCTCCTACCTCGGCCTCCTGAGTTGCTGGGATTACAGGCGCTCACCACCATGCCTGGCTAATTTATTTATTTAAAAAAATTTTTTGAGATGGAATCTCGCTCTGTGGCCC
Source organism: Rhinopithecus roxellana (assembly GCF_007565055.1). Taxonomy (NCBI): domain Eukaryota; kingdom Metazoa; phylum Chordata; class Mammalia; order Primates; family Cercopithecidae; genus Rhinopithecus; species Rhinopithecus roxellana. The sequence continues at coordinate 103,342,052 of NC_044558.1, forward strand.
GGGCTGGAGTGCAGTGGTACAATCTCGACTCACTGCAACCTCTGCCTCCCAGGTTAAAGCAATTCTCCTGCCTCAGCCTCCCAAGTAGCTGGAATTACAGGCACCTGCCACCACGCCCAGCTAATTTTTGTATTTTAGTAGAAACAGGGTTTTACCATGTTGGCCAGGCTGGTCTCGAACTCCTACCTCAAGTGATCTACCCGCCTCAGCCTGCCAAAGTGATGGGATTACAGGCGTGAGCCACTGTGCCCAGCCTATTTTTTAGTATTTAACAGAATTCAGGACAAGTCACATAATCAATGATTTGTTACTTTACACACAGGGAGTCTTCTGTTATACAACTGGTTGTGAACACCCAGAACAACGCTCTTACAGCCTTTAGATGACCAAAGAAATTCTCAAAGCCTGGGCATGTCCAAAAAGACTTCAACCACATCTTTTAAAAAAACATAGACTCTCAGCCGGGCGCGGTGGCTCACGCCTGTAATCCCAGCACTTTGGGAGGCCGAGGCAGGCAGATCATGAGGTCAGGAGTTTGAGAATAGCCTGACCAACATGGTGAAACCCTGTGTCTACTGAAAATACAAAAATTAACCAGACCTGGTGGCACGTGGCTGTGATCCCAGCTATTCGGGAGGCTGAGGCAGGAGAATCGTTTGAACCCGGGAGGCGGAGGTTACCGTGAGCTGAGATCACGCCACTGCGCCCCAGCCTGGGCGACAGATCCAGACTCCATCTGAAACAAAACAAAACAAAACAAACAAACAAAACAAAAACAACATACACTCTCTCCCCATTTCAGAGGACTGGGTGGAGGCTATGTCTGTCTCCCCGGGAAGCCCTCAAGGACCCGCCAAAGTCTCCGGCCTGCCAGTGTCCAGCGGGGGACACAGATCCACCCTTTGCACTGGGAGCATCATGTCAAGTCTAAGAAAGCCCTGCAGGACCAGCTGTCTCACACTCCTCATGGAAAATCCCATTGGCACCCACGACTCCCACGTGGGAATCACCAGGCCACCACCGTCAAACCGCCCTCCCGCAGGCAGAGACGGCAAATGCAGTCCTCCTGTGCCCAGGGGAGGTCTCATCGCTCTGCCATAGTCCTCGCAAATCTCCAAATACAACCAGATGTGTCTCCCTCACCGCCCTCATCCAAGCCACTGCCTCTCCCTGGAAAATCCCAGCCCTGCGCTCTTACTGGCCCCGCATCCACCCATTCTCAGGGCAGCAGCCAGATGGACCTGCAGAAAGCTCCGTCTCATCAGGCCCCACTGTACCCCAAACCCTCCCGTGGCTCCCCTGAGCCTGCCCAGTAAACACAGAAATCCCTGACACCCCAGCGTGTCCTCAGACTCTCCAGAGCATCCAGCACCTTCCTAGAGTACCCAGCACCTCCCCACAGCACCCAGTACTGCCCAAGAGCATTCAGGACCACCCCAGAGTACCCAGCACCGCCCAGAGCACCCAGCACCTCCCCAGAGCACTGCCCCAGAGCACCCAGCACCGCTGGCTGCAGGGCCTGTGCGCAGCCTCCTTCAGCTCCTGCAGGCTCGGCTTCCCTCCCCGACAAACACCGGCCCCCTGCCTCATTTTCCTACCAACATCTGATCACTGCACACTCCACTCACAGGTGACACACTCTCACAGGTACAGCCCCATCTGCTTGGCTGCCTTTTCTCCCCACTGGAATACAGGAAGCTTTACAGAAGATTTCACAAGATTACGGATTTGGCCTGTTTGGTTCAAGGCTGTGGCCCCAGCACCTGGAACAGTGCCTGTGGCTTAATAGGTGCTTGTTGAGTGAACAAAGAGTGACAGGAGGCTGGGCGTGGTGGCTCACACCTGTAATCCCAGCACTTTGGAAGGCCAAGGCGGGCGGATCACTTGAGGTCAGGAGTTCAAAACCAGCCTGGCCAACATGGTGAAATCGTCTCTACTAAAAATACAAAAACTAGCCGGGCGAGGTGGCGGCGCCTGTAGTCCCAGCTACTCAGGAGGCTGAGGCAGGAGAATGGCTTGAACCGGGGAGGCGGAGCTTGTAGTGAGCCGAGATCACGCCACTGCACTCCAGCCTGAGCGACAGAGCAAGGCTCTGTCTAAAAAAAAAAGAGTGAGAGAAATGCAGGCACCCGCAGGGAACCGGCCAGAGTGCTGGGAGGAGCCCAGGTCCCATGGAGGCTCCCGCCAGGGCCAGTGCCAACGCCACGTGACAGGAGCAAGCCAGGTCCCCACCATCGTGCAAGTGCAGGGGAGACCAGCGGCGGAGGCCAGGCGACCTCCAGAGAAAGGGAGGGAGACAGAGAGACAGAGAGAGACAGATGGAGAGACAGAGATATAGAGACAGAGACGGAGACAAGGAGAGACAGAGACAGGGAGAGACAGGGAGAGGGACAGAGATAGAGAGAGAGAGACAGATGCAGAGACAGAGCTATAGAGACAGAGACAAGCAGAGACAAGGAGAGACAGAGACAGGGAGACAGAGACAGGGAGAGAGACAGAGATAGAGACAGAGAGACAGAGACAGGGAGACAGATGCAGAGACAGAGACAAGGAGAGACAGAGAGACAGAGACAGAGAGAGACAGAGACAAGGAGAGAGATAGATGGGGAGACAGAGACATAGAGACAGAGAGGCAGAGATAAGGAGAGACAGACAGGGAGAGAGACAGAGAGACAGAGACAGGGAGAGGGACAGAGATACAGAGAGACAGAGACAGGAAGAGAAAAAGAGACCGAGATGGAGAGACAGACAGAGATACAGACACAAAGACAGAGAGAGCTAGAGACAGAGAAATAGAGTGGGGTGACAGAGTGAGCGAGAGGGCGAGGATCCCGCTGCTTTAAGCGGGGAAGCCATGGGGGTTCTGTCCTGCAGTCACAGGGGAAGGCCCTTGACCCGGTGGAGGTGGAGAGTGGCCAGCAGTGGGTCTGTCTCCTCGGCTCCTCCCATTTCTCAGCCACAGTGGGATCCCGCCTGCCTGGCCTGGGCTCAGGAGGGTGGGGCGCAGAGCGGGCGCAGAGCCAGCCTGGCCCATCACAGCTTGGGGTGAAGCGGCCCAGAGCCAGGCGCCCCCCTGAAGCCACGGTGCCCTGAAGACCGCCCGGAAGCTGGGAGGGGTGGCCCCAGCTCATGCTGTAGTCACACCTGTGGGTCCAGCTCGGCTGCCCTGGAGCCGTGTCCCCTGGCGTCCTTAGGATTCCCATGAGAACGTCCTGACACCTGCAGTCCCTCCACCTGGGCACGGGACGTGCTGCTCTAAGCCTGACCTCAGAGTGTGCCCACCGGCTTCACACCTAGCTCGGGCTCTGCCCCTCACTGAATGCCTGGGCTTGGACAGCTCTCTGCCCCCTCTGGGGCTGAGTTTTCTCATCTGGGAGACAGAAGTAACCCAGCCCCTCTGCTTGGGGTGGCTGCTAGGATTCAGTGAGTTTGCAGTCGCAGATCACAGAGCAGGCATGTTAGCTGTCACTCATGATGCTTTGGGCTGATCTGCGTCCTGCCAGAGCCTCCTAAGCCCCCACAATCTGCTCCCCGCAGGGTTTCTGAAGGAGACCAGGAGGGTGGCAGGGAGGGAGAGGTACGGCTGGGATCTGGGGCCACCCACCAGCTGGGCAGCCTCGGCCCATCCACCCTGAATGTTATGCACTGAATGTCTGTGTCTCCTCAAAGACATCTCTGTGTGTGTGTGGTTTTTAAGTTTTTTGTAGAGATTGGGTCTTGCTGTGTTGCCCAGGCTGGTCTTGAACTCCTGGACTCAAGTGATCCTCCCACTTTGGCCTCCCGAAGTGCTGGGATTACAGGCGTGAGCCACCGTGCCTGGCCACCAAAGTCACATTTTGAAACCATGACCCCCGCTTGTGATGGTGTTAGGAGGGGCCTTTGGGAGGTGATTTGGGTTAGATGAGGTCATGAGGACAGGGCCCCCACAATGAGATTGGTGCCCTGGTAAGGGGTGAAGGGACCAGAACTTTCTCTCTCCGGCTTGTGAGGGCAGAGTGAGAAGGTGCCAGCTTTGAATCATGAAGTGGGCCTCTAAGAACCCGACTCTGCTGGCATCCTGACCTTAGACTCCTGCAGAGTGGTGGGAAAGAAAATGCCTGTGTGGAAGCCGCCCAGTCTACAGCAGCCTATCACGGCAAGCTGAGCTAAGACACTGTGCCTCAGTTTCCCTCCCTGTAATGGGAGCTGGAGAGGGTGTGTCCTGGCCCCAGAGGTCACCCATGTGGAAGCTGCCCGGTCTACAGCAGCCTGTCACAGCAAGCTGAGCTGAGACACCGTGCCTCAGTTTCCCTCCCTGTAATGGGAGCTGGAGAGGGTGTGTCCTGGCCTCGGGGGTCTCCCATGCAGAGGTGTGTTTGGTCACGAGGCTGGGTCATGCTGAAGGCAGACAGGGCCTGGCCCTGGCCTCGTGGCTCAGAGAGACCCTGGGCCCCCAGGCTGACCTCCCCAGGGTGGAGGGAAGAAGTCCTTGCCCCTCACTGGGGTGGTACGGGTCCTCTGACCTCCGAGGGTTTTTGAGCGTGGCTGCAGGCTGGCGATGCCCCGTATCCTGGGCGTGGGGGCACAGCTTCTCCAAGTTGGGCCAGCCCAGCCTGGGGTACAAGCAGTGACTGAATATCCAGAACATCACGTGAAGTCTCCGGGTGTTCAGTTGGTGACTCAGGCGAAGATGGAACACTGTCTGCTGAAGACACAGAACCGAGGTCCCATCACGAGGAATGTGCAGGCAGACGGGCTGGGGGCATGGACCACAGGACGCGCTGGCAGCCCTCACACGTGCTGAGGTCATGGGGGTCGGGGAAGGCCCCGGAGCTGTGCTGGGACGAAGAAGGCCGTCCTGGGTGAGGTCTGTCCCTGCAGCATCCTCTGATCTGAGATCCACTGGCTGCGTGTCTTTCCCAACTCTGACCTTGGAGGACACCCTGGTTCCAGGAGACACAGAAGCATGCCCAGGGTGGTCAGCGCCTCCCAAAGGATGCAGAGGACTCTCATGCTGTGTGTGCAGCTCTCTATGAACACGAGATCCTTTCCACAAAACCACCACCCTGCCTCGTGTTCCTTATCCAAGATGCGCAGGACCAGAAAAGTGTCTTGGAGCTCAGATTGTTTGGAGTTTGGAACACTGTATTTGCATTATACTTACAGGTTGAGCATTTTTTTTTTCTGCTTTTCTTTTTTCAAATACTGCCTCTTGGCCAGGTGTGTTGGCTCACGCCTGTAATCCCAGCACTTTGGGAGGCCGAGGCGGGTGGATCACCTGAGGTCAGGAGTTTGAGACCAGCCTGACCAACATGGTGAAACCCTGTCTCTATTAAAAATACAAAAATTAGCCGGGCATGGTGGTGCCTGCCTGTAATCCCAGCTACTCGGGAGGCTGAGGCAGGAGAATGACTCGAACCTGGGTGGTGGAGGTTGCAGTGAGCCGAGATCTCGCCACTGCACTCCAGCCTGGGTGACAGAGTGAGACTCTGTCTCAAAAAACAAAAAAGTGAAATCCCATATGTTCTGTGTGCACCCCAAGCCCATCAGTGCCCAAAAGGTCTTGGGTTTTGGGGGGTTTCTTTGAATGTGGCCTCAGCTGCACGTGCGTATGGAAAAGTGGGGGCTTGTGAAATGTGCCATGGGCGGGCAGGCGTGAAATGTGGCCGGGCAGGCAGGCCCGCCAGCCCATGTCTGTGCTGTGGAGACTAGAGGACTGTGCGCTGGCGGGAGGACTGGGCCCCACAGAGCGGCTCGGCTGCACCCTCTCAACAGGAGGGTCCCGCAGGACAGACGCATCGCTCGCCGGTCACAGTGGGGGCAGGGTGAGGGACCCTGGGTGCTGTGGATCCGGAGGCTGGGAGAAAAGGGAGCAAATGACAAAGAGTGGCCGGAGCTACAATGAGCCCCGTGCAGGGAGCACCTGCCCTTCCTCTCAGGCGCACCATGGTCCAGTACTTCTGGGCAGGCAGCAACCCAAGTGGCTCACCCAAGAACCGAGAGCCTTTCCTTGGGCACCTCCCACACTGAGAATCCCACCGCCCACCTGTGATGCCCCTGCCTGTAGCACCAAGGCTAATCCCCCACAGGCCCTCAACTCTCCTGTCTGTGAGAGTGGCTCGGGGACCCCTCGGGGCACGAGGATGGGAAGAGACACAGGGTGGGAAGGGCTGATGAACAAGGGAGATACGACTGGCCAGACCTCCTTGGAAGCCTCCACCCCAAGTGCAGGTGTGTGGGCCCCTGGTCAGGGACAAGCCCCTTGAGGCCCGAGGACGCCCACCCCCATGGCCCTGGAGCACCAGGGAGCCCAGCCAAGCCGCTACAAAGCAGGGAGAAGTCGTGTTGGTCTGGAAAGCGTCACAAGGGGGACGTGCTGTGGCACCGTGTGGGGGGGCTCGTCTGTGGGGAGGGCTGCCCCACTGGGGACCTGGGGACGGAGGCCCGGCGGGCTGGCGGGAGCACCAGGCAGCCGTGTGGGTAGGGTTGGCAGCGCCGGCACAGACAGAGGAAGGCCCCCAGCCCGGGATGCTCCCTCCAGGGCTGGGGGAGGCTGGTGGCTGGTGTGGCCTGACTGGGCACCCCTCTGGAGCGGCCACCTCTTGGCTTGCCAGTCACGCAGTCACTTGCTACTGGACAGCTCCGTCCCAGCTGCCTGAGTCTACCCAGCCCTGGTGGGCAGTGCCCTCTGCTGGCCTTCCAGCGCCAGGGTGGCCTGTCCTCATCCCGCGCCAGCACCTCCCCCAGGGACTCTGGCGCAGTCCTTGCCCTCTGTGGCCAGGCTGTCCCACCGCCTCTGTCCTCTCATGGGCCTGTGCTGTGCGTCATAGCGCCAGGGCCTGGGCTGCTGTCCACAGGGCGCCTGGTGACAGTGGCAGCAGCAGCAGTAGCAGCAGCGTGGTGGTGGCCACCAGCGGGCCCGGGGTCCCCGGAAGAGAGGAGGCCTGGGAGGTGCATGAGCAGACCTCGTAGCCGTCCTCCGAGCGGCTCTGGTCATGTTGTCCCGGAAGGGCACGGGGCCCCTCCGCCCCATCGATGCCTGCGGCTGCAGAGCCGTCAGCCTGTGAGTCTCCACACACCAGCCAGTCCCGGGCTGTGGACTGCGGGTATCCAGGTGCTGCCTCTAGCTCGCCATCCAGCACCTTCCAGTATTCCTGGCCACGGAAGAAGTAAGAGGCACCTGAGAAGAGAAGGAAGTGCTGAGCTCAGGGAGGGCTGCAGTGGGAGGGGCTTGGGTGGGGCCAGACAGCAGGGGGCTTGCGCTGGACTGCAGTGGGGGTCGGGCCAGGTGGCTGGTGAGGGGCAGCTCGAGCTAGACGGCAGGGGGCACCCAGATCGTATCTGAGACAGCGTCAGCATCTGCTCAGCTGCGGCGGCTCTGCAGGCAGGGTCACGGGCCTGGGAAGCTCTGGAGGAGTCCACTGGGGCAGGGGATGGACCAGGAGACCCTCCGAGTCTCTTTCCCTTACTGGATAGTTATCGAGGGCCCACTCTGTGCAGGGCTGTTCCAGGTGATGGGGATGCAGCATTGAAAACAAAACAGAAGATGCTGCCGTCCCTGGAGCTGACCCTGTGGGGAGGTTTTTCCTACACTGTGGGACATGGCAGGGAGCACGGGGTGATGCCCAGGAGGGCGTTTGGCAGGGCTGGGGTCGGTGAGGGAGGGGTTGCATGGACATCTCAGGAAAGTGTGCCCAGGCGAGGGGATGGCAGCGTGGCTGGGGGAGCAGCAGGGGCGAGTGAGTGCTGAGGGCAGGGCAACCAAGTGCAGCTCACAGGCCTTCGGGGAGTGACTTGGGACCCCTGCAGGGTCGGCAGCTCAAGGCGAGGGGCTGGGACCCTCAGAGCCCACACCGACTGGAGCCGTCCTCCTTTCAGGGAACCTCTTGGCTGCCTGTCATGATCTCCATCTCCTGGTGGGGAAACTGAGGCTGCATGGCCCGTCCCCACAGCCAGCACTCACCGTCGGACCAGCGCATGGCGTCGTCCAGCGTGCTGGGGACACCCCTCCACAGGGGACTCTGGGCGGGGTAGCCGGGGTCCATGCGCCTCGTGTGGTCATCGTAGCGCCAGTACAGCTGGTCCTTAAAGAAATAAGTCCTGTCATTGTGGGCCCAGGAGAAGGCAGCATCGATCCCACCAGGCGGGAGGCTGAAGTCGGAGACGGGGCGCGGGTATCCTTCCTCTACGTTATTGTCCTTGAACACCCAGTACCTGTCTCCTGGGGGCGAGAGAAACAGCTGTGGGCCGGGGCTCGGCCCCACCCCGAAGGGCAGGGGGCTCCAGCCTTTCCTTCTCCCCTGCGTCGGCCGCCCTTGTCCTGGCCCCTCACCCGGGCCTGATGGGACAGCGGCCACAGTGTAATCAGCCCACATCACAGCAGTCACATGGATATGCAGCGAGCACCTACTGTGCCCAGCCCGGGCCGTCCCATCCAGCCTGCGGACACTGCCGGCCACCCCTTTATCGATGGAAACGACGACTTCGGCTAAACTGCAGCCCACGACGGGCCATTCTATTATTACTATGTTTTTTTGAGATGGAGTCTCACTCAGTCACCCAGACTGGAGGGCGGTGGCTTGATCTCAGTTCACTGCAACCTTTGCCCTGGGTTCAAGCGATTCTTGTGCCTCAGACTCCTGAGTAGCTGGGATTACAGGCATGCACCACCATACCCAGCTAATTTTTGTATTTTTAGTACAGACGGGGTTTCACATGTTGGCCAGGCTGGTGGTGGACTCTTGACCTCAGGTGATCCGCCTGCCTCAGACTCCCAAAGTGCTGGGATTATAGGCGTGAGTCACTGTGCCCAGCCTTTTTTTTTTTTTTAAATAATCTTGTTACATTGCCCAGGCTGGTCTCAAACTCCTGGGTTCAAACAATCCTCCCTTCTCAGCCTCCTGAAGTGCTGGGATCACCAGTGCGAGCCACTGCACCTGGCCGACCACTCTTTCTGCACAAGGGGCTAGAACATCTTCACCGAAAAGACCAGAAAGGACCTCCTTCAAGGCCTAACTGTGTGAGTCTTTTTTTTTTTTTCCTTTGAGACAGGCTCGCTCTTGTCTCAGGCTGGAGTGCAATGGTGCGATCTCAGCTCACTGCAACCTCCATCTCCTGGGTTCAAGTGATTCTCCTGCCTCAGCCTCCTGAGCAGCTGAGGACTACAGGCACCCACCACCACACCTGGCTAATTTTTGTATTTTTAGTAGAGATGGGGTTTCACCATGTTGGCCAGGCTGGTCTCGAACTCCTGATGTCAGCTGATTTGCCCGCCTTCCTCCCAAAGTGCTGGGATGACAGGCGTGAGCCACCACGCCCTGCGTTAAATACACATTTCTCCTAAGAAATACAGATGGCGGCCGGGCGCGGTGGCTCAAGCCTGTAATCCCAGCACTTTGGGAGGCCGAGGCGGGTGGATCACGAGGTCAGGAGATCGAGACCCTCCTGGCTAATACGGTGAAACCCCGTCTCTACTAAAAATACAAAAAACTAGCCGGGCGCGGTGGTGGGCGCCTGTAGTCCCAGCTACTCGGAGGCTGAGGCGGGAGAATGGCGGGAACCCGGGAGGCGGAGCTTGCAGTGAGCTGAGATCGCGTCATTGCACTCCAGCCTGGGTGACACAGCGAGACTCCGTCTCAAGAAAAAAACAAAACAAAAAAAAAACCAGAAATACAGATGGCATTGAGCACCTGAAGATGGTCAACGTCACTAGAGAAACGCCCTTAAAACCACCATGAGACGCCCCCTCACCCCCACTGTCAAGTACATGGAAAGTCACACGTGTCGGGAGGATGTGGGGATGGCGGAGCCTGGGCGCTGCCGGGGGTGTGTGAAATCGTGCAGCCGCTGCGGGAGACAGGATGTAGGCTCCCCAAAACATCAAAAATAGAATTACCACATGATCCAGCATTCCCGCTTCTGGGTATAAATCCAAAAGAACTGAAAGCAGGGTCTTGGAGAGACGTTTGCACACTCATGCTCACAGCAGTGTCCTTCACAGGAACCCAGAGTAGAAGAAACCCAAGTGAGCAGGCAAATGAGATGCAGTCCGTCCATGCCACGGAACGACGCTCAGCCTTAGCCAGGAAGGAAGTCCTGCCACATGCCACCGCGTACATGAGCCCCGAGGACCTTCCGCTGAGTGACATGAGCCAGGCACAGAAGGGCAGATCCTGTCCGTCCCACTGACATGGGGTCCCTGGAGCACTCAGAGCCATGGGACAGCAAGCGGAGCGGGGGTGCGCAGGGGAGGGGAGGGGCATGTGTGTTTCACGGGGGCAGCGTTTTGTTTGGGAAGTTGGAAATCTTCCGGACGGGGGCCGGGCACGGTGGCTCAAGCCTGTAATCCCAGCACTTTGGGAGGCCGAGACGGGCGGATCACAAGGTCAGGAGATCGAGACCATCCTGGCTAACACGGTGAAACCCCGTCTCTACTAAAAAATACTAAAAACTAGCCGGGTGAGGTGGCGGCGCCTGTAGTCCCAGCTACTCGGGAGGCTGAGGCAGGAGAATGGCGGGAACCCGGGAGGCGGAGCTTGCAGTGAGCTGAGATCCGGCCACTACACTCCAGCCTGGGCGACAGAGCGACACTCCGTCTCAAAAAAAAAAAAAAAAAAAAAGGAATCTTCTGGACGGGAGGACGACGCAGGTGACGGCTGCACAGCAACGTGAATGTGCTTCATGCCACTGAGCTGTGCACTTAAAAATGGTTAAAATGGTAAATTGTATTTACCACATCCACAATTCAAAACGACCAAAAAAACAGGGCTGGGCGCGGTGGCTCACGCCTGTAATCCCAGCACTCTGGGAGGCCAAGGTGGGTGGATCACCTGAGGTCAGGATTTCGAGACCAGTCTGACCAACATGGTAAAACCCCGTCTCTACCAAAAACACAAAAAATCTGCTAGGCACGGTGGTGAGTGCCTGTAGTCTCAGCTACTCAGGAGCCTAAAGCAAGAGAACTGCTTGAACCTGGGAGGTCGAGGCTGCAGTAAGTCGAGATCATGCCACTGTACTGCAGCCTGGGCGACAGAGTGAGACTCTGTCTCAAAAAAGTAAAGTAAAATAAAATTTAAAAATAAAAATAATATAAAATGACCAAAAAAAGTCCAGTGCTGGAGACTGGAAAGGGCTGTGATGTCTGTAAGCAGAGGAGGTATTAAGGAGATGACGGGATGACCAATGGGCCCTGCCCTGCTACGGCTGAGTAGGAACCAGGACAGGTGCGCCTGTTACGAAACCAGGCAGCGGCAGGGGGTGCAGGGGACAGAGGGGACGCAGGGGTGGGACAGGCGGTGGCAAGAGACCCACACGTTCTCAAGAGAAACCTGCAGACACACATCCAGGTGACCACAGCGAACAGCACCAGGCAGGGCGGCTCGGGGCTCAGAACACATGCCCTCGGTGATATGCCTGCCAGATGTGCCAAACCAGAACCTGATCCGGAGGAGACGCCAGACCAGACAGTTCCACCTGGGGGAAGCGGCCTGAATACTTCTAACCCATGCAAGGCAGGGGAGCCGCACGTGACAGGACCCTGCTCAGGAAGGCTCTACGGGGCGCCCTGGGACCTTCCTCAAGGTCACCTGGGGGAGGTGAGGAGCAATGTGTCATGACGTTTGCAAGTCATTCTTTTTTTTTTTTTTCGTTTTTCTTTTTTAGTCCAGGTACTGTCTTTGGGGACTTTTTTTTTTTTCAGACAAGGTCTTGCTCTGTTGCCCAGGCTGCAGTGCAGTGCAGCTTTGATCTCCTGGCTCAAGCGGTCCTCCTGCCGCAGCCCCCCAGGTATCTGCAGTCTCTGTCCCTTCAGGAGGGACCAGGCCTCCAGGAACAGTCACCTGAGGGCTCCCAAGTGACGGGGGCGACCGAGTCAAATGCTAAGGGCTGGGCAGGCGATGGAGCGACAGGAAGCGGTTCCCCTGGAGACACGCAGAACACCCTTTACCTCCACCAGGAAACAGGGTCCCACCTGTGACTGTGCGAGTGGCTGCCACACTGGATTGAATGACGTACCCCAAACTCACATCCACCCAGAATCTTAAGACGTGACCTTACTTGGAAAGGGGGTCTTTGCAGCTGTGTTAGTTAAGATGAGTTAAGATGAGTTAAGATGGGATTAGGCAGGCCGGGCACAGTGGCTCACATCTGTAATCCCAGCACTTTGGGACACCGAGGCGGGTGGATCACCTGAAGTCAGGAGTTCGAGACCAGCCTGGCCAACATGGTGAAACCCTGTCTCCACTAAAAATACAAAAATTAGCCAGGCATGGTGGTGGGCACCTGTAATCCCAGCTACTTGGGAGGCTGAGGCAGGAGAATTGCAACCCGAGAGGTGTAGGTTGCAGTGAGCCGAGATCACATCACTGCACTCCAGCCTGGGCAACAGAGTGAGACTCTGTCTGCAAAAAACAAAAACAAAAACAAAAACAAAAAAAACCATGAAAAACAAACGAGATTAGGGGACCTGAATCAAGGCCTGGCTTCCTTATAAGAGAAGACGCGGAGACAGAGGAGACAGCCTGGTGTGAAGCCAGCGGCGGTGGCAGGAGGGACGTGGCTAAGGGCGACACTGGACGTGGGAGAGGCCTGGGACAGCCTCCAGAGGAGACCCACCCTGCCTACCCCTTGATTTCAGACTTGTGACCTCCAGACAGTGAGGGCAACTCCGGCTGTTTCAGCCCAGCATGGGGGCCTCTGTACTGCAACACTGCCACCCCTGCCTGCCCCTGCTCCTGTCTCCTTTTCCTGCCCTTCATGGAGACTTGAAGGCAAGAGGAGTGCTTCCTGCAACACCACCACGAGGTCGTTCCTGGAACGGTGGGCAAAGGGGCCGACCGGGAAGAGGCAGCCCGGCCCCGGCAGCCTGGCCCCTCGTGCTTCTGTTGCGAGCCTCCTCCAGGCCCCGGTGCTCCAGCTGCAGCCCCGTCTTTGAGGTTCTTGGGATCCAGCAGGACTCCTCCTGCCTTGCACGGCCGTTCCCTGGGCTGGAACACCGTTCCCTAGTTTCCGCTTGTACAGCATCTCCTTAAGGAGACCTTTTCCCATTGCCCTTCATTTCTTTCTTTCTTTTTTGAGACGGAGTCTCGCTCTGTCGCCCAGGCCGGAGCGCAGTGGTGCGATCTCGGCTCACTGCAAGCTCCGCCTCCCGGGTTCAAGCGATTCTCCTGCCTCAGCCTCCTGAGTAGCTGGGACTACAGGCGCCTGCCACTATGCCTGGCTAATTTTTTATATTTTTTAGTAGAGACGGGGTCTCACCATCTTAGCCAGAATGGTCTCAATCTCCTGACCTCGTGATCTGCCCGCCTCAGCCTCCCAAAGTGCTGGGATTACAGGCGTGAGCCACCGCGCCCAGCCTGCCCTTCATTTCTGACCACAATCAGCTCCTCCTGACTTGTGGGTGGACTGTACCCCGACTAGAACGACAGCAAGGCTTTCCATCATTTCACGCTCTGTGTGCCTGCAGTGGCTACCTCAGGATGGGGCATACAGTAGGTGCTCAGTATATGCCTGCTGAGTGCACAAGCAAACCAGCCACTCTGTGCTTGACCAGCCTCTGGGTAGACGTGGGGCTTACACGCAGCGGGATGCAGGCTGGACCCCCTCTGTGAGGCGGGCAGAGGGCCCAGGGAGGCCCAGAGTGCGGGGAGGAGGCCCACCCACCTTTGAAGAAGACGATCTTGTGGTCGCTGGTGCGCTCGTACACGGCGTCCACGCTGTCCAGGTGCAGCGGCAGGCCCCGCCAGAAGCGGTGCATCTGTGCCGGCTGCAGGGACACCAGGTGCCGGTCCCGAGTCAGCCGCCAGAAGTACTTGCCTGGGGACACAGGGAGACAGGGAGAGGGCCGGGCTGCAGAGAGGGTCTGCACCCACAGTGGGCCATGCCTCTCTGCCCACCGCCATGGGGACCCTGGGGGTACCTTTGAAGAAGAAAGCTTCACCCCGGATCTGGGCCACCGCGTCGAAGTGAGTGCTGCATCTGTGGGGCACGTCCTTCCTGGGCCTGCGGGGAGAGAGCCAGGTGGGCTGGGAGGCGGGGCCTGAGCAGCGTGGGACAGGCATCCTTGTGGGGAGCCCCGATCCCTGCCTGGGGGTCTGCTCTTGAAGAGAAAGGCGAATTAAAACGGGGGTGCCTGTCCACCGCTTCACTGGGGGGCGGGAAGCAGGATCTACGCTCAGAGCACACGGAGCGCCAGGAACTGCGGGGAGGGCAGGACCGCAGGGTGGAGACTGGTGTGGCACCCAGGGCCTAGTGCCAAACACCCACGCCACAGGACCCCAAGCCCAGGCCTAGAACTCGGTCCTACAAGAAGCGTGTTCACAGCCACATGGCTGTAACAACAGAAGATCAGGGACAAGGTGCATGTCCACCGAGAGATAACTCGCAACACAGAGCCTGGCTCCTTCGCAGCTTTCACCGGTAGGGTCACACGTGACATCCGAGGCTGGGTGACACAAGGTCACGGCTTCTACCGGCCTCTGGCAACACCAGCTCTCAGGACAACTTCACTCAGAATCCAGTTGCCGTGGGAGGGTCATGCCTCGTGGAGCAGCCCCAATGGCCGTCCCAGTTGGGCCCAGCCCTAGCCCCAGATGTGAGCCCAGGCAGTGAACGTCTCTGCCACTGGGGGCACAGGCCAGACACTCGCGGGCCCCGTCTGACTTCCTGACACTGGGAATCCATGGGCTTGATGAAACGTTCATCAAGCTGGGCCGCTAGTCACAGTGGCAGCAGCTGACACGGATGAGGGGGAGAGGAAACCTTGTTTGAAGTTGTCATTTCTGTGTGGGGCCCCTGGCAGGGCAGGGCTGGTATTAGAAGGGGTTTAAGAAAAGACAAAATGGAGGCCGGGCGTGGTAGGTTCAAGCCTGTAATCCCAGCACTTTGGGAGGCCGAGACGGGCGGATCACGAGGTCAGGAGATCGAGACCATCCTGGCTAACACGGTGAAACCCCATCTCTACTAAAAATACAAAAAAAAAAAAAAACTAGCCAGGCGAGGTGGCGGGCGCCTGTAGTCCCAGCTACTCCGGAGGCTGAGGCAGGAGAATGGTGTAAACCCGGGAGGCGGAGCTTGCAGTGAGCTGAGATCCGGCCACTGCACTCCAGCCTGGGAGACAGAGCGAGACTCCGTCTCAAAAAAAAAAAAAAAAAAGAAAAGACAAAATGTCACTGGGGGCTCATTCAGCCACACAGCTGTTCATTTTCCAGGACTCCGAGCCACGATTTGGGGCAAATGTTGCCTGGGATGGGGATGAGGATAGACAGACCCCAGTGGGTGGTGACCATGGGCCCAGGGCTTACGGGATGCTGGACCGGTTGTCTGGGGGCTCTGGCAGCAGGGGAGGCTCCTCGGGCTGCGCCGTGGGAGACACAGACTCCCGCACACCTATGGGAGACAAGGAGGAGGACGGCCTCAAACCCCAGATGCCCGCCTCCTCCCACATCCCCCCTGCCCCTCTGAATCCCAGGGATGAAACCAAGGGCGCTCAGCAGACAGGCTCTGTGGGGCACCGCTGCAATCAGCGAGACTGCCGCCCCCAGAGCGGACGTCGAGGTGGGAGTCAGACCCCTCGCCGAGTTAAACACTCAGTGTGTGAGCAATGCCCTGCAATTCCACCCCGGTGTACACCCTAAAGAGCTGAAGACAGGCGTTCCCACAGGAGCTCGTACACTAGCCTTCACAGCACTGTTCACCGCAGCCAACAGGGGCAGCAACCCAGTGCCTGCCAAGGCTGCATGATGACAAAACTAGTCAGCCATGAGAAGAAATCCAGGTCAGAACCATGCTACCACAGGGTGAACCTGGAACACGCTATGCTCAGATCCACACCGCCACGGGGTGAACCTGGAACACGCTATGCTCACACCATCATGGGGTGAACCTGGAACATGCTATGCTCAGATCCACGCCACCATGGGGTGAACCTGGAACACGCTTATGTTTACACCACCATGGGGTGAACCTGCAACATGCTATGCTCAGATCCACGCTGCCATGGGGCGAACCTGGAACACGCTATGCTCAGATCCACAAGACCACAGGGCAAACTTGGAACACGCTATGCTCAGATCCACGCTACCACGCAGCAAACCTGAAACACGCTATGCTCAGATCCACGCCGCCACTGGGGCGAACCTGGAACACGTTATGTTTACACCACCATGGGGTGAACCTGGAACATGCTATGCTCAGATCCATGCCACCACGGGGTGAACCTGGAACACGCTATGCTCAGATCCAAGCCACGACGGGGCGAACCTGGAACACGCTTTGCTCAGATCCACACTACCACAGGGCGAACCTGGAACACGTTATGCTCAGATCCACGCCGCCACGGGACAAACCTGGAACACGCTATGCTCAGATCCACACTACCACAGGGCGAACCTGGAACATGCTATGCTCAGATCCACACGGCCACGGGGCGAACCTGGAACATGCTATGCTCAGATCCACACCGCCATGGGGAGAACCTGGAGCGCGCTATGCTCAGATCCACGCCACCACAGGGCGAACCTGGAACATGCTATGCTCAGATCCACGCCGCCAGGGGGCAAACCTGGAACATGCTATGCTCACCCCACCATGGGGTGAACCTGGAACACGCTATGCTCAGATCCACACCACCATGGGGCGAACCTGGAACACGCTACGCTCAGATCCACAAGACCACGGGGCGAACGTGGAACACGCTATGCTCAGATCCACGCTGCCATGGGGCGAACCTGGAACACGCTACGCTCAGATCCACAAGACCACGGGGCAAACCTGTAACACGCTATGTTCAGATGCACAAGACCATGAGGCGAACCTGGAACACGCTATGCTCAGATCCATGCCGCCACGGGGCGAACCTGGAACGCGCTATGCTCAGATCCACACCACCACAGGGCGAACCTGGAACATGGTATGCTCAGTGAAAGAAGCCAGGCCGGGCACAGTGGTTCATGCTTGTATTCCCAGCACTTTCAGAGGCCAGGGCAAGAGAATCACTTGAGCCCAGGAGTTTGAGAACAGCTGGGCAACATGGTGAGACTCCATTTCTACAAAAAATTTAAAAATTAGCCAGATGTGGTAGTGCATGCTTATAGTCCCAGCTGCTCGGGAGGCTGAGTCAGGAGAATCACTTGAGCCCAAGAGTTTAAGACAAGCCTGGGCCACATGGTGAGACCCCCTCTCTTAAAAAAAAAAAAAAAAAAAAAAAAAGCCAGACACAAAAGGTTGCACGGCTGCATTAGAGACCAATCTGTGGAGACAGAAAGGAGGTCAGTGGTTGCCTGGGGCGATGGGATGGGTATCGGGTCTCCTTTGGTGGTAGTGGGTGAAGAAAAGTTCTGGAACCAGATAGAGGTGGCGTCTGCACAACCTTGTGAATGTCCTGAACTCATGGAAGTATACACGTTGAAATGGTGAATTTCTCTCTTTCTTTTTTTTTTTCTCAGGCAGTCTCACTCTATCACCCATGCTGGAGGGCAGTGGTGCGATCTCGGCTCACTGCAACTTCTGCCTCCCGGGTTCAAGTGATTCTCCTGCCTCAGCCTCCTGAGTAGCTGGGATTACAGGCACCTACCACCATATCCGGCTAATTTTGTATTTTTAGTACAGACGGAGTTTCACCATGTTGGTCAGGATGGTCTCAAACTCCTGATCTCAAGTGATCCACCCGCCTCGCACTCCTCAAGTGCTGGGATTACAGGTGTGAGCCGCCACGCCCGGCCAAACAGGCAAATTGTATGGGATGTGAATTTTACTACAACGGAAACGACGCATGGATGTCAGAGCATGTGAAGTGGCAAGGACGATGCTGAGGCCGGGAGGGGTCCGGGCGGCGGGGACAGCACTACTGCAGGGTGTGGTGGGCGGTGTCGGGGGAGCTGGGGCTGGGTATAAGTGAGGTGACCGCCTCGGCCTCTGAGGCACGTGTGCTGTCTCCCCGGGGCACCAGCTCCCAGGACGGGGGCTCTGCCTCACTTCCTAATGTGAACCCAGCAGAGGGGTCCCTGGGGCCTGACTCGGCTACTCTTGGGTTTCCCGGGCAATCTACATACCTCTGGGTGCCTCAGTTTTCTCATCTGTAAAGTGGGGACAGTAGTCCTACCTTATATGGCCACAAAAATCAGATGATTTAAGACATGAAATGTGATTTGCACAGGCCTGGGATACCATCAACCCCGCCTATCGTAACTTCCATCAGTGTCTGGGGCACAGAGGTGGAATTCTGACCCAGGGGCTCTGGGGACATCAGGGACGGGCTCTGTGGACAGGCCGGAGTGTCCCAGCTGGCACAGCACCATATGTGGAGGGAAACAGCGGGGAGAGCAAACCCTCCTGGGGGCCTGCTCAGGGTGTCTGGGATCTCTGACCCCTCTTCCAGGGCCCTGTGTCTGGCTTCGGGGAGACACTCACCGTACAGCTGCCAGACGCGCACCCTGTCCTCATAGGGGAGCCCGTAGCGCAGCGGGTCACCAACCGGGCCCTGGTAGTATGGCCGCATGATGGAGTGTGTGGCAGCCACATGGCTCAAGCCGATGGCATGGCCAAACTCGTGGACAGCCACCGCAAACAGGTCCATCCCGTGGGCATCTGGTGACAAAGGGAGCCATGTGAACCAAGGGCAGGAAGGGCCCTGTCCCTGTGGGGAGGGACCAGCAGGCCCCGCCATGCTATGGGGTCAGGGTGGGCCCAGGCTGGGGTGTCCATGGTGCCCGCTACGCCAGATGGATTCTGCAGGGTTACTGGGAATTAACGCAAGTCCCCTGGGGGCTCTGTGGGGCCTGCTGGGCTTCTCAGGCCTGGGGTCTTTGTACCATTCATGGAGGGGCTGATAACCTTTTCTGCACAAGGCCACACAGATAACACCTTGTGCCTGGGCCCTGGGTTACATGGAGCCCGGTGTCAGCCGGATGACCCGAGGCTCGATGCTGTGGGCATGGCCCCCCTGGCCCCACGCGACGGGCCTGGGCTCCCAGGACTGCATGGTCCCCGAGGCCACAGTCCAGGGGTTGGAACGGCCTCTGCAGAGCCGTGACTTCTGCAGACAACGGGACTTAGCGGGAGTGACAGAGCCGCGGCCACAGAGGCCGCGCAGGCCTCCTCCTGCTCCCTCCCTCGGGTGTTGAGAATGCGATGAGGACAAGCTCGGTTCAGCCGCCGTGTCCCCGCCCGACAGGCCAGCACCCAGCAAGGCCAGCCCGGCCACAGACGCTGTGAGGTCGGCCTAGCGGGAAACGCCCAACCGCGCTCAGCTGCTGTGTGTGTTTTTGGCCGCAGGGTTGGGGATGGGGGACCATGGCTGCTCCCTGGCCTCACAGGCCGCTGGGGCTCCTGACTCCGCCCCGAGGGCTGCCCCAGACGCACCCGAGGAGCGGAAGGTCCAGGCCTCGTCGTCATCAAAGTGGGTGTCCCCGGCAGTGTGGTGGTCGCCGGGGAAGAAGGCGTGGGCCACGGTGCCGCCGGGGCCGTCGAAGGGGTAGCCATCGTTGTGGTCGGCCTTGGAGAAGTCGATCTGGATGTCGGCGGCACTGCCCGCCACCTCGTGGAAGTTCAGGGGCGCAATGTCGCTCCAGACCTTGAGGGCGTAGTACATGAGCGCACGCACCGTGTCCCGCCCAAGTGGCGAGTCCCGTGGGAACGTCCGGACCCTGCAGGCAGGGGTCAGCCCAGAGTCACGGAGAACAGGCCACGTGCCCCAGGCCGAGGTTCCCTGAACGCCTCTCCTCAGCCGGGGGTGCCGCTACGAGGGTCTCCCCCATCTTCCGCCTTTCTCCCCACGCCAGGAGTCATCCGACGCACCCATGGAGGTCCCAGGGGTTGACCCAGGGTGGACGAGGGAGGGAGGAAATGAGAGCCCAGGCAGGCTGAGACCCCCAGGCCACAGGCAAACGTCAGATCCCACGTGCAGCCATCAGCCCCAGGGCTCTCAGCGGTGCATCCCGTCTGCCCCAGCCCCCTGCTGCCTGCCAAAGGGGCTCTCTCTGGTCACCAGCTCTCACACTAGCCAGGGCCTCTCTGAGCCAGTTTTGACCCCGGGGTCAGCAGAAGGTGTGTGGGTCACACGGTGTTTCGCCAAATTCACGTCCACCCGGAACCTAGACTGTGACCTGTAAATAAGGTTGGCTGGGTGTGGTGGCTCACACTTGTAACCCCAGCACTTTGGGAGGCCAGGGTGGGCGGACTGCTTGAGCTCAAGAGTTTAAGACCAGCCTGGTCAACATGGTGAAACCCTGTCTTTACTATTTTATTTTTTTAAGACAGAGTCTCACTATGTCTCCAGGCTGGCGTGCAGTGGCACAGTCTTGGCTCACTGCAGCCTCCACCTCCCAGGTTCAAGTGATTCTCCTGCCTCAGCCTCCCGAACAGCTGGGATTACAGGCACACATCACCACACCCAGCTAATTTTTGTATTTTTAGTAGAGATGGGGTCTCACCATGTTGGCCAGGCTGGTCTCGAACTGTTGACCTCATATGATCTGCCCGCCTTGGCCTCCCTAAGTGCCAGGATTACAGGCGTGAGCCACCATGTCTGGCCCTGTCTCTACTAAAAATACAAAAAATTAGTCGGACGTGGTGACTCGTGCCTGTAATCCCACCTACGTGGGAGGCTGAGGCAGGAGAACTGCTTGAACCCAGGAGGCAGAGGTTGTAGTGAGCCAAGACTGCACCACTGCCCTCCAGCCTGGGTGAAAGAGCGAGACTCTGTGTCAAAAAAAAAAAAAGAAAAAAATTAGCTGGGTGTGGTCATATGCATTTGTAGTCCCAGCTACTCGGGAGGCTGAGGCAGGAGGACTGCTTGAGCCCAGGAGGTCAGGGTACAGTGAGCTGTGATTGTGCCACTGCCCTTCAGCCTGGGTGACAAAGTGAGACTCTGTCTCAAAAAAAAAAAAAAGAGAAATAGGGTCTTTTTGGATGTCATGAGGCGTTGACATGAGGTCACACTGGCTTAGGTTGGGCCCTAAATCCAAGGAGCGTCCTGGAGACATGGGAGAAGAGGCAGCGCACAGACAGGGCAGGGTAGAGGCAGAGCTGGCGATTCCACCGAGGGCTGCCAGCAGCTGCACAGCTGGATAGAGCCCTGGACAGATGTTCCCTCTACCTCCCCAGGGCACCATCCTGCTCACTCCTTTGCATGGACTCCTGGCCTCCAGAGCGGGGAGAGAGCTCCTGCTGCTGTCTGAAGTCTCCCCATCTGTGGATACCTACAGCAGGCCCAGACACGGAGACACGGGGGCCCCACTCCTCACCCTGGCCACGCACCCACCTCCACGACAGGTTCCTCTTGTTCCACTTGGTTGGGGCTGGAGCCTGGCGTCTCCTGCGAGCCTGAGTCAGGACCGGGAGGTCCGGCAGGGAGCAGCGTGGGGTTCTCATCAGGGCCAGGGTGGCCTCGTCTGCAGGAGTGCATGGAGCTCAGAGCCTAGCCCAGTTCACTCCCCACCCTAGGATCCCGAGCACCCCCAAGGGCGGGAGCCCTGACTCTGGCACTAGCCTCTGAGTTGCCCCCTCCTCCCCCCATCTTCGGGGGACCAGCCCCAGGCCCCAAGCTACCCCAGGCCAGGACCCAGGATCATTCAAGCATAAGGTTGGCTGTGTCTGATCAGAGGGGGCATGGCCGACTGGTGCAGACCTGACAGGGGCCACAGCGCTCCCGCTGCCCCCTGGAGAACTGACCCAGGATGCCGGTGGCTTCCAGGCCGCCAAACTGCTGCATGGCTGTGATGGCCTTAGACAGCTCCTCTTGCGTCTGCAGCTGCCCTGTTGTGGGGTCAGCCGGGGGCAGGTAACCGAACCTGCTTAGCCACTCCTGAGGACAGAGAGCAGGGTGAGGGGGTGCAATAAAGGGCCCGGTCCTACCCAACGAGAAGCCTGCCACGGGCCACCACTGTTTCGGGGCAGGTCCCTCCCAGCCCTGATCACCACCCCAGACCCCTATCTGCCCACAAGGCACCTCGTCTCTTCCCTGGGCAGCTGCTGGAAAAGTGTCTTAATAAACCTGATGTCTCTGGCTGGGCGCGGTGGCTCACACCTGTAATCCCAGCACTTTGGGAGACCGAGGTCGGCGGATCACGAGGTCAGGAGATCGAGACCATCCTGGCTAACACCATGAAACCCCATCTCTACTAAAAACACAAAAAAGTAGCCGGGTGGTGGTGGGTGCCTGTAGTCCCAGCTACTTGGGACGCTGAGGCAGGAGAATGACTTGGACCCGGGAGGCGGAGCTTGCAGTGAGCCGAGATAGTGCCACTGCACTCCAGCCGGGCAACAGAGCAAGACTCCATCTAAAAAATAAATAAATAGGCCGGGTGCGGTGGCTCAAGCCTGTAATCCCAGCACTTTGGGAGGCCAAGATGGGTGGATCACGAGGTCAGGAGATCGAGACCATCCTGGCTAACACGGTGAAACCCTGTCTCTACTAAAAAAATACAAAAAAACTAGCCAGGCGATGTGGCGGGCGCCTGTAGTCCCAGTTACTCGGGAGGCTGAGGCAGGAGAATGGCGTAAACCCGGGAGGCAGAGCTTGCAGTGAGCTGAGATCCGGACTGCACTCCAGCCCGGGCTACAGAGCGAGACTCCGTCTCAAAATAAAATAAACAAACAAACAGACAAACAAACCTGATGTCCCTTAGATGACGTGAGCTTGTGCAGTGCACAACCTGTGCAACCACTCATGGCAACCCTGCCCCACCCCACGCCTCCTGAGACTGCAAAATGCTAGGGAACCTTCAAAAGGCTCTTAAATGTGGCCAGTGTCAAACGCAGGCTCTCAGCCGACTTGTGACAGAGCAGTCTAGGACCTAAGGTCTGGGACCCCAGCTGAGAAAGGCAGTGGCTCAGACACCAGGTTAAGGTGTCTTAGAATTGGGCCATGCTGTACATTCATGGGGGAGATAAGAGCCCAGGTTTGACCAGCGCAGTGGCTCATGCCTGAGATCCCAGTGCTTTGGGAGGCTGAGGCAGGAGGATCGCTTGAGCCCAGGAGTTGGAGACTGTGACAGCAACAGAGCGAGACTGTCTCAGAAACAAAAACCAGGTTCTAGCCAGGCTGCCCAGGTTCAAATCCCACTCAGCCACCTCCCTGCTGTGTGCCTGGGGCAAGGCAGTCCACCCCTCTGTGCTCCTTCATCAGAGTCTTTGGCAGGCTGGTGGTGAGGACGTGAGCCAGGATGTGGAAAACATTCACACCAGCACCTGGCATAGGGGACAGCTCTGCTCTGAAGGGCCTACTGGGGTGAGTGGGAGGCTACCCACACTGGAGCTGAGCAGGAGCAGGAATGGGGGCAGCCCTTTAACCTGGGCACAAATCAAGCCCTGGCCCCATACCCCAGTCACCTCTGCTACCCTGGAGGGGCCCCAGGGACAGGGGGGCCTGAATGGCACCTGGACGCCATTGTGGGGACCTGGGGATAGGGGGGCCTGGATGCCATCTGTGGGGGCTACCTCCACCCCTAGCTTCAGTTTCTTCAACCACCAAATGGCACCTGTGCCCACTTGCAGGCTGCCATGAAGCTCCGGCTCCGCCCTGTGGACACTTGCCAGCCCAGGGAACCACAGCACGGGTGAGGCGGGCTTCAGAAAGGTACAAGCCAGGGGTGACGTGCTGGGGGCTCTGCCCTGCCTGCAGACCTGTCTTTTTTTTTTTTTTTTCCTCTGGTGGGCATTTAGAAAATGCTTGGGAATCACTATTTTTTTTTTTTTTTTTTGAGACGGAGTCTTGCTCTGTCGCCCAGGCTGGAGTGCAGTGTCGCGATCTCAGCTCACTGCAAGCTCCACCTCCCGGGTTTACGCCATTCTCCTGCCTCAGCCTCCTGAGTAGCTGGGACTACAGGTGCCCGCCACCTCGCCCAGCTGGTTTTTTGTATTTTTTAGTAGAGACGGGGTTTCACCGTGTTAGCCAGGATGGTCTCGATCTCCTGACCTCGTGATCCGCCCACCTCGGCCTCCCAAAGTGCTGGGATTACAGGCTTGAGCCACCGCACCCGGCCTGTGAATCACTATTATTTACCACCTCTCATGGATTCATTGGCCAAACCATATGAAAGCACCCATTTTTAACCATTTCTCTGATTTAAAATAAATACTAGTAGTTTCATGTGGCTTAACCTAAAAAAAACTGCACAAATGAAAAAAAAAAAATAACTTTTTAAAGAAATCCTTAAAAAAAAGAAAAAAGAGCCAGGTGCAGTGGCTCAAGCCTGTAATCCCAGCACTTTGGGAGGCCGAGATGGGCGGATCACGAGGTCAGGAGATCGAGACCATTCTGGCTAACACGGTGAAACCCCGTCTCTACTAAAAAATACAAAAAACTAGCCGGGCGAGATGGCAGGTGCCTGTAGTCCCAGCTACTTGGGAGGCTGAAGCAGGAGAATGGCGTGAACCCGGGAGGCGGAGCTTGCAGTGAGCTGAGATCCGGCCACTGCACTCCAGCCTGGGCGACAGAGCGAGACTCCGTCTCAAAAAAAAAAAAAAAAAAAAGAAAAAAGAAAATGCTTGTGACTCATTTATGCCACCTGCTGGGACCCCGGGTTCTGGTCTGCAGGAGCTGGTGACGGGGTGGTCCTGGTCAACCCTCCTGCCCACCAGCAGGCAGTGCTCAGAGGAGCCAGGCACCACCCACCTGGGAGTCCCAGCGGCATCAGCAACAGGCCCTGCTGGCCAGGAGGGGCTGTACAAGACACTGCATGGGATCTGCACACCCCGAGATCCCCCTTCCAGGAACCACTGAGCCCTTCCCGGGGCCTTCCCTCTGTGCCTTTACCCCTCTCCAAACCCTACTGACCTAGCCCAGTCCCTCAGCCCCGAGGGGAAGCCAAGAGTGTGTAAGAACTGGGGGAGCCTGGAAAGCCCTCGGGTTCGGGGGCCCCTCCAAGGCTATAGGCATGACAGGACATCAAAGTGGGCATTCAGGACTGGGGAGGGCAGCTTCTCTGGAGGAGCCTTGAGGGTGACAGCCTTGGCCTTGATGGGCTGGCTTCCCACTTCCACCCCAACCTCCAGGGTGTGGGAATCTTTGGCCCTGAGCGTCCGGCCTCACACTACCGTGCACCCGCAGGGTTTACTGACAGGGTGTGGGATCTCTGGCCCCGAGCGTCCGGCCCCACACTACCGTGCACCCACAGGGTTTACTGACAGGGTGTGGGGATCTTTGGACCTGAGTGTCCGACCCCACACTACCGTGCACCCACAGGGTTTACTGACAGGGTGTGGGGATCTTTGGACCTGAGTGTCCGACCCCACACTACCGTGCACCCACAGGGTTTACTGACAGCGTGTGGGATTTCTGGCCCTGAGCGTCCGGCCTCACACTACCGTGCACCCGCAGGGTTTACTGACAGGGTGTGGGATCTCTGGCCCTGAGCGTCCGGCCCCACACTACCGTGCACCCACAGGGTTTACTGACAGCGTGTGGGATCTCTGGCCCTGAGCGTCCGGCCTCACACTACCGTGCACCCGCAGGGTTTACTGACAGGGTGTGGGGATCTTTGGACCTGAGTGTCCGACCCCACACTACCGTGCACCCACAGGGTTTACTGAGGGTGTCCCATGGCCAGTCACCGCTCTAGGTGCTAGAGATGCCCATCAGCACATTCTGCATTAAATACGTGCACTTCTTAGTCCTTTGTTAAGATCACAGCTCAACAGGGCCACTGTGCCTCATGGTTACAATAGCCTGTCACCTTCTCCAGGAAGCCCTCTGGAGTTTCCTCACACCGTCTATGATACTGGATGATGACTCCCTGCCCCCTCACCAGGGAAGGGTCCATACAGGCAGGTGCTTTTCCCACCCAGGCCAGCTGCTGCCGAGGTTGGGCCAGTGGGTGCTGAGACCCCTTGGGAGGACAACCCAGCCCCCAGCCTTCCTATATATAAGTGGGGTAACAGCTGGTGGCTGCACTAAGCAGCCCATTTACTCTGTGGGGTTCATGGCAGCGGGTTGGAGCACCCCTCCCTCTGGTCCCTGGGGAGCTGGGCAGCCACAGAGCCACATGCATTTCAAGAAAGTGGAGCTGGGCCTGGCAGGCAGCACACCCAGTGGCTGCGGAATGTTGCCCAACTTTGGAAGCAGGTGGTTTGGCTGCAGGTGTGAGCAGCCAGTCTGCTCCGGGGCCAGCCCGGGACAGGGAGCCCTGCCCACAGTCAACAGGCACTGTCACCGTGGCCCCAGGGGCACTGGAATTTGAGCATACAATGCTGTGGAATCTTGGGGGGGTGGTGGGTCTGTGGGGCAGGGCTGGTGGGTGCCTCCTACCTAACACGAGTTTGTGCTCAGGGGGCTGTGCCCCCAATCTCAGGCTAGGCATCCTTGGAGGGGCCGTCTGGGGGGCTGGAGTGGGAGGGTGGGAACTACTTCCTAGTTTGCCAGGAGCACCCCGACAGAACAAGCCTTGCAGGTTTGGGAGCCGCCAGCCTTCGGGTAGACACAGGTAGAAGTGGCCACCTGCCCCAGGGACCTCCTAAGCCCACCAGGTGCCCTTGCCCAGCCCTGACCCGTCCTGTGCTCCCAGCGGGGGCAGAGGCGCAGCTGTGGGGAGGCCTGAGCCTGCAGCGAAGAGGCGGCAAGCAGCTCACCAGGCAGCTCAGGTCCATCTGGGAGGGGTGGCCGATTCCCGGCTAGGGCTTGAAAATGTCCACCCAGGTAATAGGGTGGCGGTGGCGGCAAGGCGGGCTTGTTAGCTAAGGGGAGGAGGGGTTAACCAGGCCCGGAGCATGGTCCTGGAGCAAAGACCCCCGAGCCAGCACTTCAGGGCAAATGTGGCGGCCCCTCCCTGCCCCTCCTCCCCGCCCCAGGCCTCTACCCTGACCCACTCCCACCCACAGCGGGTAGGGGGATGCCTGCTGTGTGATGGCTACTGGGGTGGGGGCCCAGACCCCACCCTCCGGGTGTCCTCCTCCCCACCTCCTGCCCCCAGTACCTACAGAGCCTGTGGATCCCACGCAGGCGGGGGGGCGTCTGATCCTGGAAACCTGCTACCTGCCCCCCTCCACGCCCACCCGCTGCCTGGTCCTCCCTCTGCTGTCGCCACGGAGACCGCTGTCTCCAGGGCAACGGAGGCCGTGGCGGGCGGGTGCTGCAGCAGCAGCAGGGTGAACCTTCCAGAAGGCCACTGGGGAAGGGGAGGGGGTGCCGGGAGGAGGGAGGAGGCGGGAGGGGCCGCCGGGAGCTCTAGGGCGCCCAACCCACCGCACCGCCCCCTGGCTGATGATAGATTCTGGAGCTGCTTAGGAGAGGCGGCCGCTCTCCTGCTCTTCCCATGGGCTGGGCCATTACCAAAGATGGGGACACAGAGGCCAGAGGCAGAGCCCTGCCCAGGGGCACCAGCAGGAAGTGGGCTCCCGCAGCCCCTGACTCTGATGCAGACGCCCAGGCCCACTCCGATTGACCGTTCAGCCATGCCTGTTGTCAGACACAACGCGTATCTGTTTCCAGCCTCGAGGGGGCGTAATGCACACAGCACAGAATTCCCTTTGACGGTTTTTAGGGAGTTTATGGTTTTTACGGAGTTGTTTCTGGAGTGCAGCCACTGTCCTCAGGCTCTGGGTTGCACTGATTGGTTGTAACAGCTTCTCCCGCCCAGGGCACCCTGGCTGGCGGGTGCATCTGTGGCCCTGTTGTGCCATGGGGGTGGTGCCTGGGCCCGACCTCCATACTCATCTGTGACCCAACCTGCACGGGGCCTGGGGGTGGGGAGAGCAGGTGTCATCAGCCCCATTTTACAGATGAGAAAACTAAGGCTCAGAGAGTGTGGACAACCTGTTCACGGTCACATAGCACACAGTCAGTGATGGAGCCGTGGTCTGGTCCCAGCAACCATGTCTGACCCACTTGGCCATGCGGGGTTCCCCTGCACCAGCCTCCTCTGGGGGCTGACCCTCGGTTGGAGTGACCCCCTTGCTCCAGCCTCTTCCCCAGGGACACTGCCAGATCTCCTGAGTCTGTCTGTCTGAGCAACTGGGGAGAGGCCGAGACCATGGGACCCCATCCCACTGCCCACAGGGGAGGATGGGATTGTGAGGAGGATAAATAGCAAACACCTGAACACATACATGAGTCTCAGGTGGTCTTTACGTCCTGAATAGTAAGAACTGCTCTACTCGACCCTAACAGCCAACAATTACCAGCACTGCCCA
The DNA here is from genome assembly GCF_007565055.1 of Rhinopithecus roxellana. Lineage (NCBI taxonomy): Eukaryota > Metazoa > Chordata > Mammalia > Primates > Cercopithecidae > Rhinopithecus > Rhinopithecus roxellana. Next base: position 103,370,153 of record NC_044558.1, read on the forward strand.
ACCATGCCACGTCACGGGTGCCACGTCCCTCAGGCACGGCGAGGCTGGGGTGGTCCCTGCTGGAGGGTGCCTGGCAGGTGCTCACAGACGACGGAGGGCTAACCTTATGAAGCGGGTGCTCTTATTACTCCCAGTTTACAGATGAGGACACTGAGGCACAGGGAGTTCAGACATCTATCCTCAGTCACACAGCCCAGGCTGCTGGCGAGGACACCGAGGCACAGGGAGTTGGGACATCTATCCTCAGCCACACAGCCCAGGCTGCTGGCGAGGACACCGAGGCACAGGGAGTTGGGACATCTATCCTCAGTCACACAGCCCAGGCTGCTGGCTACAGGGCCTCCACGTGTGACCACCACGCTAGGCGGGGGTGAGGGACGGGCTGCAGGGCTGATGAAATGGGTGCTCGGGGAACATCCCGGGGGGACACGGAAGGAGCTGTCCAGGTGATGCGTGGGGCGGTGCTCACGTGCTCACGGTGGTGGGGACAGCAAGTGCAAAGGCCCTTAGGCAGGGAAACGCACAGTGCAGAGGAGCCAGTGGGACAGAGTCAAGGGGCGGGACGGAGAAGGAGGTGGGCCAGGTCACATGGAGCCCTTGGGGCCGACATGAGGAGGGGACTTGCCTATTACTGCAGGGTCCACAGGGGAAGCCGGGCTCCACACCCTGCCCAGACCACCCTGTCCTGTCCCTGCCATCCTGTCCCACCCAGACGGTGCCCAGGAGGGCCCAAATCCCAGAGGCGGGTGCCCAGGAGGCTCACAGCCACTGCATGACAGAAGTGCCATCCTGCATGCGTCTGACACCCACCCTGCGTCCACAGCCAGGGCAAGCGTCCCACTGGATCTGCTGCCAACAAGGAGGCAAACTCACGCATGCGCAAAGTGCCCCTGGAACCCCCAGGAAGACAGTGTGTCAGGGAACACCCTGCCGTCCCCCCAGATCCTCTCCAGCCTTCCCCCTTCCCGTCCCCCCAGATCCTCTCCAGCCTTCCCCCTTACCGTCCCCCCAGATCCTCTCCGGACTTCCCCCTTCCCTTCCCCCCCAGATCCTCTCCAGCCTTCCCCCTTCCCGTCCCCCCAAGATCCTGTCCAGCCTTCCCCCTTCCCATCCCCCCAGATCCTCTCCGGCCTTCCCCCTTCCCGTCCCCCCCAGATCCTCTCCAGCCTTCCCCCTTCCCGTCCCCCCAAGATCCTGTCCAGCCTTCCCCCTTCCCGTCCCCCGCTAAGATCCTCTCCAGCCTTCCCCCTTCCTGTCCCTGAGCCATCGGAAGCACCTCCGCTGATCTTATGGCAGCCTGTCCTCACTGACCCCATTGTACAGACAGGGAGACTGAGGCCTGACAGTCGGGTCGCACAGCCCACGTCCAATAGAAACATCTCTGGAGCCATGAAGATGGCTGTCAGAAGGGGATCGCAGAGCAAGGGACACTCAGACTTCTCTCACAGCGAAATCAGGCCGTGGTCTAACCTTCCTGCCTGTCTTGGTTTTGGCTGGGGGTGCTCGCCTGAAGCTCTGGGAGCAGCTGCAGGGGACACCCTGGCCCCAGCCAGGGCGATGACAAGGTCCTGAGGGCCAGGAACCCAGAGGCCACCGGCAGAGGCCAGGATATGGAGGGCAGCTGCCACCTGGTGCCATCTGGCCCAGCATCCCACAACCTCAGCAATACCCCGCCCCCGCCCCGCCCCACCTCGTGCAGAAGATCAAGGGAGCTGCCACTGTGCCGTGGGGGCGGCGATGACAGCCACAGGCTGTGATGCTGAGAGGAGAAATGGAACAGAAACTTTAGAGCACAGTTTGTCAAAATCTGCCACCACACAACTGCCACCCAGGACCCAGAACCCAAGACACTCTCCCGGCAAGTCCGGGAAGTTCCGGCCAGAACCAGGCTGCAGGCCAGCCTGGCTGAACCAGGTGAATAGACAGTGGCTCCGGCACAGACACTCCAGATAGCGTGTGAAGCGGAGATGGCATGGCCCACGGGCAGCACGGTGCCACTGTGCAAAATAAGTCACCGAAAACCGCGTCCCCTCCGTGCTCAGGACCCGGGGCGGGGAAGGCAGACGCCTGGGGAGACCCTGGGCTGCTCGGTGTATGTTGTACTCAAAACACAGGAAGACAAAAAACTCAGGCCCACAAGGACGCACAGCCCTGCTGAGGACCCCCGGGGGGACAGTGCGCTCTTTTGTTCCCACCGAGGGCTCCTGAAAGCCCGGCTCCCGCCGCCCAGTAGTCTGAATCCCGGCCTTGTTCACGTGCTAATGGGGGGCGCTCTGGGGCGGGCCCTCCCTCCCCTCCAGCCGCGGCTCCAGCCCTGTTGGGTGCAGCTCTGTCTGCAGGAGCGGGTCCCTGAGACAAAGGAGCCCTTCTCCTCCCTGGCGCCCAGACCTGAATATCAGTCAGCTCCGGGAGCCCCTCTGGAGAGGGGGCGGTGGAGGAGTCCCCCCTCCCGCCCAGATCCCGGCCTCCCCATCCCTCCCCGAGGAGAAGCCGCCCGCCCCGGGCCTGAGCTCGGCCCGCGGTTCCCCCGAGGGCCAGCAGAGGCCGCCCCGCACCGCCAGTGTGAGCAGGAGGCTGAGGCAGGACGGAGGCTCTGTGCCAGGCCAGGCCGGGCGGGACCCGGAGGGGGCTCCAGGCAGTCCAGGCAGGGGGCTGCCTGCAGAGTCCTCCCTCTCCGGCTGGACACCGGGGCCCACTCACTGCCCCCGGCCAGGCAGGGGAGCCACATCCTCCGCTCGGTGCTGTTACAGGGTGCGGGGCGGGTGACTCCCAGAGTGCAGGAGAGACCGAGGCGCAAGTTCCAGCCTAGAGGAGGGCGCCTGACCCACTCTTTCCGAGCAGGCGGGCAGGTGGGTGGCAAGAAACTTCCAAACCGCACTGGGTCTGACCAGCCAACATGGCTCGGCCGGGGTCCATCCTCCTGAGTGTGTGGGCACCACCAGCCAACATGGCTCGGCCGGGGTCCATCCTCCTGAGTGTGTGGGCACCACCTGGAGTCTTCCCTTGGCATTGGTCCAGTCCCTTCTGCAGCACCCTTGGACCCGGAAGGCCGGCCTGGGTTCACCTCCCTCCAGAGCTGGAAACACCGTGTCCCCAGGGTGTGCTTCTCAGTGGGGGATCTGGGAGATCCCCAGCTACAAACGGGTCTTGAGGAGGTGGGGAGGCACCCCAAGTTCACAGGCTGCCTGGCTGGAAGGAAGTCACTGTGGGGACCTGCAGGCATCTGGGCGCGGGCAGCAGGGACAGTGGCCAGCACCCTCCCAGATGGCTTCGGGGCCTGGGGCAAACGGTGGCCAAACCGGCTTCCCATCCAGACCCCCTGGCCAAGTCCTGCCAACCACAGGGGCTGCGGGTGCCACCCAAGTGGCCCCTCCAAATGCCTCGACTGCCCGAAATCCACCTGCGCTGACTTGCTTGGACCCCAAGGTTTTGGAGCTCCTGAATGTCCACTGCGCTGGGCGAGGGGCCCTGTCAGGACCCCACTGGGAGACTGTCCGCGGACGAGGGCCGGGCCGAACACTTGTGCGGGGCAGGGAGGCCTCGGCTCCTGGCCCGACTCCCTGGGTAAGAGTGCAGTGAAGGCAGCGGTGAGGAGCCTCAGAAGGAACCGCTGAACCCAGCAAGTCCCGGCTGCGGAACAGGGGAGGGGGCTGTGGGAAGAGGCCACGTCGCTGCCCCCAGGCAGGGTTCCCAAGCTGAGCTGCGGACAGCGGCCAGGTGTGGGGTGAGGAAGGCTCCCCCCGCGCCCCTGGCTCAGTACTGTACCAGGGCCAGGCAGGGCCAGCCTGGCCGACCTGGGGTGGAGGGGAAGGAGGCTGGAGGCCAGGTCCTTGCCCAGTGGTGAGCTGGGGGCCGGCTTCCCTGTGCCCCCAACACCCTCAACCGAGCAAACTCAGAGGCTCAAGGCTTTCGGGACGCCCCCACTCCGCAGCCCCTGCCCTTCCTGGCTTTGTAGGTGCGTGCTCCTGCCCCCACCACTCCCACCCGGAACGCACGCAGCGCGCAGGGCACGGAGCGGCCGCGATGCCTGCTCTCGCCCACCCTGGCTGCTCTGGGGCTGCTGCAAGCCAGGGACCCGGGCTCCGGGTGGGCGACCCCCTCACAAACTCCACGGGCTCCTGAGGCTGCGGCGCGCTCCGAGCGCACGGAGCCGGGACAGCAGCCGGCGCCTCCCTAGGACTCGCGTGCGCTCGCCCGGCCGCTCAGCCCGCGCCCCAGCCTCAGTCTCCCCACCCAGGAAATGGGTCCAGGGCGCCCGGGCTCCCGCGCGACGCCGACGCGCACTGCTGGGGTCTCCCCGGTCCCCGCCACCCGGCCCGCGGGGACCCCCGACTCCGGCCCAGGAGCTCCGCGCCCGTCCCGGCCCCGCGCCCTCGGCCGCGCGCTCACCACTCCCAGGCTGAGGTCCTCGGCGCGCGGCGCGGACGCGGGCGCGGCGCAGCCCTCGCGGGTCCCCAGCGCCAGCAGCAGCAGCAGCGGCAGCGGCAGCGGCCGGAGCCCGGGCCCTGGGGGCGGCGGGGGCGGCGGGCCGGGTCCCCGGGCTGCGCGGCGCCGCATGGCGCTCACATGGGCCCGCGGGCGGCGTGCAGGGTCCCGCGCCCTCCGCTCGGCGCTCCGCAGCCCCGCGCCCTCCGCTCTCCGCGGCGCCCCCGCCGGACTGAGCCCAGCGCGGCAGCCTCAAGCAGCGGGGCGGGGCCATGCAAATGTATGCTAACGAGGCCCGCCGCCTTAAAGGGCCCGCGCCGCCCTGGACGCTGCGACCCCCGTCCCGCCCCGCCGTGTCCGCGAGAGGACCGGGTCCGCGGCATCACAGGAAAGGCGTTTTCCCGAGTGTCTCGAGACGGTCCTGGGGCGGCGGGGACGCGGGGGGTGGCCGCGGGGGCAGGGGTCCGGGGCGCCTGCGGGGAGCTGACCCTGACTTCCCTCTCCGGCCGCGCTCCCGGCCCCACCCCCGACGGCACCCGAGGCCCGGGTTCAGAACCGGGTTCAGGCCCCGGAGCCGTCGCCGCAGCGCAGCGGGTGGGCGCTTGGTGGAGCCCGCGGACCGCGGAGAGGGAGGGTGGGGGCTGTGGGAGCGCGGGGGACTGGAGGGCGAGGGCGGTTGTTGCGGGGCTGGGGTCCTCGGGAGGCTCTGCAGTCCCTGAAGGCCTGGGAGGGACAATGTTAACTTGTAACGTTTGCTGGAGCTCAGCGTGTGCCTGGACATGCCCAGGGGTTCCATGAATAATTTCGTTTACTTACAACCTTTATGAGATGAAAACTATGATTTCCATTTTGCAGACAAAGAAACTGAGGCCCAGAGAAATGAAGTAACTTATGGGAGGTCCTGGAGCGGGCAAGTGGCAGAGCCAGGGTCAGAGCCCAAGCAGGTGCTGGTGTGGATTGAACTCGTGCAAGCTGCGTACAGGCTGCCCCCCGAGTGGGAGATCTTGGGAGAGGGCGGGGGGTGAGGTTCAAGTGTAACCCTAGCCTTTATTCAGCTTCTCCTCGTGCTGGACAGCATGGCTTCCCCTCCTTCCCAAGCCCTTCTGCTCCGCCACCCCAAATCACAGCTGTTACTGTTAGGACTGAGGCCACATTCTACGGACAGGGAAACTGAGGCTTGGCTCCTTTTACCAGAACTGGTCTTAAGGGAGTGGTGCCCCCCCACTCCTGTGCAGGTCGACCCCCACCCCACGCCTTCCCTGGGTGCTCTGGCCAATCCTGTCCCTGCTGCCCTCAGAGCCTCCCTGGCCCTGTCTGAACAGGGAGATTGCACACCTGCTTCAGCCGACCTTGGTTCGGACTGATGGAGATCACCTGTAGGAGGAGCCCTGGCATGTGGATTTTTTTTTCTTTTTTCTTTCTTTCCTTTCTTTCCTTTCTCTCTTTCTTTCTTTCTTTTTCTCTTTTCTTTTTTCTCTGTTGCCCAGGCTGGAGTGCAGTGGCAGGATCTCGGCTCACTGCAACCTCTGCCTCCTAAATTCAAATGATTCTCCTGCCTCAGCCTCCTGAATAGATGGGATTCCAAGTGTGCACAACTGTGCCCGGCTAATTTTTGTATTTTTAGTAGAGACGGAGTTTTACCATGTTGGCTAGGCTGGTCTTGAACTCCTGACCTCAGGTGATTTCATCCACCTCGGCCTCCCGAAGTGCTGGGATTACAGGAGTGAGCCACCACGCCTGGCCTCATCCGGGATTTTGACCAAGTACATCAGGACAACCTTGTTTCCAGAGCAGAGACCCAGCCAAAGCAGCTGTAGTCGAGGAAAGGAAGCGTGTGGAGCTCAGGAACGGTGGTGTCCCAGCGTGTGCTAAAGTCAGGCAGGGCCGGACCAAGTCACACAGCAACAGCATCAGAACGCGATTTCTCTCACTCCATCTCTGTGTAGGGCAAAGACGACCCAGGGCAGCTCCCGTCATCCTTCCCGCGCAGCAGGCCCAGCCAGAGACAGATGCATTCTCAACCAACGGTCCCAAGGCCACCTCTTTCTGGATTCTGGGTCAGGAACTGGATTGTGGGTCCAGGGGCAGGGAAGTGAGTTGCAGCCCTGGGCTGGACGGGATTCTCTACAGGAAGTCAGAGGTGCTGAAGTCAGAGGAAGAGAGGGTGGATGGCAGGCAAAGCCGGGTCAAGGGCTCAGAAGAGGCGACGCGGCCACCACCCCCACTGCGTCACGGGGCTCGCACGCATCTGAGACTTGCAACAGGACGCTGTCAACGGGCTGTGGCTCGGTGCTGGCAAGAGGCTTCACCGCGGGGCTTGCCGGCAGTGAAGGGAGATGGCTTGTTTATGGGCGACAGTGGCTTGGGGTGTACAAATGTGAGAAGGGGCCTTATAGGCAGGCCACAGTTCTCCCCCGAAAGGCCGAGTGGCGGCTGGTGACCTGGAGATGCTTCATTAGACATCGGGAACGTGGCCTTCCTCAAAGCAGCTGCGTGGCACCATGGCTGCTGTGTTCCCTTCAAGCCTGCCACCCTGATTCAGACATCTGAAAGCAGCTGAGATCCAAGCCTCACAAGAAATCGCTCTTCCCCCATCAGCTCTGCAACGCTGCAAAATCATGACTGGGCGCGGTCGCTCACACCTGTAATCCCAGCACTTTGGGAGGCCAAGGCTGGTGGATCGCTTGAGCTCAGGAGTTTGAGACCAGCCTGGCCAATATGGCGAAACCCATGTTTCTACTAAAAATACAGAAAAATAGCCGTGCATGGTGGTGTGTGCCTGCAGTCCCAGCTACTTGGGAGGCTGAGGTGGAAGGATCACTTAAGCACAGGAATTCCAGCGAGACAGAGCGAGACCCTGCCAAGAAAAAGAAAGAGAAAGAGAAAAAGAGAGAAAGAAAAAGGAGGGAGGGAAGGAGGAAGGGAGGAAGGAAGGAAGGGAGGGAGGGGAAAAATCACATATTATCGTGTGCGGAGGAGGGTGTGGGGGGTGGGCACTCGGGCTCCTGGTACAGCCCCTCGGGAGGGCCACAGGTAGCAGCTATTAAGATTCGAGAAGCGCATGTTCTGCGGCCAGCGCCCTTGGTGCCTGCTCTGGAGCAGCACTCCCGCCTTTGCACGGGAAGGCTGAGGCAAGCATGGTGTTGCAGTGTGATTTGTAATAGGGAAGAATTTGGAAACTGCCCACGTGCCCATCCATGGCCGACGGGCTGATCCAGCGCCATGTGTCCTGCTGGCCGTGGCCAAGGGCGTGGGTAGAGGCTGGAGTCCCACCTGCACCCTGTTTATGGATCCATGGCCCCACAGTGGGGCCATAGCCCGCGAGGAATCAGGCACCTTTCCAAGACCCACGAAGCTGCTGTGTCAGCTGGTGGCTGCCCTGGGCTGACCACACCGGGACAAGTCCCAAAGACAGAACACTGCCTTGAAGGCAGGAAGAAGGGATTTGATCCAAGTATATCAGCAGGGCCACTCAGACATATTGTTGGATTTTTTTCTTTTTTGAGATGGAGTTTTGCTCTGTCACCCAGGCTGGAGTGCAGTGGCGTGATCTCAGCTCACTGCAATCTCCGCCTTCCAGATTCAAGCAATTCTCCTGCCTCAGACTTCCAAGTAGCTGGAATTACAGGCACACGCCACCACGCCCCGCTACTTTTTATATTTTTAGTAGAGATGGGGTTTCACCATGTTGACCAGGCTGGTCTCAAATGCCACACCTGACTTCAGGTGATTCACCCACCTCGGCCTCCCAAAGTGCTGGGATTACAGGCGTGAACCACTGTGCCCAGCCTCAGACATATTGTTGAGCAAATTAAACAATTTATGAGAAACAAGAAAAGCAGAAAGCAGAAAAGACCCACAATAACCATCTACTGTATTTATGTTTACCACGTGCACACACACACATTGCCTCGCATCTTCTGAGCCCCTTGATCCAGCCTTGCCTGCTATCCATCTCCCTTACCCTGTAATTTCATTTAGAAAAGCCACCTTTGTCCCTGTCAGCCCAGGCTTTAGTGACGCTGCCCCACGCCTGGACCATTAAACCTAGGCTGGGCCCATCAGCTCATATCTTGCCCCTGGCTGGAGACTCAGGTAGCGATGTCTGTGGACCATGAAGATGGGCCAATGACAGTTGGGCACTATTGTTGGGGCTCTGTGTGGCACACACTTGGGGCTCCTAGCTGTGACATGAAGGTTCTAGGAAAGCCAGAGGTGCCCAGCCCTGGAATGTAGCCATCTGGGTGCAGACACTCTGATGGGCAGCCCCCAGGTGGCCCTGCCCACGGTCGCTCCTGTGGAGACCCAGGACCTTTGAGTCAGGCAGTGAGGAGGGGGTGCTGTGCCCCTGGTTGTATAACTCACGGTGAATTCCATTCAAGGCTCTTTGTGTGTAAGTGACAGGAAGCCCAATGCAGAGAGGCCTGAGCACAAAGCATTGTGTTTGGCTTATGTCACCCATTTCAGAGATGGGCCCTCCCTGGACCCTATGCCAGCCCCAGCCTGTTTGGTCTTCTCCTCAGCCCAGCATCTTTGTAGTCCTAGTTTCACGTCCTCATGCACTGGTACCTGCTGCCATGAACACCACCAGTGGAGGTCCTCAACCCCTTGTTGTTGACTTTTGAATGTTTATTAATTCATTAATTTTTGAGATCGAGTCTCACTCTGTCACCCAGGCTGGAGTGCAGTGGCACGATCTCTGCTTACTGCAGCCTCCGCCCCACCGGTTCAAGTGATTCTCCTGCCTCAGCCTCCCGAGTAGCTGGGATTACAGGCGCCTGCCACCACGTGCAGCTAATTTTTGTATTTTTAGTAGATACGGGGTTTCACCGTGTTGGCCAGGCTGGTCTCGATCTCCTTATCTCAAGTGATCTGCCCACCTCGCCTCCCACAGTGCTGGGCTCACAGGTATAAGCCACTGTGCTCGGCCCACATTCTGTGCATTCCCCCCTGGCGGGCGCCTGGGCTGCCTTTGCACTTCCGTGGTGAACATGCTACACCCCCTTCCTGGCTGCGCCCCCTTCCTGGTAGACGATGCTCTTCTCTTTCTCAGCACCTCTTTGGCAGCATTTCAGCCCTAAATAAGTCCGTTCTCACACCGCTGCAAACAACTACCTGAGACTGAGTAATTTATAAAGAAAAGAGGTTTAACTGACCCACAGTTCCACAGGCTGTACAGGAAGCATGGCTCGGGAGACCTCAGGAAACTCTCAAGGTGGAAGGTGAAGGGGACGCAGGTACGTCTCACGTGGCCAGAGCAGGAGACAGAGCGAAGAGGGAAGTGCTACACACTTTTACACAACCAGATCGCATGAGAACTCACTACCGTGAGGGCAGCAAGGGGGAAATCTGCCCGCATGAACCCATCGCTTCCCATGGCCCCTCCTCCAGCACACGGGGCTTACATTTCAATGTAAGATTTGGGCGGCGCCACAGAACCAAACCACTTCAACCCCACGCACTGTAGCCCCGCATGGGTGGGTTCTGGGCCCCCTGCTCTCAGCGTCCCCCCTGGCTGGCCTCCATCACTAGAGCTGTACTCACCAGCTCCTCGTTGCTGGCCGAGCGCTGCCTGGGTGTGTCCACTCCAACCCAGAGCAGGTGCCCAGGCAGCCCAGGCGCCCTGGACATCCCAGGGTGAGCCACAGGCCGGGCACTCACACCAGAGTCCAAGCCCAGCTGCCTCTCTGCAGGCTCTCCACCTAGAAGACTGGGTGCCATTATTTACTTATTTCAGGACGGCCGAATATGTCTTTATCCCAGAAGTGCTCATTCTGAACAATAATGAGAAAACAAAATTAATCTCTTCATCTCAAATTTATTAAAGTTTTCAAATTCCTTAATTTCAGCTATTTGTTGCAGAGGAAATAATCTACTGTCACTTTGTATGGATTTGGGGAAATTAGCTTTGACCCAGCCTGGGAAACTCTGCGGCCCAGGGGCCACGGGAGGCAGTGCCCACTGGGCGCTCTGCAGATGACGCTGCATGCCCTGTCACCCACCTGCGTGCAACTGAGGTCGGCTTCTGAGGCCTCACTGCACCTGAGGTGCTTTCCCAGTGGACCCATGGGCTGTGGTGTGTGAGCAGGTTGGGCAGGTGGGTGGAGGCCTAGGCAGCTCAGCCACACCCCGGCAGGCCGGGGGCAGGTGTCCTTGCAGCAGACTCAGGCAGAACAGAACACAGAACGCAGGTGTTCCTAGTTGACATATTTTTGTGTTTTTTCAGATGGAGTCTTGCTGTCGCCCAGGCTGGAGTGCAGTGGTGTGATCTCGGCTCACTTCAAGCTCCGCCTCCAGGTTCAAGCGATTCTCCTGCCTCAGCCTCCAGAGTAGCATGCACCATCACGCCCGGCTAATTTTTGTGTTTTTAGTAGAGATGGGGTTTTGCTATGTTGTCCAGGCTGGTCTTGAACTCCTGACCTCAGGTGATCCACCCACCTCGTCCCCACAAAGTGCTGGGATTACAGGTGTGAGCCACTGCACGCAGCCCCTAGATGACATGTTTTGAGGTAGAGTTTTGTGTGTGTGTGTTGTTTATTTTTTATTTTTATTTATAATATAAAAATACAGAACACTTCATGAATTTTTGTGTCATCCTTGTGCAGAGGCCATGCTAAACTCTGTGTTGTTCCAGTTTTAGTATAGGTGCTGCTGAAGTGAGCAGTCTGTTGTTTTTTAAAAATAAAGTTCTAAATTTTTAGAAGTTAAATTTACAGAAAAACTATAAATATAAGAAAGTTCCCACGTATCTTTTTATTTTTTATTTTTGAGATGGAGTTTTGCTCTTACTGCCCAGGCTGGAGTGCAATGGCACAATCTTGGCTCACCACAACCTCCACCTCCTGGGTTCACGCGATTCTTCTGCCTCAGCCTCCTGAGTAGCTGGGATTACAGGCATGTGCCACCATGCCCAGCTAATTTTGTATTTTTAGTAGAGACGGGGTTTCTCCATGTTGGTCAGGATGGTCTCGAACTCCTGACCTCAGGTGATCCGCCCACCTCGGCCTCCCAGAGTGTTGAGATTACAGGTGTGAGCCACTGCGCCCGGCCCCAAGTATCTTTTTTAAAAATAAATGTTATTGTGTGCATTTAAGGTGTACATCGTGATGTTGTAGGGTATGTATATGCAGTAAATTGGTGACCACAGCGGAACGGGTGAGTTTTGCATCATCTCACAGGCACCTGTCTTCCTTCCACAGTCAGAGCAGCCATGATCCATGCATTAGCAAACGCCTGGAACTTAATTATTCTCTGTAGCCCTCAGGTGCACACAAGCCCGTTTGAAGGGGCTCACCCTGTCGCCCACTGTTTTATTCTGTCTTTATATATTTGATCCCCACCTTTTTATTTATTTATTTTTTTGAGACAGCTTCTTGCTGTCTTGCCCAGGCTAGAGTGCAGTGGTACGACCACGGCTCACTGTAGCCTTGACCTCCTGGGCTCAAGCAATCCTCCTGCCTCAGCCTCCCAGATAGCTGGGACCACAGGTGCACACCACCACACTGAGCTAATTTTTAAAAAAATTTGTAGAGATGGGGTTTTACTATGTTATCCAGGCTGGTCTCAAACTCCTGAGCTCAAGTGATCCTCCCACCTTGACCTCCCAAAATCCTGAGATTACAGGTGTGAGCCACCGCACCCAATACCCCTGCCTTTATTTATTTATTTATTTTTAAGATTCTGCATATTTGTGACATCCTGTGATGTTTCTTTCTGTGTCTGGCTTGTCTTGCTGCATCGTGACCCCCAGTCCATCCATGTGGCAAATGCAGGATCTGTTTTTAAGGCTGAACAATAGTCCGTCATCTCTCTTCATGTGATCATATATACCACATTCTCCTTATCCGTCTGGCCACTGATGGGTGCCCGGGTGGTTCCCCGCCTTGGCCGCGGTGGGCAGTGCTGTGGTGGGCATGTGCGAGTGTGGACACCTAGATGGGTGGTGAGCTTGATTCATTTGGATACAGGCCCAGGGGAAGGACTGCTGGGCCCTGTGGCAGTTCTATTTTTAATTTCTTAGGAATTGCCACATTGTTTCCATAATGGCTGAAGTGCCCATATACCTTATACCCACTCTCCTCTGTAATTAACATTTTATCTTATCATGGTCCATTGGTCACAGTGAATGAACCGTAATGATACATTGTCATTAAGCACAATCCACACGTTATTCAGGTTCCCTGAGTTTTTCTCTAATGTCCTTTTATCTGTGCTAGGGCCCCGTGTGGATCTCATGTGACATTTATTTATTTATAAAGTGTATTGTTATTATTATTATTTTGATACAGAGTATCACTCTTCTTGCCCAGGCTGGAGTGCAATGGCACCATCTCGGCTCACTGCAACCTCTGCCTCCCTGGTTCAAGTGATTCTCCTGCCTCAGCCTCCTGAGTAGCTGGGATTATAGGTGCCTGCCACCACACCCAGCTAATTTTTTGTATTTTTAGTAGAGATGCGGTTTCACCATGTTGGCCAGGCTGGTCTTGAACTCCTGACCTCAGGTGATCCGTCTGCCTCGGCCTCCCAAAGTGCTGGGATTATAGGCATGAGCCACCACGCCCTGCCCTTGACTGGGGATTTTGTTTGTGTTGAGCGCGTTCTTACTTTCTGCAACTATAAGGTTGTGTGTTTCCTGCCCCAGTCCTTGTTTTGTGTTTTTTTGTTTGCTTGGTTTGCTTTTGTTTGTTTGTTTGTTTTTGAGGCACAGTCTTGCTTTGTTGCTCAGGCCAAAGTGCAGTGGCGTGATTATAGCTCACTGCAGCCTCGACCCCCTGGATTCTAGCAATCCTCCCACCTCAGCCTCCTGAGTAGCTGGGACCACAGGTGCATGCCACCACGCCTGGGTAATTTTTGTATTTTTAGTAGGGACAAGGTTGCCCAGGCTGGTCTCAAACTCTTTGGCTCAAGTGATCCTCCTGTCTTGGCCTCCCAAAGTCCTGGGATTACAGCCACTGTGCCTGGCCCTGAGTTCCTCGCATTGGAAAATGGAATTAGAACCTCCTAACCTAAATATGAAACAGAAGGAGGCTCTCTAGAGGATGTGGATATTTATTTGGGAGGGAATATGTGTGCCATAGTAAACTGTGTGTATATTAAGGAGGGTAAAGGAAGAAAAAGGGTTTTAAAGGAAAATGAGGATGACATAATTGTTTTGAAATGATTGTCCTTGGCTACGAGGATGAATGACAAGATGATGCCAGTCCAGGCCGGGCGCGGTGGCTCAAGCCTGTAATCCCAGCACTTTGGGAGGCCAAGGCGGGCGGATCACAAGGTCAGGAGATCGAGACCATCCTGGCTAACACGGTGAAACCCCGTCTCTACTAAAAAATACAAAAAAAAAAAAAACTAGCCGGGCGAGGTGGCGGCCGCCTGTAGTCCCGGCTACCCGGGAGGCTGAGGCAGGAGAATGGTGTGAACCCGGGAGGCGGAGCTTGCAGTGAGCTGAGATCCGGCCACTGCACTCCAGCCTGGGCGACAGAGCGAGACTCCGTCTCAAAAAAAAAAAAAAAAAAAAGATGATGCCAGTCCAGGGTTGGACAGGCAGTTGCTGGGCAGATTTCCTCGCAGAAGTATTTTCTGGGCAAAGCTGTGGTTTTCGCAGTCTCTTTTGTGGTTGTTTTTATCAGGCATAAAGGCTGAGAGCCCTCCCCTCATAATCTTCCCTGGCCCTATTTGTCAGGTGATTTTTTTTTACACTAATAGCTCCATTTTGCTTCTGAAAACTTTCCCATTTCCCCTTTTTAAAAATATTTTTTAATATATATATTTTTTGAGATGGAGTCTTGCTCTATTTTCCAGGCTGGAGTATAGTGGTGTGATCTCTGCTCACTGCAACCTCCGCCTCCCGGGTTCAAGCCATTCTCCTGCCACAGCCTCCTGAGTAGCTGGGATTACAGGCGTGCGCCATCACACCTGGCTAAGTTTTGTATTTTTAGTAGAAACGGGGTTTCACCATGTTGGCCAGGATGGTCTCAAACTCCTGACCTCGTGATCCGCCCACCTCGGCCTCCCAAAGTGCTGGGACTACAGGCGTGAGCCACCGTGCCCGGCCTCTTAAATTTTTAAAAAATAAATAGAGATGGAGTCTCCCTATGTTTCCCAGGCTGGTCTTAAACTCCTGGGCTAAAGGGATCCTCCTGCCTTGGCCTCCCAAAATATTGGAATTACAGGTTTGAGTCACTGCACCCAGGCATTTTTTTTTTTTTTTTTTTTTTTTTGAGACAGGGGACTCTGTTGTCCAGGCTGGAGTGCAGTGGCGTAATCAAAGCTCATTGCGGCCTCCACCTCCCAGTGTCAAGCAATCCTCCCACCTCTGTGTCACAAGTAGCTAGGACCACAGGTGTGCACCACCAGACCCAGCTAGTTTTTAAGGATTTTTTTTGCAGAGGCAGGGGTCTCACTATGTTGCTAAGGCTGGTCGTGAACTCCTGGCCTCTAAAGATCCTCTCGCCTCAGCCTTCCCATGCACTGAGATTACAGCTGTGAGACACTGTGCTCGGCCATATTTCCCCCTTTGATCAAGATCTTTCTCAGGCAGCCAGATGTGGAGGCTCACGCCTGTAATCTCCGCACTTTGGGAGGCCAAGGCAGGTGGATCTGGAGGTCAGGAGTTTGAGACCAGCCTGGCCAACATGGTGAAAACCCATCTCTACTAAAACTACAAAAATTGGCCAGGCGTGGCGGTGGCGCCTGTGGTCCCAGGTATTCTGGAGGCTGAGGCAGGAGAATCGCTTGAATCTGGGAGGCAGAGGCTGTAGTGAGCTGAGATTGCGCCACTGCACTCCAGCCTGAGTGACAGAGCAAGACTCTGTCTCAAAAAAAACAAAAAGAGGCCAGGCGAGATGGCCCATGCCTCAATAACAGCACTTTGGGAGGCTGAGGCGAACAGATCACCTGGGGTCAGGAGTTCAAGACCAGCCTGACTAAAATGGTGAAACCCTGTCTACTGAAAATACAAAAATTAGCCGGGCATGGTGGTGTGTGTCTGCAGTCCCAGCTACTTGGGAGTCTGAGGCAGGAGAGTTGCTTGAACCCGGGAGGTGGAGCAGAGGTTGCAGTGAGCCAAGATGACGCCATTGTATTCCAGCCTGGGCAACAAAGCGAGACTTTGTTTAAAAAAAAAAAAAAAAAAAACAACTTTCTCAGGCATCACTGATCGTCTCTCTGTACTTAGCTTTTTAGTTTTCTGTTGTTTTTTTGAGACAGAGTTCTCACTCTGTCACCCAGGCTGGAGTGCAGTGGCACGATCTTGGCTCACTGCAACCTCCGATCCGCCTCCCGGGTTCAAGTGATTCTCCTGCCTCAGCCTTCTGAGTAGCTGGGATTACAGGCGCCCGCCATCACACCCAGCTAAGTTTTGTATTTTCAGTAGAGATGGGGTTTCACCATGTTGGCCAGGCTGGTCTCAAACTCCCAACCTCAGGTGATCTGCCCGCCTTAGCCTCCCAAAGTGCTGGGATTACAGGTGTGAGCCACTGCACGCGGCCCTGTAATTAGGTTTTGATGTCCCGGGGATGTCCTGGTTGCTGGTCTTGCTGCACACTGGGTGAGGTTACTGTGGGTGGTGACTAGGAGTCAATGTCAAAACCCTTTTAGCCACAGTTGAGCAGTAAGGGAGGTTTGGAGGGCGTGGTTCCTGGGCTGAGTCCCCCTGGGGCCCGTTACTGAGTTCAATTTTTTCTGCTTTGGAGTCTCTTGCTGTCATCTTGACATGCTGGGCCAGCATGATTCTGCTAGGAGTTGTACTTCAAAATTTAACAAGGAACAAACGCAAAGCTTAAAAAGGGGAAATACAAGGTAAAATGAATAGTAATGTGGCAAATCCCAGTTTGCATAATGGCTTTGAGTCACGAACCCAGGCGTAAAGGCAACCAAGGGAATAAAACAGATGACCACAGGGTGGATGAGACTGGCTGCGACCCTTTGACCTGTTTTCTTGTTTTGTGCATGTGGGTCTCAGCTTTCCCAGAGGAGTTTCTCCAGGTGCGGCACATGGTGTTCGCCAACAGCACAGGCATTTCCTTACTTAACCAGCGGGGACTAAGGGATCTCCTGGGTCACGTTCTGTGGAGTTGCCAGCAGAAGCCGTGGATCGTGAAGGTTCAGCGACATCAGTGTCCTGTCCCATGGAAGAGGTGGGCACTGAGATGGGTAAGAGCCTCGTCGTGACAGGAGTCCTGTTCTGGCATCTGGGGAAAGCCGTCTACAGCACGAAACGTCCAATTCGCAACCTGGTTTGCGGTTTGAATGTCTCTGATTATGGCATTGGGGGGTACTGTGAACTTTTTGTGTGGCCCACACATCAGACACAAGGCTGCTTTTGGAGAATTCATCTAGTTTTAGCTGATAGGACTTTAGGAACAGAGAAGTTTCCATTTTTAGTAATTTTATGGAAGAAAGATAGATTAGATGAATCTAGAAGAATGTAGGTGTTACGTGTGTCGTCCGTATAAGAGGCCACCTGAACACTTAGTGTGAGCAAAAAGGCTGTTTATTCACTTGAGGGCAAGGGGCTGAGTCTGAGAAAGGAGTCTGCGAAGGTGGTGGGCTTATCATTGGTTCTTATAGGTTTGGGATAGGTGGTAGAGTTAGGAGCAACTTTTTGTGGGCAGGGGATGGATGTTACACAGTACATTCCTAAGGGTGGGGAGGGTGTATTGTCACAAGGGCAGGGAGGACTGTTACAAGCTACATTCACAAGAACTGGGAATATCACAATGTACATTATCACAAGGGTGGGGGAATGTCAGGATGGCTTGACCACAGTGTGGCCAGCTCAGAGGACCTTACAGCGCTCCCGGCCCTGTGTACATTTTCAAATATCACATTTTAGTCAATGCCTTGACCATGTGGGGCCACGCGTGGTGGCTCATGCCTGTAATCCCAGGACTTTGGGAGGACAAGGTGGGCAGATCACCTGAGGTCAGGAGTTCAAGACCAGCCTGGCCAAGATAGTGAAACCCCCGTCTCTACTAAAAACTAAAAAAATTAGCCGACTGCCATGGCAGGCGCCTGTAATCCTAGCTACTCAGGAGGCTGAGGCAGGAGAATCGCTTGAACCTGGGAGGCAGAGGTTGCAGTGAGCTGAGATTGCGCCACTGCACTCCAGTCTGGGCAACAGAGTGAGACTCTGTCTTAAAAAAAAAAGAGAGAGATGGCCGGGCGCGGTGGCTCAAGCCTGTAATCCCAGCACTTTGGGAGGCCGAGACGGGCGGATCACGAGGTCAGGTCAGGAGATCGAGACCATGCTGGCTAACATGGTGAAACCCCGTCTCTACTAAAAAATACAAAAAACTAGCCGGGCGAGGTGGCGGGCCCCTGTAGTCCCAGTTACTCGGGAGGCTGAGGCAGGAGAATGGCGTAAACCCGGGAGGCGGAGCGTGCAGTGAGCTGAGATCCGGTCACTGCACTCCAGCCCGGGCGACACAGCGAGACTCCGTCTCAAAAAAAAAAAAAAAAAGAGAGAGAGAGAATAGAGTTTAATTGGACCGATGCAAATGATCATATTGTCCTAAGAATACTCACAAATAGTTTGAATTTTGGAGAAATCAGTAGGAAGAAAAAGCAAATGTTTTTATTTTTGTTTACAAAAGTATACTTTACCAAACTGTTTTAAACTACAGGTAGTTTAAAAGGGAGGGCTGGGGAGGCCTTGCAGGAGGGTGGAGCAGTGAGTGAGTGCGGGCAGCTGCCTGTGGCCAATGGTGGGGCCAAGGAGCCCGGGCTTGACTGCTGAGGAGGCTGGATGAAGACAGTTTAACCAAACAACCAAAGTGCTGGATGACCTAGAGAAACCTGGAGAAGGGAGGACTTTGGTTCAAAAGACCTGACATAATTAAGTTTTAAAAACATCTACTGCTCTTTAAAATCTGCTTTTAGCCAGACTGGGCCACAGGGTGAGATCCCATCTCTACAAGAAGTACAAAAATTAGCCAGGAGAGGCCGGGCGCGGTGGCTCAAGCCTGTAATCCCAGCACTTTGGGAGGCCGAGACGGGCGAATCACGAGGTCAGGAGTTCGAGACCATCCTGGCTCACACGGTGAAACCCCGTCTCTACTAAAAAATACAAAAAGCTAGCCGGGCGAGGTGGTGGGCGCCTGTAGTCCCAGCTACTCGGGAGGCTGAGGCAGGAGAATGGCGTAAACCCGGGAGTTGGAGCTTGCAGTGAGCTGAGATCCGGCCACTGCACTCCAGGCCGGGCGACAGAGCGAGACTCCGTCTCAAAAAAAAACAAAAACAAACAAACAAACAAAAAAAATTAGCCAGGCATGGTGGTGCACACCTGTGGTCCCAGCTACTCAGGAGGCTGAGGTGGGAGGATCACTTGAGCCCTGGAGGCTGAGGCTGTAGTGAGCTGTGATTGTGCCACTGCACTCCAGCCTGGGCGACAGAGTGAGACCCAGTGTTTAAAAAAAAAAAAAAAAAAAAAGGTCGGTCGCGGCGGCTCACACCTGTAATCCCAGCACTTTGGGAGGCCGAGGAGGGTGAATCACTTGAGGTCAGGAGTTTGAGGACTGACCAACGTGGCAAAACCCTGTCTCTACTAGAAATACAAAATTAGCCGGGCGTGGTGGTGGGCACCTGTAGTCCCAGCTACTCCGGAAGCTGAGGCAGGAGAATCGCTTGAACCCGGGAGGTGGAGCTTGCAGTGGGCCGAGATCACACCACTGCACTCCAGCCTGTGCAACAAGAGCGAAACCTCGCCTCAAAAAAAAAAAAACCCGTCTTTTTTGGTTTTTTTTTTTGAGACAGAGTCTCACTCTGTTGCCCAGGCTGGAGTGCAGTGGCACGATCTCGGCTCACTGCAAGCTTCACCTCCCGGGTTCACACCATTCTCCTGCCTCAGCCTCCTGAGTAGCTGGGACTACAGGCGCCGCCACCACTCCTGGCTCATTGTTTTTTTTTTTTTTTTTGTATTTTTTTAGTAGAGACGGGGTTTCACCGTGTTAGCCAGGATGGTCTCGATCTCCTGACCTCGTGGTCTGCCTGCCTCGGCCTCCCAAAGTGCTGGGATTACAGGCGTGAGCCACTGCGCCTGGCCAAAAAAAATCCTGTCTTGTATGTTGTTAGATTCCTTTGGGGGTTCAGGGCTGTTTCCACCTAATATAGGTCTGTGGCAATGTCAATGTCAAACCCCATCCTGGGGGGCATGGGATCACTTTTCATGGCTCACATCCTTGTAAAAATCATCAGTCATCATCTTTTCGTAAGTTTGACAAACACTCTTTGGAATCCAGAAAAGTCAAGCAGAGAAGGAAAGTAAGGGGCCACTTACGGTGCCTCGAATCGGACGAATGTGGTGGACCAGCCTCGTTAAGACCTGTAGATGTTTTCAGCAAGAAACTTGGAGAAGCCCCTAAAGATATTGCCAGGGAGAAAACAAAGAAAGCTTCACATCCTCCTTCCTAAGCTGTCACGACTACTCTTTTAAATGGCCCCACGCTTGGATTTCTGTCACCACGAATGGGGGAGCCTGGCGAGTGTGATTTACCTCACTGCACCTGCCGTGGAGCCCACGCTGCTACGCCTTCCTTAGACTGTTGGGACGCTGAGTGGACGTCAACTCCCACCACCTGTGCCTGTGACAGGAGCTGTGGCTGAGACTGTGCAGGCTTCGGGTCAGGGCTGTTGTTGTTCTGTGTTGAGGAGATCGTGTGGAGTGCGGCAGAGCCAAGCCTGAGCCCCGCGCCGGGATGAGTGGAGTGCCTGGAAAACCTGATTTCCAGCGTGGCGTGTCTTCCTCCCATTACACTGAAAGTTTTACCCAACGACTCGTTTAAGTTTTTTTTTTCCTTTTTGAGATGGGGTCTTGCTCTGTTACCCAGGTGATCCTCCCACCTCAACCTCCCAAGGAGCTGGGACTACAGGCGCACACCATCACATCCTGCTCTTTTTTTTTTTTTTTAATTTTATGGTGATGGGATTTTGCCACGTTGTCCAGGCTGGTCTCAAACTCCTGGGCTCAAGCTATCCACCTATCTCAGTCTCACAAAGTGCTGGGATAACAGGTGTGAGCCATCATGCCTGGCCAAGTTTTGTTTTGTTTTGTTTTTTTAAATTTTAAATTAAATTTTATTTTTAGAGTTGGGGTCTTGCTATGTTTCCCAGGCTGGTCTCGAATTCTTAGATTTGAGCCATCCTCCCAGCTTGGCCTTCCTGAGCAGTGGAATCACAGTTGCGAGCCACTGCGCCTGGCCTCACTGAGGTTCCTTATCACAGAATAATAACAAAAGCGCCCTGCCCATAGTTTTGTATCTAGTGAGTGCTGTCGCTAGGACTGGCTCCTGGTTAGTCTGGCCTCAGATACTGTATTTTTTATGTTCCTACGTTGAGCCTGGCCTTGTGTGACTTGTGTGAAATATCCACTTCTCCACCCTCTTTGTTCTCTGCCAGTGGTAATTTCTTGAGTCATTTCATTTTTGCTGCAGGAAATCAGGTTTTTTTTTTTTTTTTTTTTTTTTTTTTCAGATGGAGTCTTGCTCTATTGCCCAGGCTGGAGTGCAGTGGCATGATCTCAGCTGACTACAATCTCCCTCTCCTGGGTTCAAGCGATTCTCCTGCCTCAGCCTCCCAAGTAGCTGGGATTACAGGTGCCCGCCACCACACCTGGCTCATTTTTGTATTTTTAGTAGAGACAGGGTTTCACCATGTTGGCCAGGCTGGTCTCAAACTCCTGACCTCAAGTGATCCACCCGCCTTGGCCTCCCAAAGTGCTGGGATCACAGGCGTGAGCCACCGCACCCGGCAGGAAATCAGGTTTTAAGGGACTTGCCTATGAGTGAGTGTGATGGCTGGAGCCTCTCAACACCGCAGATCGCTGTAAATGAAGAGTGTGGAATGACGAATCTCTGCGGTTCATGTGGACCATCAGACTGATAAGCTGTACATAATCTGTAGGATATTCACATTAATATATTTACATAAATATAACTTTAAAGAAGATTTACTATCACAGCTAAAATTATGACTAATGATACTAGATTTTAAGTTTCATACAATTTTGAAACATTATTTATTTATTTATTTTTGAGACGGAGTCTCGCTCTGTCACCCAGGCTGGAGTGCAGTGGCGTGATCTCGGTTCACTGCAACCTCCGCCTCCAGGGTTAAAGTGATTCTCCTGCCTCAGTCTCCTGAATAGCCGGGATTACAGGCCTATGCCACCAAGCCTGGCTAATTTTTGTATTTTTAGTAGAGATGGGGTTTCACCATGTTGGCCAGGCTGGTCTTGAACTCCTGACCTCAAGTGATCCGCCCGCTTCAGCCTCCCCAAATGCTGGAATTACAGGTGTGAGCCCCCACGCCCAGCCATGAAACATTTGTGTTAATAACATAAATGTAACTGAAAGAACGTGTAATATAATTTATTATTTGATAGTGTCTCCCACATAATTTACTAAATAAGCCTAGTCATTTAATGCCTCTACAAAATGAGAGATAAGTTTTTAAGGCTCTCATAGGGCCCAACTAGAAAATCCCAAAGTTAAGCCTAGGTCAGAAAAACTTAATTTAGAATTTTGTTCTTGGAGAAGCTGCTAAAGATGTCAAAAGGTTTAAAACAATTGAACGAAACGTGATCATAGGTCACTGTGAAATAATAGTCGTTTGTTTCACTGAAGTGATAATCAAAAGACTTTGAAAGCAAGACAGAGATAGTTACACAGCACTGGCTGCGGCAGCACAGACACTAAAATTGGAGTGACACAGAGGAGTTAGCAGGGCCCTTGAGCAAGGATGACATGCAAATTCATGAAGCCTTCCATATTTTTTAAAATAATAAAATTATAAATATTAAAAAATTATTTTTTGGCCAAGTGTGGTGGCTCATGCCTGTAATCCCAGCACTTTGGGAGGCCAAGGGGGGCGGATCATCTGAGGTCAGGAGTTTGAGACCAGCCTGGGCAACATGGCAAAACCCAGTCTCTACCAAAAAATACAAAAATTAGCCGGGCGTGGTGGTGGGTGCCTGTAATCCCAGCTACTCGGGAGGCTGAGGCAGGAGAATCGCTTGAACCCAGGAGGCAGAG
Source organism: Rhinopithecus roxellana (assembly GCF_007565055.1). Classification (NCBI taxonomy): domain Eukaryota; kingdom Metazoa; phylum Chordata; class Mammalia; order Primates; family Cercopithecidae; genus Rhinopithecus; species Rhinopithecus roxellana. The sequence continues at coordinate 103,392,604 of NC_044558.1, forward strand.
GTTACAGCGAGCAGAGATTGTGCCACTCCACTCCAGCTGGGGCAACAGAGTGAGATTCCATCTCAAAGAAAAAAAAAAAAGTCACCATTTCAGGGTGTACACTTCCATGCATTTAGGACATTTACAAAGTTGTGCAGGCCGGGCGCGGTGCGTCAATCCTGTAATCCCAGCACTTTGGAAGGCCGAGACGGGCGAATCATGAGGTCAGGAGATCGAGACCATCCTGGCAAACACGGTGAAACCCCGTCTCTAATAAAAAATACAAAAAACTAGCCGGGCGAGGTGGTGGAAGCCTGTAGTCCCAGCTACTCGGGAGGCTGAGGCAGGAGAATAGTGTAAACCCGGGAGGCGGAGCTTGCAGTGAGCCGAGCTCTCGCCACTGCACTCCAGCCTGGGCGACAGAGGGAGACTCTGTCTCAAAAAAAAAAAAAAAAAATGTTGTGCAGACGCCACCCTGTGAATGTCCTAAACTCCACTGCACTCCAGCCTGGGCAATAGAGCCAGACTTGTCTCAAAGAAAAAAAAAAAAAGTTTTTTTAAAAAGGTTACATGGATGTAACCTTTATTTATTTTTATTCATTTTTTTCGAGACAGGGTCTCAATCTGTTGTTGCTCAGGCTAGAATGTAGTGCTGCAATCTCAGCTCACTGCAACCTCCACCTCTTGGGCTCAAGTGATCCTCCCACCTCAGCCTCCCAAGTAGCTGTGCACCACCGCACCTGGCTAATTTTTTGTTTATTTTTTGTAGAGATGGAGTCTCACTATGTTGCCCAGGCTGGTCTCAAACTCCCAGGTTCAAGCAATCCTCCTGCCTCAGCCTCCCAAAGTGCTAGGTTTACAAGTGTGAGCTACCACATCCACTCCTGTTTCTTATAATAATTACAAAAAATATTGACTGGAATGCTAAAGCTGTGTTTTATCTCAAACCCATTAGAAAAGTCAGCAGATTCAAAGTAAGCAGAAAAAAAATAGAGAACTTAGAGGCTCTCCACATTAGCTCTATAGTTGAAGGCTTTTTCTTTTTTTTTTTGAGACGGAGTCTCGCTCTGTCGCCCAGGCTGGAGTGCAGTGGCCGGATCTCAGCTCACTGCAAGCTCTGCCTCCCGGGTTCACGCCATTCTCCTGTCTCAGCCTCCCGGGTAGCTGGGACTACAGGCGCCGCAGGCGCCGCCACGTCGCCCGGCTAGTTTTTTTTGTAGTTTTTAGTAGAGACGGGGTTTCACCCTGTTAGTCAGGATGGTCTCGATCTCCTGACCTCGTGATCCGCCCGTCTCGGCCTCCCAAAGTGCTGGGATTACAGGCTTGAGCCACCGAGCCCGGCCGGCTTTTTCTTTTTTGAAGAGACTGTTTGAATAATGATAATGTGAGCTCTTAATTTTTCTTGATGTAATTTGTCCACCAGTTAAAAAAATGTGCATGAGAATGGGCTATAATATGTAGGTGGCTGGAGTCCCAGAAAGCTTGGCATGTCTTAATATTTAAGAATCCCATTCTGTTTCTTATTAATATCTTTAGAGCAAAGAAAATTCTGTAAATCCTGTCAGAGAATGTTAGGAGTTTGACCAGTGTTTTTAGATGGTGGTGACTGGCCCAGCAGCTTTAAAAAAGTTTTTTCTTTGTATCTCCTAGTACATATTTTTTCCAATTATGAATTCAACGTGAAACCCAGTGGTTTTTAATTAGCCACCCTGTGTCCACCATTTAGAATGTTTATTTTTGTTCTTGGAAGATTTTTAGAAACAAAAAAGGGAAAATGGCCAAATCATGCGTGTAACCAAACTATAATCAGGATTTGCAAAACATTTTGACCCAGGCATGTAGATCAAATGAAATATTCAGCTAGGAGCAGTGATCAACAGTGAGCTTACCAGAAAAGACACACCTTGCAGACAGAATCTGAGTTCTGTAGAAACCAGAAGACACTTGTTTTTCTGTTTTGATCCTAGGAGGAAGGTAAGGGCTTTTATTAAGGCAACCTTATAACCAAACTACATCCTGAATAAAGTGGAGCGCTTCTACCTAAAAAGAGGGAGGCCTGGCCTGAGAGAAGATTCAGCAGAGCAGAAAAGGCAGGAGGCAGGAGTGAGCAGCGCAGGTGGGAATCGCCAGTTCTAAGAGCCACGGTTTCCTTCCAACAGTGACTGCTTTTCAGGTCCCACCTCTGACACCATTTATTTCAACTGAAATATCAGGGAGAGGCTCTTTAAAAGAAAATTATATATATATATATGTATATATATATGTTTTTTTTTTTTTTGAGATGGAGTTTCACTCTTGTTGCCCAGGCTGGAGTACAGTGGCATGATCTCAGCTCACTCCAACCTCTGCCTCCTGGGTTCAAGAGATTCTCCTGCCTCAGCTTCCCGAGGAGCTGGGATTACAGGCATGCACTACCATGCCCGGCTAGTTTTGTATTTTTAGTAAAGATGGGTTTCTCCATGTTGGTCAGGCTGGTCTTGAACTCCCGACCTCTGGTGATCCACCCACCTTGGACTCTCAAAGTGCTGGGATTACAGGCGTGAGCCACTGTGCCTGGCAAGAAAATGGTATTTATTTGGGAATGGGGAATTGCAATGGGAATACATGTGCCATAGTGAACTATGTGCATTACTGGGGGTGGGGGGTGGGGGTGAAGGAAGATGAAGCCTTTACAGAATGAATGAGGAAGATGACATAATTGTTTTGAGATAATTCTCTTTGGCTGGCTGGGCATGGTGGCTCACACCTGTAATCCCAGCACTTTAGAAGGTCGAGGCAGGCGGATCACCAGAGGTTGGGAGTTTGAGACCAGCCTGACCAACATGGAGAAACCCGTCTCTACTAAAAAATACAAAATTCACCAGGTGTGGTGGTGCAGGTGCCTGTAATCCCAGCTACTTGGGAGGCAGAGGCAGGAGAATCGCTGAACCTGGGAGGCGGAGGTTTCGATGAGCCAAGATTGCACCATTGCACTCCAGCCTGGGCGACAAGAGCAAAAATCCATCTCAAAAAAAACCCAAAAATTTATCTTTGGCTACAAAGATCAATAACAAAGGCAATGCCAGTCCAAGGTTAGACAGGCAGTTGCTGGGTAGAGGTTTGCACGGTAGCTTTGTGTAGGTTTCAATGGCCTTTGTACAATGTTGTGTTTTTTTGCATTTTTATTTATTCATTTTTTTCTTTTCGTTTTTTCATGAGTCCATATGAGTCCATTTTTGCAGTCTTTTCTGATCGTTTCTGTTTTCAGGCATTGATGCATGAGAGCCTTTCTCTTCATGGCCTTCCTCAGGCCTGTTTGTCAGGGTGTTTTGTTTTATTTTGTTTTTTAAAACAGAAGTGATTCTGACAACTTTCATGAAATCAAGATCTGGGCACTAGGTTTGTTCATTGATGCTTGGGCCTCACTGGTCAGCTGAAAGAAATGTGTGTGTACTAAGCCCTGCACATACACATACACAAATATTTTCCTATGCAACCACCTGTAGCTGTGTTCAGCTGCATGAGTTCACACTGACATCTCCAACCCTCGTCCATCGCCACATGCACCACACCAGCCTCTCCCCTTGCTCATCCATCACCCTGGGAGTCGCTTTGTCCCTCTCTCTTCTCTCCCTCTTCCCAACTGTGGAGCCCAGGAAGCAGCCTCCTCAGTCCCTCTGGGGCCTCCCGCGGCTCTGTGCACTCTTGCGCAGGCCCCCTTGCTGTGGACTTGACTCTCTACTTTCAGCCTCCCCGCACCACTCTCTCCAAAGCACATTCTGAGAGCTCTCTGAAGCACATGCAGGCCTGAGACTGAGCCCTCGTTTGTGTCCCTTTCTTCCCAGGATACTGCTTGGGGAAAGGATATGCTGGGGACCCATCTGTCAGCTGAATGGAGGTCGGGTGGTGCAGGGCTGGCATCCAGAGGGCACTTCATCTGCATGCATGCTGAGCCCCTGTGGGGTGCCCGGCTCTCTGCTTTCCTGGGAGCTGGGGCCAAACTCCGAAGAAAGCAGAGCTGCCACCCTCTAGAAGCTGGTGGGTCCTGGGTGGTGGTGGCCAAAAGGGACACTGGCTACTGCAAGCTTGTTTCTGCTTTTGCACAATTTTTTAAATTTTATTTTGAGATGGAGTCTCACTCTTTGCCAAGGTTGGAGTGCAGGGGCGCAGTCTTGGCTCACCGCAACCTCCGCCCACGGGTTCAAGTGATTCTCCTGCCTCAGCCTCCCAAGTAGCTGGGATTACAGCCGCCCACCACTATGCCCGGCTAATTTTTGTATTTTCAGTAGAGGCGGGGTTTCACTATGTTGGCCAGGTTGGTCTCAAACTCCTGACCTCAGGTAATTCGCCTGCCTTGGCCTCCCAAAGTGTTGGGATTACAGGCGTGAGCCACCGCGCCCAGCTGCACAATTTTTCAAGAGCTGGCAGGACCTGCTGTACTCAGAAAGAAACCTTGGGTTATTTCCAGGTTAGTAGGGGTATCAGCTGGCCTTGTTTCCATGGTAGTCTAGCAACTCACGGCAGAATCTGTCCAAGGGGAAGACAGAGGTGGCTCAGCTCTGCAGAATTTGAGATCTGAACCAACGAAAAATCGTCCGCAGTGCTTTCTCAAATTCTTTTTCAACATTTGACTTTCATGTTTCCCTAAGCTGCCCCCGCTGAATAGCTAATGACCTTGTAATTAAAGCAACTTTTCACATGGTGAAAAGCCGCATTCCACCCCCCGCTGGGGCTCAGTCCGGGGCTGGACTCAGCCGGGCGCAGCAGGTGTGCCATCCCTGACCCTCATGTTTATGGCGTGGGTAGAACGGCTGGCCCTCCAGGACCCCGCCCCTGTGCACCTTCTTGTGGGAGCACCTTCCTGGGGGCTGACCGGGCCCACGAGGTGCACCAGGGTGCTGGCTGCTTTCAGCCAGGGGATGAGTGGCCGTGGTGCGCTCAGTGGAAGCCCAGTTCCCTGCACTCTGGATTCTGAAAGGAGCTGAAAAAAGGCGGAGGCAGCCTGGGCCTCGTGCTGCACCGGCGCTGGGAGGGTCGTCCATGCGCCACCCCTGCTCCGGGACCCTCTGGAGCGGCCGGGGCCCTGCCTGCCTGCCCTGCGGGGAGCCGCCCGCTGCCTGGCGTGGTTCCCGTGGTCAGGGCGGAGAGCTGGCGGCTGCTGCTCACGGGAAAGGAGCTGAACGCAGCGTTCATCCTCCGGTCAACACGGAGCAGCGGCGAGACAGCGCGGGAGGCGCCTGGTTCTCCGGGCAGCTCCCTGCAGCTGAGGAAACTGAGGCTGAAGAGGCCCGGGCGGGGAGCGGCAGCTCAGGGCGGGTCGTGCCCTGCCTGCCTCACCCTCCACCACAGGCCCTTCTGTTCCAGGTCCCAGCGGGGTGCGCGCTCTGCCCTGGAGAGGGTTCCGTCTGTCCGTCTGGGTTGAGTAACGTTTCTAAGACGCCAGCTGGAAACAGTTCAAAGATCTAATACGAATGTCTCTCTTTTTTTTTTTTTTTTTTTTGAGACAGGGTTTCACTCTCACCCAGGCTGGAGCGCAGCGGTGCGATCTCGGCTCACTGCAACCTCCACCTCCCGGGTTCAAGTGATTCTCCTGCCTCGGCCTCCCGAGTAGCTGGGATTACAGGCCCCACCATCACGCCCAGCTAATTTTTTGTATTTTCAGTAGAGACGGGGTTTCACCATATTGGCCAGGCTGGTCTTGAACTCCTGACCTCAGGCGATCCAGCCACCTCGGCCTCCCGAAGTGCTGGGATTACAGGCGTGAGCCACCGTGCCCAGCCACAAAAGTCTCTTTAAAAAGTTTATTTAGGGCCGGGCGCAGTGGTGCATGCCTGTAATCCCAGCACTTTGGGAAGCCGAGGTGGGCGGATTACTTCAGGTCAGGAGTTCGAGACCAGCTTGGTTAACATGGTGAAACCCCATCTCTACTAAAAGTACAAAAAAAAAAAAAAAAAAAAAAATTAGCTGGGCATGGGGCACGTGCCTGTAATCCCAGCTTCTCTGTCTGGAGGTTGAGGCGCAAGAATTGCTGGAACCTGGGAGCCAAAACTGCACCACTGCACTCCAGCCTGGGCAACACAGTGAGACTCCATCTCAAAAAACGAAGAAAGAAAAAGTTTATTTAGGCCGTTTGGTGGCTCATGCCTGTAATCCCATCACTTTGGGAGGCCAAGGTGAGTGGATCACTTGAGACCAGGAGTTCGAGACCAGCCAACACAGTGAAACCCCATCTCTACCAAAAAATGCAAAAATTAGTGGGATGTGGTGGTGTGTGCCTGTAGTCCCAGCTACTCAGGAGGCTGAGGCAGGAGAATTGCTCGAACCTGGGAGGTGGAGGTTGCAGTGAGCTGAGATCGCGCCATTGCACTCCAGCCTGGGCAACAAGAGCAAGAAACTGTCTCAAAAAAAAAAAAAAAAAAAAAAAAGGTTTTCAGTGTATTCACAGAGTTGTGCAACCATCACCAGCCTGTTTTAGAATATTTTTAGCACTTCAAAAAGAACCTTGCAGCCATCAGCAGTCACTCCTTATTTCTCCCCAATCCCCCCAGCCCTAGGCAACCACTACTGCTTATGGACGTACCTATTCTGGACATTTCACATAAACGGGATCTTAGGTAGATGCCGAGGAGTGGGATTGCCAGGTTGCATGTTCAGCTTTTTGAGGAATAGCCGGATTGTTTTCCAAAGTGCTGTACCATTTTACATCCCACCTGCAGTGTATGAGCGTTCCAATTTCTGCAACACCCAGACTCTTGCCAACACCTGTGCCGTCTTCTTGATCCAGCCGTCCTAACCGGTGTGTGGTGGCGCCTCACTGCGGTTTGCGTTGCCCTGCCCTGACAGTAATGGTGTTGAGCCACTTTTCCTGTGCTGACTAGCATCTGTATCTGTTATGTGGAGGAATGTCTATTCAGATCTTTTGACCATGTTTAATTGGGTTATTTTCTTTTTATTATTGAATGTTAAGAGTTCCTTACATATGCTAGATACAAATCCCTTACCAGACACGTGGTTTGCAGTTTTCCTTCCATTTCCTTACATATGCTAGATACAAATCCCTTACCAGACACGCGGTTTGCAGTTTTCCTTCCATTCTGTGAGCTTTTCACTTGATGGCGTCCTTTGATGCACAAAAGTTGTACGTTTTGATGAAGTCCAGTCTGTCATTTTCTCTCTTGTTGCTCGTGCTTCTGTGGTCCTGTTGAAGACGCCACGGCCACCACGGTCGCAAAGGTTTAGCTTCTAATGCTGGTCCGCAGCTTGCACTCTTACCTGTCGGCCTCTGAGCCAGTTTGAGTTCACTTTTGCACATGGTGTGAGGGAAGGATCCAGCTTCGTTCTTTGCATGTGGACACACGCCTTTCCCAGCAGCACTTGTTGAGATGAGCACTTTTTTCTCCCCTGAATTGTCTCGGCTTTCAGTTCTGCCCCATCAGTTAGCTCTGCATGGTCCGGGCCCCTGCGCCGTCCAGTAAGTTTTCCAACTCTGAATTGTGAGTCTTCCAACTTTGTTCTTTTTCATGAGTGTTTTGGCTATTCTGGGTACAAATGCTTTTATTTATTTATTTTTTTGAGACAGAGTCTTGCTGTGTCACCCAGGCTGGAGTGCAGTGGTGTGATCTCTGCTCACTGCAAGCTCCGCCTCCTGGGTTGAAACGATTCTCCTGCCTCAGCCTCCCGAGTACCTGGGATTACAGGCACGTGCCACCATGCTTAGTTAATTTTTATATTTTTAGTAGAGATGGGGTTTCACCATGTTGGTCATGCTGGTCCCGAACTTCTGACCTCAGGTAATCCACCTGCCTCAGCCTCCCAAAGTGCTGGGATTACAGGAGTGAGCCACTGTACCCGGCCAGGTTATACATTTTAAAATTTGAAACAAATTTATTTAAAAAAAATTCATGAAAAAGAATATTTTGTGATATGCAAAAATTCTATGAAATTCAGATCTCAGGGTTCACCCATAAAATTTTATTGGAACACAGCCACACCTGCTCATTTACATATAGTCTCTGGCTGCTTTTATGCAACATCAGAGTTGAATAACAGAAACTGGATGCTCTGCAAATACTAAGATGTTTACCATCTGGCTTTTGCTGAACGTTTGCTTATGCTAAAGATGTTTGTGCAGATACGAGAAATGACTTAGGTACAAGGTTTTTATTTATTTTTATTTTTATTTATTTATTTATTTATTTTTGAGACGGAGTCTCGCTCTGTGGCCCAGGCTGGAGTGCAGTGGCGCAATCCCGGCTCACTGCAAGCTCCGCCTCCCGGGTTCCCGCCATTCTCCTGCCTCAGCCTCCCAAGCAGCTGGGACTACAAGCGCTCGCCGCCACGCCTGGCTAATTTTTTGCATTTTTAGTAGAGACGGGGTTTCACCGTGTTAGCCAGGATGGTCTTGATCTCCTGACCTTGTGATCCGCCCGTCTTGGCCTCCCACAGTGCTGGGATTACAGGCGTGAGCCACCGCGCCCGGCCAGGTACAAGGTTTTTAGAGTAGTGTTATTTGTAGCAGCAAGATCAGAAACAACCCAAATGTGCTCCAGAAGAGGACTGGTTAATCAGCAATGCGTCATTTATAAAATGGAATATTATACAGCTATGAAAAGAATGAAGAACTTCCCCAGCCCAGAGGCACCCAGGGAGACAGGACTCGATACAAGGTTGGAACCTGGATGGGATCCTGGGACAAAACAAGGACATTAGGGAAACAAAGGGAATCTGAAGTATGGACTTTCAATAATAATAATGTATCAATATTGGTTCATTGATTATAACAAATGTACCATCCTAATGTAAGGTGTTGCCAGGAGCGGTGGCTCACGCCTGTAATCCCAGCACTTTGGGAGGCTGAGGTGGACGGATCGCGAGGTCAGGAGGTTGAGACCATCCTGGCTAACACGGTAAAACTCCGTCTCTACTAAAAATACAAAAATTAGCCGGGTGTGGTGGCGGGCGCCTGTAGTCCCAGCTGCTGGGGAGGCTGAGGCAGGAGAATGGCGTGAACCTGGGAGGTGGAGCTTGCAGTGAGCTGAGATCCGGCCACTGCACTCCAGCCTGGGCGACAGAGCGAGACTCCGTCTCAAAAAAAAAAAAAAAAAAAAGAAAAGTTTATTATTCTTTGGGAGGCCAAGGCGGGCAGATCACTTGAGGTCAGGAATTCGAGACCAGCCTGGCCAACATGGTGAAACCCAGTCTGAATAAAAATATAAAAATTAGCTAGGCGCGGTGGCGGGTGCCTGTAGTCCCAGCTACTCAGGAGGGTAAGGCAAGAGAATCGCTTGAACCCAGGAGGCAGAGATTGCAGTGAGCCGAGATTGCACCACTGCACTCCAGCCTCGGCGACAGAGTGAGATTCCATCTCAAAAAAAAAAAAAAAAAAGAAGAAAAGGAAAAAAGGTTATTATTTAAAAAATAGGGAAGCTCTTTATGTTTGGATAAGGAAATGACTCCAAGACATACAGTAACTGCAAAAGCAAGATGATGCTGGCACAGAACAGAAACGATACACACTTTCTGTGTATAAAGATGTGTATTGGGGCTGGAGGGGGAGAATATATTTGCATATTTGCTTGTATTTATACAAAGAAACTTGGAAAGATTCACGAGAAATTCCTATGTAGCCACGTGAGTGAATCACTTATTCGGACAAATAAAAGCCCAAATGTTGGCCCTGAGGTGGACGTTTTCAGCATTCTTAGCGATGCCTCCTCCTCAAGGGCCTGCCCGGCCTCCTCAGCTCCTCCTTCCCAAGCCCTTGCCCTGCCTCGCCCGCTCTTGCTCACAACCCCCAGTGCCTGTCTGGCTCCGGGAATCTGGCAGAGCAACCTAGCCCTCTCAGCTTGCATTAGGGCTCAGAGAGCTGAACGATCCAGACACGGCTCACACCCAGGGACACACGGGGCAGTGATCCAAGCCACGCACCAGGACATCAAAGCAAATGACTTCCGACAAAAGCCGGCCTTACTAAACACAGGCAAAGGAGACATTCTTTGGAGAACAATTTTGTTAACAGTTTAAGAACCTTAGAAGTGATACAGTAAAACTACTGTAAATCTGTCCTAAAGAAGGAAAGAATATTTTTATTGTTGTTATTGAGACTGAGTCTTGCTCTGTTGCCCAGGGTGGAGTGCAGTGGTGCCATCTCAGCTCACTGCAAGCTCTGCCTCCTGTTTCAAGCGATTCTCCTGCCTCAGCCTCCTGAATAGCTGGGATTATAGGCGTGCACCACCATGCCCAGCTAATTTTTATATTTTTTGGTAGAGACAGGGTTTCACTGTTGCCCAGGCTGGTCTCAAACTCCTGGCCTCAAGTGATCCGCCCACCTTGGCCTTCCAAAGTGCTGGGATTCCAGGCAAGCCACTGCGCCCGGCCCCAGAAGGACTCTTTTTAAAGGGGAAAAACTCTAATTTCACAGCAGCATCCTTGCCGATGGTAAGGCAGGAAGCTGTCTAGATGTCCAATGGCAGGAGAGTTAGGCCTGGGGAGGGTGGGGTTGCATCTCATACGGGTGAGGGGTCCAGCCAAAGTCACCCTTGGAAATTTCTTCAATCACCCGTAAAGTAGGACATTTGGGGTTTAACATGATAGTCGTTAGCCGTGATAAGACTTTTTTTTTTTTTTTTTGAGACTGGAGTTTCACTCTGTCGCCCAGGCTGGAGTGCAGTGGCGTGATCTCGGCTCACTGCAACCTCTGCCTCCTGGGTTCAAGCAATTCTCCTGTCTCAGCCTCCTGAGTAGGTGGGACTACAGGTGCCCACCACCACGCCTGGCTAATTTTTGTAATTTTAGTAGAGACAGAATTTCACCATGTTGCCCAGGCTGGTCTTGAACTCCTGGCTTCAAGTGATCCTCCTGCCTTGGCCTCCCAAAGTGCTGGGATTATAGGTGTGAACCACTGTGTGCCTGGCCCATGGTACGGAATTACTGTCATACACAATGTGTCTTGTATACACTATGCAAAGTCTAATTTTACAGGTTTTTTTTTTTTTTTTTTTTTTTGAGACAGGGTCTCACTTTGTTGTCCAGGCTGGAGTGCAGTGGTTCATTCATGGCTCACTGCAGCCTCGACCTCCCAGGCTGAAGCTATCTTCCCACCTCAGCCTCCTGAGTAGGTGGGACTACAGGCGTCACCACGTCTGGCGAATTTTTGTGTTTTTTGTAGATACGGAGTCTTGCTCTGTTGCCCAGGCTGGTCTTGAACTCCTGGCCTCACGTGATCCTCCTGCCTTGGCCTCCCAAGGTGCTGGGATCGAATCACTTGTGCCTGACCCAGTATTTTGTCTTTAAAGATGGGGTCAGCTGGGCGTGGTGGTGCATGCCTGTAGTCTCAGCTACTCAGGGGACTGAGGCAGGAAAACCTCCTGAACCCAGGAGGCAGAGGTTGTAGTGACCTGAGATTCTGCTACTGCACTCCAGCCTGGGTGACAGAGGGAGACTCCATCTCAAAAAAAACCAAAAAACAAAAAACACATGGGGTCTCCCTGTCACCCAAGCGGCAGTACAGTGGTGCGATCGCAGCTCGCTAGTCTCGACCTGCTGGGCTGAAGTGATCCTCCTGCCTCCGTCTCTCAAGTAGCTGGGACTTCAACTGCGTGCACCACGCCTGGCTCCAGTATTTAGAGTGCACGTGTGCTGTTGAGTTTACCGGGGGGTCTATGCAGAGTGCGACACCATTGCACTCATTTCCGGGGGACACTGGCCATCATGAATGGCGACTCTGGAGACTGGAGTGGTTGGAGGGCCGGGTGGGTGGCCTTCCTTGCTCCAGGCACTGATGCCTGCTCCCATCTATCAGGGAAGTGCCTCAACCCTTCCAGCACCAACGCACCAAACAAAAACATCACTGTATGAGGATGTGGCAGGCCCCTCAGGATTCCCCGATGTTACAGACGCTGGCCAAACCTGTGTTGCCCTCGCCGACGATCCTAGCTGCTGCCGGCATAAACGTCGACTGGACAGTGCATGGGTAAAACCACGGTCCTGCTGACGTCTGCTCCCACGTAACGATCTCCCTGCATCAAGACACCGATTTCTGGCTCATGATCCCTGACCCTTTACAGTGGAAAATGGCCCAGCAAAACAAGGAGGGTGTGTGTAAAACGTGGAGGTGCAAACCCGAGGCAAAGCAAGGTTACCTCTGCACACAGAGGGCTCATCTCAGGAGCAGCGCCCGGAAGCCACGGCAAACACAAACAGCCACGCCTGAACACACCTGGTTGCGTCTGATCGAGGAAGCTAAGCAGGGTTGAGCCTGGTTAGTACTTGGATGGGAGACCAACTGGGAATACCAGGTGCTGGAGGCTTTTGGAAAAAAAAAACAAAAAAAACAAAAAAAAACAAAAAAACCCACTACATACAAAAATTTTTCCATGTAAAAAAACCTTAAGAAAAAAGTCAAAACAGCAATGACAAATTGGGGCAAACATTTACAAAATAAATAATACCAGAAGGCTAAGTCCCTTAATATATAGAGAGTGGTTATGACTGAAAAAGAACACTCCACAGCAACACACAGGCATGGATGTGGTGGAGTTCATAAAGCAACATAAACGCATTTTTAAACAGAAGAGAAACTGTGCCATTTGACTCATCACTAAAGAAATGCAAGTAAAATCAAGCCCTTTCCATCTTTCTGATTTAGCAAAGATAAAAATGTTTGCAGACGCTGCACCAGGAGGATGTGGGTAACATCTGCCTGAGGACGGTCACCACAGCTCTGCCCCGGCAGCAAAGGCCACCTGAGACCCCGAGCAGCCACTGGGGAGCCTGAACTGAACCGCAGTGCGCCGCAGTGGGAGGAAGCCAGCGTCTGCGGCGTCTGTCCAGGTGCAGAGGGGCCGATGAGCATTTGTGGGATGGACGGCCACTGCAAGCCGTGGGCGGGGGCGGGGGGCCCCGAGGGACGTCATCTCAGAAACCAACACATCAGGAGATGCATCGAGTGCTACATAAATTCAGCCACCGCTTGTGAAAGGAACCAGGTATATGGTACCGTGGGGGTGGGGGTGGCAGAGGAGCCTGGCTGTGCAGGGTGTAGGCCACATGGCTTTGCTCTCTGCCTCGTCCAGGGCCTGTGGCATTTCCGCGTCGTCGTGGGCAGCTGTGGGGCCTGTGCCTGTGTGTGCCTGGCCCCACCCACCCACCTGCTCCAGCTTGCCCACCTGCCTCACCTCACCCACTCTGGCCTTTGTGGCAGGCAGTGTCTGGACCCCAAGTGCCATAAGGAGGAAAAGGTGTAATTCCCTTTCTGGGTTTTGGTAAATTGGCAGAACTGAAAATGGAACGACCTCGGCACAGCAGGGGTTAAGTGAACGCCAGGGCGTTTCCTTCCTGTGGGGACGAAACTGTCACTGTGACCCGACTGCAGCAGACAAGCAGCAAATCCTCATTTCTGGTGTAAGGACCCTATGAGCCCCAACTCCAGGTGGCCGGACCCTCAGCTACACACAAATTGCGTTTCCACTGGGGCGGCCAAAGGCTGCAGTGGAGTCCCAGGCATCCGCACGTCAGGAGAGGCACCAGGAGCAAGCAGCCAGCGCTTAAGCAACACGCGGTGCTCAGCGCGGTGACGCGGGGCCGGGCTGCTCCCCTGCTGTGTGCCACTGCTGCAGGGAGGGTCTGTCCAGCAGCTGCAGCGTGGGTGCCAGCAGGGACACACGCCCACGGCGAGCTGACGGCCTGGGAAAGAGCGTGCGGTGATCGCAGGAGGCATGGGATGGGGAAGGGGAGTCCAGCGGCTGCTGTCAGAGGGCTGGGGGCCCAGGACAGGGAAGCCCAGCGCTGCCCATCTGTCCCCGCCACACCTCCATGACCACACGTATAATAGATGACAAACAGTCAAACAGACCCAGAAGCCAACCAAGGAGAGAAGGAAGAAACCACACCAGGGTCTAGCTAGAAAAGGCGTTTCCTCCCATTTTATTTCAGAATACATTTTCACAGAAACATGATATATTTACAAATATACAGGTAAGAGACTGCTGGTCAGAAATCTTAAAACTGAAAATGTCATCAAAAATTAATTTACAAAAGCCACCGAGGGTCCACGGAGGCGGCCAGGTGGATGTGCAGCCACGTCTGCGTGAGCCTGCCCAGAAGCCCACGCAGCCTCCCAGCTCTGCCTCCGCTGGCCCTGTCTCAGGAGGCGCTGGTTTGCAGGTTTTTGGAAGCTGCAAGCATTGCTCTGACTTTGGCCATGAGATCCTGTGCAGGGCGAGACACAGAGGAGAACCTGTGAAGACCTGGCCAGACAATCCACGTGGTGAAGAAATTCATCAAGGAGCTGGTGGTCAAGACCAAAGACAGTGCTTCTAGCACCGTGGGGGTGGCGGAGGAGCCTGGCTGCGCATGGTGCAGGCCACACGGCTTTGCCCTCGGCCTCACCCAGGGCCTGTGGCATTTTGCCTGAGATCCCTGTCCCGTGCCAGCGTCGATGACAGGAGGGATAGGGAATGAAAATTAGCAAAAGAAAAACCACGAGGCCCCTTGATGAAAGGCTGGGAGTGGGAAGGGGGCACGCCCACTGACCTGAGTGATTTTGCTCTGCACGGAAGAAACGATTGCTGAAGAGATCTGGGCTTCTTTTTCCTGAGAGACCCCCCTGATGCAGAGAGAGAGAGAGAGAGCAGAGCTTACAGCCGTGTGAAGACGCTGAGCCAAGGCCAGCGAACAGCATCTCCACCTCCGAACCCCAGCTCGAGAATTGTGAAGGGCCTACTGCATCTGCTTCCAGTATCCTTTTTTTCTTCCCCCAGAGTTTCACTCTGTCGCCCAGGCTGGAGTGCAATGGTACGTTCTCAGCTCACTGCAACCTCTGCCTCCAGGATTCAAGTCATTTTCCTGCCTCAGCCTCCCGAGTAGCTGGGATTGCAGGTGTGCGCCACCACACCCGGCTAATTTTTGTATTTTTAGTAGAGACAGGGTTTCACCATATTGGCCAGGCTGGTCTCCAGCTCCTGACCTCAGGTGATCCACCCACCTCGGCCTCCCAAAGTGCTGGGATTATAGGCGTGAGCATATCCTTCAATAAAAACAGGCATCATAAACATGCTGTGTTACACGCATCTGAACTGTGTACAAACTGCAATCTAACGAAAAACAATTTTCATATAAAATTACCTTCAACACAAAGGAAAAAAGAAACAAACAAAGGAAAGATGCAGCAGAACAGTGGAGCCCTCCCAGAACCACGGCCTTGAGTGGGTGCCCTCGGCCTGTGCATGAGGCGTCTGTGTGGGGGAGCCAACATCCCTGTCCCCCAGCGATGCTCAGCCTCCCGCACTGATGTGCATTTGGCCATTATTACATTTTCAGAGATAGGGTCTCTCTCTGTCGCCCAGGCTGACGTGCAGTGGAGCCATCACGGCTCACTGCAGCCTCCACCTCCTGGGCTCAAGCAATCCTCTCGCCTTAGCCTCCTGAGTAGCTGGGATTACAGATGCATGCCACCTATTTTTAGTAGAGACAAGGTCCTGCCATGTTGTCCAGACTGGTCTCGAATTCCCACCCTGGCCTCCCAAAGTGCTGGGATCACAGGTGTGAGCCACGGTGCCCGGCCCGATTGACATTGTAGCTCTAAAGGTGCCACCTCTTAGAGATTCGGATCCATCTCAAATAAGCTGAGGCCTCTGCCACCTGAATGGAACAGTCGTGCATCCCATGATTCCCATTTATGGAAGTAATCAGTTTAAAGGGAGCAGCTGTTCCCAGATGCCGCCCTCTCTGGTCCCTCCAGGGTGTGGGTGCCTGGGCAGTAGAGGGTGTCTGACTTGAAGGCATTATCACCTAGCCCGGGACTGGGACGCCACATCTGTGCTGCTGCCCAGGTGTGATGCCCGGCAACAGGTTGGCATCATCTGGCCCCGGCCGTTGCAGCCTGAGGAGCTGCTGACAGTTCCAGGTCTACTGGTCACTGCAGAGCCCAGTGTGCCTGGTGAGCATCAGGGACGTGTGCGACACCCGGGCTGCTTGAAGTGGACTGCTCCACTCCTGGGCTCTGCAGGAGGGTCTCCCCAGTACAGGACCTACTCCTGAGCGCTCATGGATTGTGAGAAGCCACATCTGGGGGACTTCCTTGCTACAGGGGGTGTGGTTTGGCTTCGTGGCTGGTGCCCCCCAGGACACAGGCAGGGACTCAGGGAGGGAGGGAGAGTCCTGCTGACCACCCCTTGCCCTTCCCCAAAGACAGCCGCTCGAGGACAGGGGTTACCTGGAGCGCTCCTGGCTGGAGCCCCGACTCTCCACAGGGGAGACGCTGGCCGAGTGGGCTGTGGGGGCCGTGGGCCGGGGAGCTGCCTGCTTGCTGGGTGACACCGACTGAGACCTGGCCTTGGACTTGGTCCGTGACCGGGACCGCCTCTTCTTTTTCTTCTCGTGGGGACTTCTGAAAGGCAAGTGTTTCTGTGAGAGATGCACCTTTGGTTTAAAGGCAGCGCACAAAGGGAGAAGCTCGGACCTGAGCCAGGTTTTGGGTAAGAGTTCGTCAAGGCACAATTCAGGGATGGAACCATTCCAAACACGTGAAGTTTTCTTAAAGCAACTTATTTCACTGAACTGATAACTGACAACGCGGCAAATCGATCCATGGGTTTAACAAAAGCCACCCAGCACACTGAAGACGGTATGGTCTCCCTGGAAGCAGCTTTGTCCCAGTTTAGGACCTCAATTAAAATACTTGTGGTATTTAAGATGCAACCAGCATTTTATTCACATGCAAAATACGTAAGATAAGCAACCATAGGTAGTTCACAGCGCTTTGCCACTATGTTTCATCAATAAAAATTTCCAAAATGATACAGGAAATTATTAAAGTATGAATACATCAAAGTTTAGCGTTCCTTTTTTTTAAAAAAACAGACAGGGTTTCACGCTGCTATCCAGGCTGGCGAGAGTGCTGCCATCACAGCTCACTGTAGCCTTCACCTCCTGACCTCACGCAACCTCCTGCCTCAGCCTCTCAGACAGTGGAGACTAGGGGGGCGCAGCTTCTGGTGCTGCTACTTCCTTTTTCTGAAGAGATGGGGTCTCACTCTGTTGTCCAGGCCGGAGTGGTGCTTCTTTCTGACCTGCCAGTTGCCCGCCGCTTGGTGATGCTGCTTAGCCTCTGGGCACTGGAGCCTGCTCTGTGGCAGCAGCTCAGCTCTGACTGCTGTCGTTCCGCCTGAGCCCTTCCCACGAGGCCCTCCAAGCCCTGAGGTGCCCTACCTGGCATCTTCTTTCCGAATTCATCTGTAACAGACGCTGCAGCCTGCGTTTCTGGCCCTGAGTACAGAGTTTCTTGGAGAGTCTTTGCATGGGTCATTTGTATCACTGATTTCCTTCCTTCCTTCCTTCCCTCCCCATCCTTCCCCTCCCTCCCTCCCTCCTGTCCTGCTTGCTGGGGCCTGGACAGGATTTCCTTCCTTCCTTCCTTCCTTCCTTCCCTCCCTCCCTCCCTCCTTCCCTCCCTCCCTCCCTCCTTCCTCCCTCCCTCCCTCCCTTCCCTCCCTCACTCCTTTCTTCCTTCCTTCCTTCCTTCCTTCCTTCCCTCCCCTATCTTTCCTCCACCTCCCTCCCTCCCTCCCTCCCGTCCTGCTTGCTGGGGCCTGGACAGGATTTCCTTCCTTCTTTCCCTCCCTCCCTCCCGTCCTGCTTGCTGGGGCCTGGACAGGAGCAGATCCTAGGAATAGGGCTGCGGGGTCCTCTGCTGCAGAAGCTGCCAGAGGCCTCCCTGGCTCAGCCTCACCCTCGCTATCCAGGTGGACCCAAACTGCTCAATCCGCCAACCTGAAGTTGGAACCGTGGTTCTCTGCTGGTGTCTGACTCTCCTGGGGTTGCTATCTGCACAGCTTGCAAGCGTCTGGCCTCCCTTATGATTCTGCGTGCCACGAAGCCCCTTCCCAGCCTGGCCTCTTCTGTCTTCCAGGGAGACCCCCAGGGCCTGTGCACAGGCCCAGTCACCCCAAGCCCTGCCCCTCATCAGGGTCTCCTGACTTCATGTATTTCTTTTGTGCCAACCCCCAAGATCTGGAACATTCTTGCTTAATGGTTGGGGCTGTGCTCACAGTCTGGGGTGCAGACCCCATCAAGGGGCCATGCCCTCTACCCATCTCTCGGACCCCACTAGTGCATGGCCCTGCAGAGCTCAGACAGCTGTGGGAGCCAGAGGCCACAACATGCCCTGGTAGGGACAGCCCCGATATGCAGAGGGGGACTGAGCATTTCTGTCCGGGCTCCCTTGTGTGGTTCTGGGCATGAGCAGACTGTGTTGGTGCCAATGAAGTGACCTAAAGCAGCAGCGCCAGGCCTGGGGCACTCCCACCCAGCTCCATTCAAACAAGGAAGGACCTGCCAGAGGCGGTGCTGGCTGGCAGCTTAAATCCAGTTGCTGGAGGGGCTGTCCCTGGTGAGCTGGGCCCGGACAGATGACCTGGCATCTTCTGGAAGCCTGCCTGACGTGCCCAGTGAGGACAAAATGTTGTAAATGGAGATGCTGCTCTTACTGTTCAATACACCCATGTGGGATCTGCACACAAGTCATTTTTCTAAACTGCAAAATGTTTTGTGAAATTTTTGTCTATGAACACATGCCAGGATTTCAAAGGAAGCAGCAAATAAATAAAATATATACCAGCATGTGACATGTGTCCGAAATGACTTACTCTCGAAATCCAGCTGAGTTTATGTGGCTGCATAATGAACAAAGGGCAGGTTACTAATCCTTAACTGTAAACTGGTTCAATTCTGCTACAATCTGATCTAAGTCCTTGCTGAAGGAATGGAGTAACTCATTCATTTTTTTAAAGCAGTGAGGTGCCATTGGGTGAAACGATGTCCTCGGTGCTGGCAAGTGTGCACACCCTGACACCTGGGCCCTATCCACACGGGGTGTCCCTTCCTTCCAGAAAGTTCCTCAATGCCACTTCAAGTTCGTCTATACCCCTTCTCCACCCTGAGCGGTCCCCTTCTCTGATTTCTAGGGCACAGCTTAGAGCTCTATGGAAATGAGCCCCACACGATGTATCTGTTTGTTGGTTTGGCTTCTTGGTTCTCTGTTGTTTCTCAGTTTCCCTGTTGCTCAAGCTGGAGTGCAGGGCACAGTCCCTGCTCACTGTAGCCCTGACCTCCCAGGCGCCAGCGCTCCTCTTGCCTCAGCCTCCCAAGTAGCTGCGATGACAGGCAGACGCCACCACAAACGTTTTTTTTTAAGTAGAGATGGGGGTCTCTACTTAAAAAAAAAAAAAAAAAAAAAAAAAAAAAAAGCCTGGAAATCCTGGGCTCAAGCAATCCTCCTGCCTTGGCCTCCCAAAGTGCTGAGATTACAGGTGTGAACCACCACACCTGGCCTGTGTCTGGCTTCTTTTGCTTAGCAAAGCATGTCTGAGAGTCCTCCATGAAGCAGGGTGATCCTCAATTTGTTTCTTTCACCTATGAATAGTATTACATGACAGGACGCTACCATCATCTGTTGATTCATTCTCCTGTTAATAGAGATTTGGTTGTTTCCAGTTTTCGGCAGTTATCAATCAAAGTGTTTTTGGTCAAATGTTGACTATAGAGGAGTTCACAGCAAGGAACAGGACAGCTGGGTCAGGGAGTAGGTGTATACTTAACTTTACAAGAAACTGCACATATTTCCCAACCCAGTGTCTGAGAGTGCAGCCGCTGGGCCTGTGACCACTCTCCCCAGAGCCCGTCCTGGTTTTCTGGGATGGGCAATTCCCATCCAGTCCTGTTTCACTGGCTTCATCAGCACGGCCCTGACTGGTGACTCATGCCGTTCCACATCTTTCCATGTGCTTACTGGCTATTTAAGTAGATCCTTTTGTGAAGTCGGCTGGCGTCATCTGCCCCTTTCTTAATTGGGTCCTTTGTCTCTTTGGTACTGACACAGGCTTTTGTCAAGAGATACATGCCGCAAAACCTGCGGCCTGCCTATTTATCTTCTTAACTGTGCCTTTTGAGAGAAGTTTTTAAACTTCAATGAAGTCTAATTGATTTTTTCCTCTTATCAAGAGGGTTTTCCACATCTTAAGGAATCTTTGCCACCCTCAAATTCATGAACATACTCTGTGTTTTCTTCAAAAAGCGTTAATAGTCTGATCCCGACCTGAATTAAATTTTGCAGATGATGTGCGCTGCACCTTTTCCCATTCCAATATCTAGCTGTTCATGCAAGTTTTGTTGGAAAGACTTTCCTGGCTGGGTGCTGTGGCTCACGCCTGCAGTCACAGTATTTTGGGAGGCCAAGGTAGGAGGACTGCTTGAGCCTAGGGGTTCAACATCAGCCTGGGCAACATAGCGAGACCCCGTCTCTAAAATAAAAAAAAATTAGCCAGGCATGGTGGCGTGTGCCTGTGGTCCCAGCAGAGGCAGAAGGATTCCTTGAGCCCAGGAGGCTGCAGTCAGCCGAGCTGAGCCAAGATCCCACCACTGCTGCACTCCAGCTTGGGCAACCGAGTGAGACCCTGTCTCTTAAAAAAAAAAAAAAAAAAGACTTTCCTTTCTTTTTGCCATCAATGAATCACTGTGGCTGTGGCCCCAGACCCCTGCCCTTTGGGTGATGAATTTTTTCTGCACTTTCTATTCCATCCCACTGTTCTGCTGTATCCTCATGCTGAGGCCACACTGCCGTGGTTACTGTAGCTTTCTGGTAAGTCTTGAAATCCTGCTCTTTGTCAAGGAGGCTGTTTTGGCTCTCCCAGGTCATCTGCATTTCCACACATGCTTTGGAGTTTGTGCCAATTTCTAGAAAAGCCATGGGAGCTCTGAGTGGGACTGCACTGCATCTCTGCATCAACTTGTGGAGAACAGGCATCTCAGTAATACTTAGTTGGCTAATATTTTATGAAGTATTTTTGCATCTATGTTCTTGAGAGTCCTGGTCTGGAAACATATACGTGTGTGTGTACACACAGCACTGGTCTCAGAACACACACACAGCACTGGTCTGTGAACACACACGCACGCACACACAGCACTGGTCTGTGAACACACACGTGCACACACACAGCACTGGTCTGTGAACACACACGTGTGCACACCCAATACTGGTCTGTGAACACACACACATGCACACACAGCACTGGTCTGTGAACACACATGTGCACACAGCACTGGTCTGTGGACATGCATGCATGCGCACCAGTACTGATCTGTGAACACACACATGCACACGCAGCACTGGTCTATGAACACACGTGCACATACACAGTACTGATCTGTGAACACACACGTGCCCACAGCACTGGTCTGTGGACATGCATGCATGCGCACCAGTACTGATCTGTGAACACACACAGTACCGATCTGTGAACATGTGTGCACACACAGAGCACTGGTCTGTAAACACACATGCATGTGCACCAGTACTGATGTGTGAATACACACGTGCACACAGCACTGTTCTGTCAACACACAAATGCGTGCACACAGTACCTTTCTGTGAACACACACGCGCGCACACACAGCACTGGTCTGTGAACACACATGCATGCACACACAGTACTGGTCTGTGAATACAGATGTGCACAGACAGTACTGGTCTGAATACACACATGCGCACACGCAGTATTGGTCTGTGAACACACACGGGGGCACACACAGTACTGGTCGTGAACAGAAACGGGTGCATGTGCACACCTTTCCCCAAACACAGAATCTTTATCTGTCTTAGGTATGAGACATGATGGACTCAAGAGATGAGATGGGAAGTGTTCCCTCATCTATTTTTTTAAATAGAGTACCCCTTCTTTCTTTTTTTTTTTTCTGAGACGGAGTCTTGCACTATCACCTGGGCTGGAGCGCAATCTTGGCTCACTGCAACCTCCACCTCCCAAGTTCAAGTGATTCTCCTGCTTCAGCCTCCCGAGTAGCTACGATTACAGACGCACACTACCACACCCAGCTAATTTTTTGTACTTTTAGTAGAGATGGAGTTTCACTATGTTGGCCAGACTGGTCTCAAACTCCTGACTTTGTGAGGCGGGAGGCCCGCCTCAGCTTCCCGAAGTGCTGGGATTACAGGCATGAAACGCCATGCCCGGCCCCTCCTTTCTTGAACGTTAGAATTCACTGGTGAAGCCATCTGGGCTTGGAGTTTGGTGGAAAAGCTTTTTTTTTAGGTAAGAGTCTCACTTTGTCACCCAGGCTGAAGTGCAGTGGCGCCATCTCGGCTCACTGCAGCCTCTGCCTCCCAGGTTCAAGCGATTCTCCTGCCTCAGCCTCCCAAGTAGCTGGGACTGCAGGTATGTGCCACCACATCTGGCTAATTTTTATATTTTTAGTAGAGACGGGGTTTTGCCATGTTGGCCAGGCTGGTCAAGGTGCACTCAGCCTCCCAAAGTGCTGGGATTACAGGTGTGAGCCACTGCGCCAGGCCAGGTCTTGCTCTGTAATCCACTCTACAATCACTGCCTTTTAACTAGTCTTTAGTCTTCTTACATATAATGTAATTATTTTACAATGGTTTTAAGCCTACAATCTTTTCTTTGTGTCCCATTTGTTCTTTCCCCCACCTGCCCTTTTCTGCTGTTTCATGAATTTAAGAAAGCATCTAGAATCCTACTTTATATCTTCTATTGGCTTTTTAGCTACATTTTTGTTTCTAGTGGTTGCTCTAGGGAATTAAGTTATGCGTCCTTCAGTTAGCAAAGTCTACCTTGAATTAACATCTCACGTATAGAGAAAGATCTTTGCTGCAGCAGTAAACGCCCATTCACTCACTCAGCAAAGAGCTGCCCACGTGCCTCGTGCAGTGCTAAGTACTAGAAACTCAATGGGAAAACCTGTAACTAATCATTCATTGTATTTGCTACAGTAAGATAACTGGGACATCTTGTTGAAGTGTGCTGCTGTAAGATTTGGTCAATATTCTCGTGAAAAGCCCTGGGTGTGACCTCCCAGGCTCAAGCAACCCACTCAGCCCTCCAAGCAGCTGCGGCTGTGGGTGCTGCCACTGTGCCTGGCTGGAAACACTTCTGTGACGTCCTCAAAGTAACTTTCACGAATGTTGTTTTATATATATCCACACAGCACCAAACTTTACTCCTAAAAACTCCTCAATACGTCCACATCTGGTTTTCCAAATATTCACTAAAAGGAACCAGAGGTCCTTGAAGAAATGGCAGATTCCAGGGCTGGAACAGGGAAAACGCCCAGTAAACCTGGAATATCCTGTACCAAAAGCAAGAACACAAAGAACTATGGGAGGTGTCAAAAGAACAGAACTGACTTGAAAGGGTTGCCACTGGCCAAATTGGAGACAATGTCACCATCTAATAGAATAATAATAGCAATGGGATTATCACACAACAAATCAAAAATCAAAACCAAAAACGCTCCTGAGTCCATGGTGAGATTTAAACAAAGGGGCAGGGTCTTCAGCTAATAAACACAGAAGGAAGAACAGAGGGAGAAAGTCACTATTTTGTAGTCAGCAGTGTAAGAGCTGATTCAGGCAGAGGCCACCCTGCCTGATGTGTGCTGAGACAAATGAGGAGAGAGCTGCTGGGAGCAGCAGAGCCGTGCTGCTTCACAGTGTCACCTCCTGGATTCCTCGCTGGTGGGGAGACGAAGGGGCAGATGCAGCCTTAATCAAGTGATCAAACTCAGCATCATGAATGATGGGACGAGTGGACACTCCTGTGTCTCCTGATTGGTGGTGCAATGGGAAGCTACGCAATGTCGCCTGCGCAGCCAAAACATTCGCCCTGAACCCAGCCACGGGGCACAGCAAGACGAAGCCCGATTGTGGGACCATCTATAGAAGAGCTGGCCTGGAATTTTCAAGAATGTGAAGGTCATGAAATACACACACGAACAAAGGAGGGAGGGATGGGAGTGGATGGGACGGGTGCGATGGGAAGGGGTGAGAGAGAGAAAGCAAATGTGGCAAAATGTCAGCTCTTGAGGAACTGAGCTACAGATTTTATGCATATGGGTGTTTATTGTACAACTGTTTTTGAAAGAGAGGGTTTCACTCTGTTGGTCAGGTAGGGGGTGCAGTGGCTGGCTATTCACAGGCACGATCACAGTGCATACTACAGCCTCCAGCTCCTGAGCTCAAGTGATCCTCCTATCTTGGCCTTGAAGTGCTGGGATTATAGGTGTGAGCTACTGAGCCTGGCCCCATTGTACTATTTTAAACACTTTCCTGTAAGTTAAAAACATTTTCAAAAAGTCAGTGAAAGAATCAGCCTATCATCAGTTTACAGAAATGACCCATCAGGGCCAGGCACAGCGGTTTATGCCAGCACTTTGGGAGGCTGAGGCAGGCAGACTGTTTGAGCTCAGGATTTTGAGACCATCCTGGGCAACATGGCAAAACCCTGTCTCTACCAAAAATACAAAAAATTAGCTGGGCATGGTTCCATGTGCCTGTAGTCCCAGCTACACAGGAGGCTGAGGTGGGAGGATCAGCTGAACCCAGGAGGTTGAGGTCGCAGTGAGCTGAGATCGTGCCACTGCACTCTAGCCTGGGCAATCTCCAGCCTGGGCAATGGGAGTGAGATCCTATCTCAAATAAAAAGAAAAAAATTCAAATCTGGGTAGTGGGCATGTCCCCGGGTCTGGTCTGGTGCTGTCCCAGCAATTAAAGTGACAGCAGCTCGGTAGCTGATTATGTGCACTGCACCACGGCAAGGAAGTGGATGTCCACTCTGAGACAGGGACACAGCCTGGCTGCAGCATTAATATGATTGCTAATAAAACATATTCTGTACCAGGCACGGTGGCTCATGCCTGCAATCCCAACACTTCTGAAGGTTGAGGCAGGTTGATCACTTGAGGCCAGGAGCTTGAGAGCAGCCAGCCAGGCACGGTGGTGAGAGCCTGTGGTCCCAGCAACTCAGGAGGCTGAGGTGGGAGGATGGCTTGAGCCCAGGAAGCAGAAGCAGAAGCTGTGATTACACCACTGCACTCCAGCCTGGAAAACAGAGTGAAACCCTGTCTCAAAAAAAAAAAAAAAACACCCCCCAAAGAAAACAAAACCAAATCCATATTCTGGATTTATAGACTAACTGGGGGCTTCTAATTAAGACTACAAAACTGACCAGTCATTATCCACGTATTCACCTCTATTGAGTTCCTAGTGAATCACAGTTTAACACTCCACAGAGTTAGGTTTGCAGGTTTAATTCCGTCCATCTGGGCAGTGCAGCTCAGGGCTCAGCTCTGCACTGAGTCTAACCCTTCGCTTCTCTTGTGTGACCTGTTAGCGCTCGGTGAGAATGTGAGCAGCTCACGCGAGTCTGGCGTCTGAGTGTGCTGGCTGGCCGTCAGGACGCTGCTACTTACAGATACGATCACTACTTGCTCCCACAAGATCTCTCTTAAAGCAAAGGTTAATGTGAAAGGCCTCTTCTGTTGAGACAGAAGGACTTAATTTCTAACCATGCCCTTCACATATACCAAAGGTGATGGTGAATTTCTGATGTGAAATTACTTGTTTAAGGGATGGATTCTAACATTTTAATTTTCATCAGATTGTATGAGAGTAGACATGAATGCTCAGTGTAGGATTACTAAGGAACAAAATGTAATTTATAAACAGAGCCAGTTGTACATGAAACATTTGCTAGTATCTATCTGCTTTACAGTTCTTTTGCTAATTTTTCTGTTTTAAGAAAAAATCATATCTTGTCAACGGAGGGAACTGTGGTACTAGGCCAACTGCAGCAGCGTCTTCTTGCCCAGGGTGCTGTGGGGAGGACCTGCTGCGGCTCTCTGCCTAGTGTGTGCCTTGTGGCTGGGCAGTGTGGGTGATGGCTGGGGCCATCTGTCCCAGGAGCAGGAGGGTCCCAGTGTGTGAGTGATCCTGGCAATGTAAGGCTCGTCCTCTGGAAGGCTCTGGGACCCTGAGTGTCTTGACCCCCATGCACTCAGCAGAACCGTGTTAAGAAACTCAAGGCTACGATGTGCAACGCTCCATCCTTCTCTGTGTGGCTCCAGACGCAGACATGCTCCACCCACACAGCCAGGAGGCTGCACCAACTCCACGTGGGGACACAAAACAAGCTCCTTGTGCTTGGAAAGAATGGAAATGCAGGGCTGGCCCATGCAAGGCACTGGGTGGTGATAGTGGGTGAGAACCAGAGGAGGCGCTTGTGAGATGGCACCCTCACGGTCGAGAGGGTAGTGCTCACTGGCGGCACCAATGGAGGTGGCCGTCCACAGCTACTGGAAGCCGGGGCGAGAGGACAGATGGTGGATGTATTTCCTGAAGTGAAAGGTGGAACCTCTACTGAGTGCCAGGCACTGAGTGAGAGGTGAGCCCGTGGCACCCTGGGCTGTCAGAGGCCCTGCCAGGTACCACGGCTGGGGCTTCTGCTTGATAAACATGAATGCCAACCTCCCTCCATCTCCTGCTCCAACCAAGATAGGTTCTCCTTAGTGGTCAAGAGGTAAGGGATGGATGCTCCTTGCCCTCTAGGCCCCAACAGGACTCTGTGGCCTCTCCTGGGAGCTCCAGCCTGGGCTGTGGTCACAGTCACACAGCACCCAGGCAACTACGGTGACTGTCTTTGAGACCAGGAGGCTTTGGGACTGGAAGCTTGCATTTTCCTTATGTTTGTGCCTTCCTGTCCTCTCCACCAGCAGGTAGAGGGGCAGCAGCTGCATGTGGACCCAGTCAAGGTACCAGCACAGTGGAAAGCTGGACACGAAGCCAGGCCGTGCAGAGCCCCGGGGGGTAAGTGAGCCCCACCCACCAGACACAGGAGCTCAGTGTGATCAAGTGTCAGCAGGGACGGCCACGCCACGGGAAGGGACTCAGCACCTCCCTCTGGTCACCCACAGCTCTGCTCACAGATACCCGACCTTCAGACGCCCTTTCCGCCCAGGGAAACCTGGCCCGTATGTGGCACCTGTGCGCACACCCAGTGGCCTACCTGGAGCGGGTCCGCTTCCTGCTGGCCCCAGGGCTACTGCTCACGCGGTAGGCAGTGGGCACACTCCTCTCTTCTCTCCGTCTCTCAGGGGAGTGGGCTCTCCTCCGAGGGGACCGGGAGCGGGACCTGGACAGAGGAGGAGGCAGCGTTCAGTTCTGCGGCCTGGCTGGCGGGACGTGTCATGCTTCCGACTGCCTTGGCAGAGATCAGGCCCCGTCTGCAGAGGCTGTTCCTCAGGATGGTGCCCGTGTAGACCCTGAGGCTTCAGAGAACCCCTGCCAAGCTCCACCACTCTACCGACAACGAACTGAAACCTCGAATCCCATCTCAGAGGCAGAGATGGTCTCTCTCCCGTTCCACACACTTACCACACCAAGGATAAACTTTTAACCAATATACAACTGGCGTGGAGGCTGGAGCTGCTTCGAATGGTCAGTGGCAACCAATTCCTCACAAGCCACGGTCTGAGTATGCAATTTACGACCACCTCAGGCTGCCGCTTTCTCTTCCTTCCTCCTGCCTATGCCCATTTTATCTCCCTATACATTTCAGCTCACTGACGTTTCCACCAGCATGAGGCAAGAAAAGGCAAATCAGACTCTAGCGACTCGGGTCTACCTGTCTGAACTGGCAAGAAGAAACTCAACGGTAACGAAGCTAGAGGCCTACCTGGACATTTCTCCTGTTCACACTCATCTTACAGCCTCTCGGCACAGACACTCAGGAACAGGCTGTGGGGCACTGGCATGAAGCCTGAAACTTTCGATCCAATTCGGAAATGCCAGTCTCACGACAGTTTCGGCTAACTCAAGTTTATGAGATTTCACAGATGCAAAGCCACCTATGAACACTGACTCCTCCTTCTCCTCATGTGCCTGGAAAGGACTCATTCCTCTCCTGTGGTGACACAACGCACACATGGCCACGAGGACCCTGAGACCCGCGCCCCTCCGGGGTGACGCTCCTTAGTGGAGGCCCCGTAGCGATGAGTTGGGACCTTCGTTTCAGTTCTTTGTTCACTCAGGAAAGCTACTATTTTGGGAAGACCTGCAATGAGCACAAATCTGGAAAAAAAACTCCATTTATTTCCATTTTGTTTCCATGACAACTCATTCAAAACAATATAAAGAAGAGTGGTCTGATTTTGTCATCTGAAGAAGTTCTACATTGAATCATTTTCATGACAATAAACCGCACACGCCACAGGCTATGCTATGCTTCCGCAGATCAGCTCGGGATCACTCAGCCCCTGGCATCCTGGAGAGCCAGGACTGGCTATCCTTTAACTGACAGAATGGTTTTGATTTTTTTCCCAGACCTTTCCTAAGATTTACAGAACAGATGATAAAGATGAGGTTAGTTAGACACCCTGACATTTTACCAGGTTTTCCCTCAAAAGAACTTGCGGAGTCAAATCTGCTGGTGGCTGAGGCTGCCTGTTAACTTCCTGGCTGGGCTGCTGCTGTCACCGACACGCTGTTCTGACAGGGCTCCACGCGCAGCACCCCTGGGGAGGCTGAGGCTCTGGGACACGGAGGCACACACTTCACATTCGGAATAAAAGGTGCTGGGCTGGGCGCTACCAGAACTCTGAAAAAACCTCTGCTCATTCAAAGCTATAGTGGCTAGGGAATGCTTACACGTGGAATTCTACAATAAACTCAATAATCAGGAAAAATAAGTTAGTTTGTAAGGCCTGCAAATTCATAAGTTTGAAATACAATACCATTTTGTAGTGGCTATTAGTAATAGACTTCTTTAAAGGGAAGTGGCTGTGACCAGTGGATTTTCAAGTTACCGGGGAAAACGCCCATCTCAGGACGAGGGGTTACATACCATTAGACAATTCTCTAGGTTTGACTTCAGCTAAAGAAGCTTTAATGCTTTTTATTCTGCTAATTAGGCTTCTCACATTGACACTACAACATAGTGCAAGAAACAGGAATTCCATTTTATAAGCAAATCATCCATATAATGTGACCAGAGGCCTTCTTAAAGATGAAATGGTCTGAATTAAACACTTTCAAGCATAACGTGACTCAGTTTTGTTTTTTTTTCTTAAAAAAGCATAATGGTTTGCTTTCAAATAGAAACATAATGAGACTTTTTTCAATGATAAAACTCCAGAAATTTTATCTGAATGACAGTGGTCATATTTATAAGTAGCCTCTTTTCTCCAACATGCAACCATTTCATCTACTCCACTTCCTCCATTCGCGTCCTTACCCACGGCATTTCAGTCACGGAATAAACTGTGCAGATGACTTAGCAGCAAGGGTCTGGCTCTGCCACAGCTGGAACGTCCAGCAGCTCCTGGAATCATCTCTGCAGATGACTCAGCAGCAAGGTCTGGGCTCTACCAGCAGCTCCCGGGGCTTAATTTTTCTCAAGTTGAAACTGGATCTGATTTCACATGCAATTCCTCCTCATGTCCCCAGCCCAGTGACAGCCGCTGCAGCTCCCCTCCTTCCTGGACTGCGCAGTGCAGACACCCTCTGGTCTTATCTGTGTCTGGCTATGATTCACTTTGATTCACTTTGCAAGTGATGGGAAGACGGTCCTCACCTCAGCATGATCAACACTACCACTCGCGAAACTGCAAGCATCTGGTTTCCTCCTTTAAGGAGCAGGATTAGGAGATGAGTCATCACGTTGACTGATTTGCTATGCAGTTTATCGTGGGTAAAAAGGGCAATGAGGAGCCACAACTTTCAACCTAAAGTGGAAACCCAATGTCGCCTGAGTCCCTTCTGAATGCTAAACAAGACTCCTAAGAAAAGTCTTCCAAATCTATCCCCAGTCTCCTTCACCAACCCCAAGTACTTAGGGAGCTAATTTCTACAAAGAAATATATATATATATTTTTATTTTTTTTTTTTTTTTTTTTTTTTTTTGAGACAGAGTCTCGCTCTGTCACCCAGGCTGGAGTGCAGTGGCGCAATCTCGGCTCACTATAAGCTCCACCTCCCGGGTTCATGCCATTCTCCTGCCTCAGCCTCCTGAGTAGCTGGGACTACAGGCACACGCTGCCACACCTGGCTAATTTTTTGTATTTTTAGTAGAGGCAGGGTTTCACAGTGTTCGCCAGGATGGTCTCGATCTCTTGACCTTGTGAACTGCTCGCCTCAGCCTCCCAAAGTGCTGGGATTACAGGCGTGAGCCACCGTACCCAGCCAGAAATATATTTTTATCATATAGGTCTCTACACTAGACGATATCTTAAAATGATAACATGCAGAGATCTATCTAGAACTCCCAGAAGCCTAGGCTAACTCTGAAGGTGTATTCAGATAAGTAAATGAACACAAGAGACCATCTTAGCAAAAGTTTTAAAAATAAACTTAGTTTCAAGCTGATACTTATTAAAATTTAATTTTAGGTTGTAAATGAACTGCATGAGTACTTCTTCATTCCATTAAGATAGAGAACCAGATACGATATCAAAATATAAATGAAAACAGAAAACAAGACAACAAAAGTATTTTAATCTTTTTTTTAAGACGGAGTCTTGCTCTGTTGCCCAGGCTGGAGTGCAATGACACGATCTTGGCTCACTGCAACCTCCACCTCCTGGGTTCAAGCGATTCTCCTGCCTCAGCCTCCCGAGTAGCTGGGATTACAGGCGCCCACCACCACACCTGTTTTTTTTGTATTTTTAGTAGTGGTGGGGTTTTACCATGTTGGCCAGGGGGTCTTAAACTCTTGACCTCAGGTGATCCACCTGCATCGGCCTCCCACAGAGATGGGATTATAGGCGTGCGTCACTGTGCCAACCTCAATGTTGACATAAAAGACACTAAATACTACCTGGTCATAACTAGTATACTTTTTGAGAAGTAACATAGTGATTTCCCAAAACTAAAGATTTTTACATGACTAATTTGCCTTTGGAGATCCAAAGTTACCTATAACTTAGACATACTAAATAAATACTAAAAAACAGGAACAGTATAGCCATTAAATAAATATTCACTGTGCTGTAAGAAGGCTTTCTAGGCCGGGCGCGGTGGCTCAAGCCTGTAATCCCAGCACTTTGGGAGGCCGAGACGGGAGGATCACGAGGTCAGGAGATCGAGACCATCCTGGCTAACACGGTGAAACCCCGTCTCTACTAAAAAAAAATACAAAAAAACTAGCCGGGCGAGGTGGCGGGCGCCTGTAGTCCCAGCTACTCGGGAGGCTGAGGCAGGAGAATGGCGTAAACCCGGGAGGCGGAGCTTGCAGTGAGCTGAGATCCGGCCACTGCACTCCAGCCTGGGCGACAGAGCTAGACTCCGTCTCAAAAAAAAAAAAAAAAAAAAAGAAGGCTTTCTAATCTTAACTTTCTGTATTTTACATAGAACTTTAGTAATTTAATATATAGAAAAAATATATTCCATATAGCATCCTACTACAATTAGAAATATTAACAACTGTGGTATTCTACTGTGGGCTGGCAGCAGTCATTAAAAATGATC
This sequence comes from Rhinopithecus roxellana, assembly GCF_007565055.1. Classification (NCBI taxonomy): domain Eukaryota; kingdom Metazoa; phylum Chordata; class Mammalia; order Primates; family Cercopithecidae; genus Rhinopithecus; species Rhinopithecus roxellana. The sequence continues at coordinate 103,423,889 of NC_044558.1, forward strand.
AATTAGGTCTGTTCAGGCCCAGGTGACAAGTCTCATCATTCTGAGTGGAGGCTGTGTCTGTTAACAGTTTATTCTATCTGATAACAGCAGCATTAACACTTTCAATACTTTGGTTAAAATTTAGTTATCTTTTATACTCCAATAATTCATATGACTGAGGAGACCACCACCCCTCCCATTTCTTTTCTTTTTTTTTTTTTTTGAGGCGGAGTCTGGCTGTGTCGCCCAGGCTGGAGTGCAGTGGCACGATCTGGGCTCACTGCAAGCTCTGCCTCCCGGGTTCATGCCATTCTCCCGCCTCAGCCTCCGAGTAGCTGGGACTACAGGCGCCCGCCACCACGCTCGGCTAATTTTTTTTTTGCATTTTTAGTAGAGACGGGGTTTCACCGTGTTAGCCAAGATGGTCTCGATCTCCTGACCTCGTGATCCGCCCGCCTCCGCCTCCCAAAGTGTTGGGATTATAGGCTTGAGCCACCACGCCCGGCCACCCCTCCCATTTCTTTGCTCTGTCGCCCGGGCTGGAGTGCAGTGGCCGGATCTCAGCTCACTGCAAGTTCCGCCTCCCGGGTTCCCGCCATTCTCCTGCCTCAGCCTCCCCAGTAGCTGGGACTACAGGCGCCCGCCACTTCGCCCAGCTAGTTTTTTGTATGTTTAGTAGAGACGGGGTTTCACCATGTTAGCCAGGATGGTCTCGATCTCCTGACCTCGTGATCCGCCCGTCTCGGCCTCCCAAAGTGCTGGGATTACAGGCTTGAGCCACCGCGCCCGGCCTCACCCCTCCGATTTCTAACTTGCATTTTTAAGGCCACTTGGATCCCTGGAAATGATTATTGCTGGCAGAGCTTGGATGGAGGACGCAGGTTTGTAGCCAGTTTAGAAAAATGCAATCCTACTCAAAAAAACACACACTCCCTGTTCCCAGAAGAACTGAGGCAGAATTCCACAAGAAAAGGTTATGGTGAGAAACCATCAACTGCTTCTTCTTCTTCTTTTGTCATAGAGAACATGTCGATCAGGCTAGATTCAAACTCCTGGGCTCAAGGGATCCTCCTGCCTCTGCCTCCCAAGCATCTGGGGCTTGACTAGCTTGTTTAACTCATGTCCTCGGACTCCAGAACCCACGGCACTACTGGTCTCTGCACCCAGCCATGCCCTTGGCCCTGTGGAGGGGAACAACTGCCAGGGGCCAGGACCCACGGTAGAACTTGCTCAACAATCCAACATCTGGAAGGTTTTGTTTTATAATACTGTTATTTTCATTTTATAATAAACTTGCACTTTGCCTTCATATTTTGTCTCAGTTGCAAAATCGAATGCTTTTTAATCAGTTATTTAACTAAAATTAACTAAAAGTATGTAGATATTACCTCCTCAGCCATGGAGATTAATTAAAAATTTGGGTGTTCTGAAAACACTTTGCTCTGTTGACACTGTAAAATATTTTAAATGTAGGTCGAATTAAAATTGGTAGCCTACCATCACAGTAGAAACCATACTCAGGTAATTTTTACCTTAATTTTTTCTTTTAACTGAAAGTTACAAACAAATGAGTAGGGTTTGGTTTCTTGGACTTGTCAGCAATGAATACATAAAAATAATATAAAGATATATTTTTATATAAAGTAATATGCAACTAAAGCTATTCTAAAGTAAATTATTCAAAAATATGTAACTCTCTAAAGTAAATTATTAAAAAATATGTAACTCTAAATCTATTCTAAAACAAATCACTCAAGTAATATGTAAAATGACCTTTTCTCCTATAGTTGAGTGAACAAAAAGGATACACAGCCTAGAAACCTGAAATTCCAAGTGTGAGGTGAAGCCTTTCAGCTCTGAATATACCAATGTGGGAAGAGCTGGAGGCCATGGCATCATCTGTCCTTGGAAGTGAATGGTAGGAGCCCCGGAAATATCAGATGCCGCATCCGCTGTGTTTGCAAAAACTCCCCACATGAAAGCTGAGCTAATTTCTTACACTAAAGAAACGCTGTGAACAGCTCTTACAATGATCGGTCCCCAAGGCTTGGGATTTAGGAAGGAATTATGCTTTCTTTTGAGCCTGTAGAAAAGGAAAACTGGGAAGAATTTTACTGAATATGGTTACTAGGAGGGCTTGTTTATGCCTGTCTTCAGCTATGTAATGTCATAAGAAACATTTTCAAGTGGGAAATTTTTTATTTTAATCTTCACTTAATTGCATTTAGAGGCAGGGTCTCGCTCTGTCATCCAGGCTGGAGTGCAGCGGTGTGATCGTAGCTCACTGCAGCCTCAAACTCCTGAGCTCAGCGCAAGCAATCCCCCCACATCAGACTCTACGCTTGAGCTCAGGAGTTCGAAGCATGCACTGCCACGCCTGCCTAATTTTAAAAAATATTTTGTATACTCAGGAGGCTGAGGCAGGAGAATGGCTTAAACCCGGGAGGCGGAGCTTGCAGTGAGCTGAGATCTGGCCACTGCACTCCAGCCTGGGTGACAGAGCGAGACTCCGTCTTAAAAAAAAAAAAAAAAAAAAAAAAAATTTTGTAGAGATAGGCCTTCACTCTGTTGCCAAAGCTTGTCTCGAACTCCAGGCCTCAAAGTAATCCTCTCATCTCGGCTTCCTAAAGCACTGGAATTATAGGTGTGAGCCATTGTGCCTAGCCTCAAATGAGAATTTTTTTTTTTTTGAGACGGAGTCTCGCTCTGTCACCCAGGCTGGAGTGCAGTGGCTGGATCTCAGCTCACTGCAAGCTCCGCCTCCCGGGTTCACGCCATTCTCCTGCCTCAGCCTCCTGAGTAGCTGGGACTACAGGCGCCCGCCACCGCGCCCGGCTAATGTTTTGTATTTTTAGTAGAGACGGGGTTTCACTGTGGTCTCGATCTCCTGACCTTGTGATCCGCCCGTCTCGGCCTCCCAAAGTGCTGGGATTACAGGCGTGAGCCACCGCGCCCGGCCTCAAATGAGAAATTTTTAAAAAGCTTTGATATATAAGTTCCTGGGAGCCTTCAGAAATTGAAGGTATGTTAGCAAAACTGTTCATTTGATTAGAAAATAGCAAGGTTTCTTTTTTGTGTGTGTAAGGGTATGAAGTGATGAAACATTTAAACCACTCGCAAAAATGCAGAGTGCAAGATCAAACTGATTTGTCATAGAGTCAAATCCAATTTCACTGCAGAGAAGTCAGTGTAAATGCCTGTCAAACTTTAAGTGTTGGCTGGGGTAAAAATAAGGAAAGCAGGCTGGGCGTGGTGGCTTACATCTGTAACCCCAGCACTGTGGGAGGCCGAGATGGGTGGATCACCTGAGGTCAGGAGAGAGAGACCAGCCTGGACAACATGGTAAAACCCCATCTCTACTAAAAAAACAAAATTAGCCGGGCGTGGTGGCGCACGCCTGTAATTCCAGCTACTTGTGAGGCTGAGGCAGGAGAATCGCTTGAACCCCAGGAGGCAGAGGTTGCAGTGAGCCGAGATCACGCCATTGCAGACCAGCCTGGGAAACAAGAGCAAAAACTCCGTCTCTAAATAAATAAACTAACAAACAAACAAATAAATAAATAAAGCATATTGTTTTTAGGATATATTCAGAGACGCAAATGTGTAAAATTATACTTAAAAAGCCCATAGAGCGCCCAAGGCATCTGTATTTTTCCCATGGAAACGTTAAGAGCTAACAGCAATTCCAGAAGAAAAACTAGACCAGCACAGTCAGTGCCGCGTTACAGAAACCGAGAGAGCCAGTCAGTGCTCAGCAACAACCCGAGGTGTAACAGGGCCCTGAAAACAGGGCAAGCTGTGCCAGCCTCCCATAGGCTGGCCACTGTTTTGTTTTTAAAAAATGGTTTTCACCAAGATGTAAATTCTGTGACTCTTAAATGTTTTTATTTTTAATTTCTGCTCCCAGAAATGTTAACCTGCTTTCTGAAAAATTGGCTCCTCATCAGGAAGGCCTTTGGTTTAATAGTGACTTCTGGAAGGAGGGTGGAGAGGAAACAGTCTGCACCGGCGCCGCCCTCTTCACACTCACCCGTGCCGCCCTCTTCACACACACCCGCCGGCCCTCTTCACACACACTCACCCGCGCCGCCCTCTTCACACACACCCGCCGGCCCTCTTCACACACCCGCACCCGCGCTGCCCTCTTCACACACGCTCACCCATGCCGCCCTCTTCACACACACCCGCCGGCCCTCTTCACACACGCTCACCCGCACCGCCCTCTTCACACACCCGCACCGCCCTCTTCACACACCCACACCCGCGCCGCCCTCTTCACACACACCCGCCGGCCCTCTTCACACACCCGCACCGCCCTCTTCACACACGCTCACCCGTGCCGCCCTCTTCACACACACCCGCCGGCCCTCTTCACACACGCTCACCCACGCTGCCCTCTTCACACACACCCGCCGGCCCTCTTCACACACGCTCACCCACGCTGCCCTCTTCACACACACCCGCCGGCCCTCTTCACACACACCCGCACCCGCACTGCCCTCTTCACACACGCTCACCCATGCCGCCCTCTTCACACACACCCGCCGGCCCTCTTCACACACGCTCACCCACGCTGCCCTCTTCACACACACCCGCCGGCCCTCTTCACACACGCTCACCCACGCTGCCCTCTTCACACACACCCGCCGGCCCTCTTCACACACACCCGCACCCGCGCTGCCCTCTTCACACACGCTCACCCATGCCGCCCTCTTCACACACACCCGCCGGCCCTCTTCACACACGCTCACCTGCACCGCCCTCTTCACACATACCCACTGGCCCTCTTCACACACGCTCACCCATGCTGCCCTCTTCACACACACCCGCCGGCCCTCTTCACACACCCGCGCCGCCCTCTTCACACACACCCCCGCACCGCCCTCTTGACACACACCCGCCGGCCCTCTTGACACAGCCGCGCTGCCCTCTTCACACACACCCGCCGGCCCTCTTCACACACCCGCGCCGCCCTCTTCACACACACCCCCGCACCGCCCTCTTGACACATACCCACCGGCCCTCTTCACACACGCTCACCCATGCTGCCCTCTTCACACACACCCGCCGGCCCTCTTCACACACCCGCGCCGCCCTCTTCACACACACCCCCGCACCGCCCTCTTGACACATACCCACCGGCCCTCTTCACACACGCTCACCCGTGCCACCCTCTTCACACACACCTGCGCCACCCTCTTCACACACCCGCCGGCCCTCTTCACACATGCTCACCCACGCTGCCCTCTTCACACATGCTCACCCGTGCTGCCCTCTTCACACACACCCACGCTGCCCTCTTCACACACGCTCACCCGTGCTGCCCTCTTCACACACACCTGCGCCACCCTCTTCACACACCCGCCGGCCCTCTTCACACACGCTCACCCACGCTGCCCTCTTCACACATGCTCACCCGTGCTGCCCTCTTCACACACACCCACGCTGCCCTCTTCACACACGCTCACCCATGCTGCCCTCTTCACACATGCTCACTCGTGCTGCCCTCTTCACACACACCCGCGCCGCCCTCTTCACACACACTCACCCGCGCCACCCTTCTTCACACTCACCCGCGCCGCCCTCTTCACACACACTCACCCGCGCCGCCCTCTTCACACACACCCGCCGGCCCTCTTCACACACGCTCACCCATGCTGCCCTCTTCACACATGCTCACCCGTGCTGCCCTCTTCACACACACCCGCGCCGCCCTCTTCACACCCCCACACCGCCCTCTTGACACATACCCACCGGCCCTCTTCACACACACTCACCCATGCTGCCCTCTTCACACACACTCACCCGTGCCGCCCTCTTCACACACACCCGCGCCGCCCTCTTCACACACACTCACCCGCGCCGCCCTCCTCACACACACCCGCCGGCCCTCTTCACACACACTCACCCGCGCCGTCCTCCTCACACACACCCGCCGGCCCTCTTCACACACACTCACCCGCGCCGCCCTTCTTCACACTCACCCGCGCCGCCCTCTTCACACACACTCACCCGCGCTGCCCTCTTCACACACACTCACCCGCGCCGCCCTCCTCACACACACCTGCCGGCCCTCTTCACACACGCTCACCCGTGCCGTCCTCCTCACACACACCCGCCGGCCCTCTTCACACACACTCACCCGCGCCGCCCTCTTCACACACACTCACCCGTGCCGCCCTCTTCACACACGCTCACCCGCGCCGCCCTCTTCACACACGCTCACCCGTGCCGCCCTCTTCACACACGCTCACCCGTGCCGCCCTCTTCACACACGCTCACCCGTGCCGCCCTCTTCACACACGCTCACCCGCGCCGCCCTCTTCACACACACCCGCCGGCCCTCTTCACACACGCTCACCCGCGCCGCCCTTCTTCACCCTCACCCGCGCCGCCCTCTTCACACACACTCACCTGCGCCGCCCTCTTCACACACACCTGCCGGCCCTCTTCACACACACACCCGCGCCGCCCTCTTCACACACACCCGCCGGCCCTCTTCACACATACTCACCTGCGCCGCCCTCTTCACACACACCTGCCGGCCCTCTTCACACACACACCCGCGCCGCCCTCTTCACACACACCCACCGGCCCTCTTCACACACGCTCACCCACACCGCTCTCTTCACACACACGCACCTGCGCCGCCCTCTTCACACACACCCACCGGCCCTCTTCACACACCTGCCGGCCCTCTTCACACACGCTCACCCGCGCCGCCCTCTTCACACACACCTGCGCCACCCTCTTCACACACCCGCCGGCCCTCTTCACACACGCTCACCCGTGCTGCCCTCTTCACACACGTTCACCCGTGCTGCCCTCTTCACACACACCCACGCTGCCCTCTTCACACACGCTCACCCGTGCTGCCCTCTTCACACATGCTCACCCGTGCTGCCCTCTTCACACACACCTGCGCCGCCCTCTTCACACACACCCCCACACCGCCCTCTTGACACATACCCACCGGCCCTCTTCACACACGCTCACCCGCACCGCCCTCTTCACACACACGCACCTGCGCCGCCCTCTTCACACACACCCACCGGCCCTCTTCACACACGCTCACCCGCGCCGCCCTCTTCACACACACCTGCGCCACCCTCTTCACACACCCGCCGGCCCTCTTCACACATGCTCACCCATGCTGCCCTCTTCACACACGCTCACCCGTGCTGCCCTCTTCACACATGCTCACCCGTGCTGCCCTCTTCACACATGCTCACCCGTGCTGCCCTCTTCACACACACCCGCGCCGCCCTCTTCACACACACACCCGCGCCGCCCTCTTCACACACGCTCACCCGCCGGCCCTCTTCACACGCGCTCACCCGCGCCGCCCTCTTCACACCCACTCTGCACACACGCTCACCGGTGCCACATGAAGTACGTGCAGAGTGTGGCACCGGTGAGTGTATGTGCAGAGCAGGGAATCCAAACCAGTGTTAAAGAGTTCTCCTGTCTTGCAACTTTACACATTTGAGAGAAATTAGCATGGGAAACTTCACTTACACAAATAAAACAAAAGACCCCCCAGCACACCAACCCGTGAATCTTTCACACAATCAGCACACCACCCTGTGAAAAGGTCCTGGTAGGCTTACTTCAAGGACCCATTAGAATTTAAACAAACCAATTTTTAAAAACCTGGCAGTAGTTAAGTATAGGCCTGCGCAGTGGCTCAGGCCTGTAATCCCAGCACTCTGGGAGGCCAAGGTGGGTGGGTAACCTGAGGTCAGGAGTTTAAGACCAGCCTGGCCAACATGGTGAAACTCCATCTCTACTAAAAATATAAAAATCAGCCTGGCGTCGTGGTGGGCGCCTGCAATACCAGCTACTCAGGAGGCTGAGGCAAGAGAATCACTTGAACCCAGGAGGCGGAGGTTGCAGTGAGCCAAGATTGCACCGCTGCACTCCAGCCTGGGCAACAAGAACAAAACTCTGTCTCAAAAAACAAACAAACAAAAGTTAAGTACAAAATAAACAAAAAACCGAAAAAGATCTTATTTGGACTTGTAGGGCACACAAGCATACGCATACACACGTCTGCTCAATGAGAGTGGCACTGATTTTAAACTTTCTACCTAGCTCTACTGGGTATCCTGTGAAGGACACGGGGGTCACGAAGGCACCAGAGGTGCTGCCCCCTGCACACCCACCTCGACCGCCGCACTGTCCGATAGGCACTGGGAAGAGAATGCTTTGCTTTTGAGTGTGATCTAGACCTGGACTTGGATGACGAATGGTACTTGGGAGAACGCGATCTTGTTCGAGATCTTTTTTTGTGCTTTTTCTTTTTCTTTTCTTTCTCTTCTTCTCTCGGTGGATCTTTGCTTTTGCTCGAAGGCCTATCGGGTGGTTTAACTTCTAAAGTAGGCAGAGATCTGCCTCCAGTCAGTAGAGGGCAGGGCGTAGTGTTGGATTCCTAAGAATAAAAGGAAAATCTGGGTGTTAACAGGGAAAACAGAACACTGAAGATGTATATTTATAAAATTTCAACTTTGGGCCCCTCACACCAACAAACACAGCAACCATCCCTTCCAAAGACCCGTCTCCTCCTGTAGCTATCCAGAGTGACCTCCTTTTCACCTACCAGGATGCAAAGGGAGAAAGGGAAACCCCCTCTGGTTCCCGAGCCTTTCCACAGGCAGCACTCCCTTCCCAGCCCCCAGGCTGTGGACAGCAGGAGCCAATAAGAGGAGCAGAGTATTAGAGATGCCATGCTGGAAAAAATATGTTTCTTTTTAATAGTTTTAACTACCAGAGGAGAGATTCCTCAAACCTCCAAAATTAGGTTTTTATATGAATCTCTGCACTACTCTGACAATAATTCTTAAAGAAGGTCTAGGTTCCCCTTTGATGTTTTAAAACCTCTCCATCTGAGTGTCACATACATGCAGAAGACCATACGAATCTTCAATGCATCCTGACACATTTCCACCACAGCGCATCGGAACCAGGTCAGGAGACAGCACCCTTCAACAGTGTGGGCCTGCAGCCTGGCCCTCTTCCCCAGAAAGCTCACTCTCTCCTCAATTCACATTAAGTGAATTTTAAACTACAGCCATTAAATATTTCACACCTTTAGACACAGTGAAAAAATCTGCAATTCATCATTTAGTGCCTCAAAGAAATTCAGGTTAGGTGCTGGGGTGGGACCTAGTCTCCCAGGCTGCCCCCAGCTGCTCCCCAGGGAGAGAGCTCCAGCCCAGCCTATGGCACAGTGTGCGGGATGGCACAGTGTGTGCAGGACGGCGTCTGTGAAAGGCAAAGTGCTAAGGGGGCTTCCCTTCCTTCTTTCCTCTCCCTCGGTCTGCCGTGGCAAGGCCAACTGGCTGAGGGAAAACAAACACTACAGAAATGATTCTTCTACAGTTATGCTTCTTACTTTGGTTTTTAGATCAAAAGCAATTCAGCGGAGCCCTGGTGGGGCAGGCCCCAATTTAAGATGAGATTCCACTCGAGCTGGCTGCTTTATGATGGCACTGTGATTTCCCAGTCCTCTGTTCAGCCTCCTTGCTGTTTCCTTTTACACCATGCTCTCTAATGCCCCTCCCTGGTTGTGGGCGTGCTGCAGGCAGGAGGGCAGGGATGAATTCGGGATCTGATGGCCCTCCTATTTGGCTGCTACCAAGTTCACCACTACCAAGTTCATCTTTACGGCTCTGCCTAAATTATCTCCAGGGACACTTTGGTAAAAAAAGTCCATTTTACTGTGGGAGAGTTCTTATCAAAAAGGTCTTTCTCATTTGAAATTCTGTAAGTGTAACAATATTTTTCAGGTCTAACTTTCAAATATTTTATTGTTTTTTGGTTTGTTTTGAGGCAGAGTCTTGCTCTGTCACCGGGGTGGAGTGCAGTGGCGTGATCTCAGCTCACCACAACCTCCGCCTCCTGGCCTCAAGTGATTCTTGTGCCCCAGCCTCCTGAGTAGGTGGGATTACAGGCATATGCCATCATGTCCAGCTAATTTTTTTTTTGTTTGTATTTTTAGTAGAGAAAGGATTTTGCTATTTTGGCCAGGCTGGTCTCAAACTCCTGACCTCAAGTGATCTGCACGCCTCAGCCTCCCAAAGTGCAGAGATTACAGGCGTGAACCACCGCACTCAGCTAAAATATTTTATTGCTTACATAATTCTAACACACAAACGTCCAATGAGAAACCAAGCTCTATATCCAAGAACACCCACTCCACTCTGGCATTAGTCAGGATTTGCCCATAAGCAATGCTAAATGATCCTTTAAATTAAAAAGACAGTAAACAAAAGCCACTAAGCTTTACAACTTCAGAGGCTCAATATCCCAGCTGTGGCCTCTCCCATACACACCGACAGGGCTTCCATTCTGCAAACAGCAAAGAACAAAGGTTTGTGAGCTGAGCACATCCTCTGAGGTGAGCCCTGGGTGGGACCAGAGAAATCAGCTGAGGCACTAAAAAAATCCCAATATCCATGGACTCTAAACCAGGAGAAAGCAAGCCAGCCCCAGGGATGAAAGACGCCACTGGGAACCTCAGCACGGGCACCTGTGAGTGTTTGGGGACGTCAGAGCTGCTGCAGGTCCTTTTAATAAGGCCTGGGATTTCCCCAGGAAAACAAAGAGAAAGCTGCAGAGGAGAGTCGAGACACACACTCCACCCTCGAGTGAGGAGTCTGTTATGTGGCGAGAAGGAAGGGAAACATGTCTTTGCTGTCTTTTTCTGGTGAAGAACTCTCCTCATTTACTCTCTCTCACAAAATCACTGCACTATTTTGGCGTGTGACTGATAACACACGGCGTTAAAACAGAGGGGAGATGGAAAAACCCGGTCCCGGGCAAACGTCTGTGAAAGACAAAACCAAACGGGCGCGAGACGCCATCTGAGGCCTAGTCAAGACAAACAGGAGTGCGAGGAGTCAACTCTCCAGCTGAGTTTCTACTCCTATTTTTACTGCCAATGATTTGAACCTCTAAACTTTTTTTTTTTCCTTTATCCTAACTGATGCCTGTCTTTAATAATACTTGGCCGGGCGCGGTGGCTCAAGCCTGTAATTCCAGCACTTTGGGAGGCCGAGACGGGCGGATCACGAGGTCAGGAGATCGAGACCATCCTGGCTAACACGGTGAAACCCCGTCTCTACTAAAAAAATACAAAAAACTAGCCGGGTGAGGTGGCGGGCACCTGTAGTCCCAGCTACTCAGGAGGCTGAGGCAGGAGAATGGCCTAAACCCGGGAGGCGGAGCTTGCAGTGAGCTGAGATCTGGCCACTGCACTCCAGCCTGGGCGACAGAGCAAGACTCTGTCTCAAAAAAAAAAAAAAAAAAAAAAAAGAAAAAGAAAAAGAAAAGGTTACATGGATGTAACCTTTATTTATTTTTATTCATTTTTTTCGAGACAGGGTCTCAATCTGTTGTTGCTCAGGCTAGAATGTAGTGCTGCAATCTCAGCTCACTGCAACCTCCACCTCCTGGGCTAAAGTGATCCTCCCATCTCAGCCTCCCAAGTAGCTGTGCATCACCGCACCTGGCTAATTTTTTGTTTATGTTTTGTAGAGATGGAGTCTCACTATGTTGCCCAGGCTGGTCTCAAACTCCCAGGTTCAAGCAATCCTCCTGCCTCAGCCTCCCAAAGTGCTGGGTTTACAAGTGTGAGCTACCACATCCACTCCTCTTTCTTATAATAATTACAAAAAGTATTGACTGGATTGCCACTTTTTCCAGCTTCAAGTGCTAAAAGTGCACAAGGACTGATGCCAAACACAGCTTCCCAGAAACCACAGCTGCCTTTGAGATGCAATTTTAATATTCCAGCAAAAATGATCAAAAGCGAAGTCATGTTTGAGTGTAGGGGGGCAGACATACATTGGTTCAGGTAGAGTCGAGGACAAAGCAAAGAACTTCTGAAAAATGGTCATTTATGAGAGCATTAAAAGCTGACTGCCTGCCACTTTTGTAACATTGGAAAACAACATTGATTAGTCCCCCTTTATCACAATGAAGTATTTGGCAACAAACTAGCACACGAACTAGCAACTATTATTTCCTACTGTGGCAAAACCAATTGCTCAAAAGCAGACCGACTGTGTATCTGATTGTATTGGAAAATAAAAGAAATCTTATTTCTGAAGGGCGTTACATTAACTATGAAATGGGCCAATCCCACGGACGGATGGCGAACACTAAAGCGTCCTCTCCATCCCTCCACCCAGCCCCACTGCCCTACCGTCTCCTGGCCAGGTGCGTCCTCCCACCCCTGCCCCCACTCTGCTCCAGCGCCCCCCGCCCCGCAGCCACACTCTTTCAGCGGAAATGCAGCTCTCAGGCTCATGCTCACTTATTCTGGCGTCCCAGGCTCTCCACAACTGGCCTCCCATTGTCATACCCGTTCTGCCTGAGAACGTGTCTTCCCGAGTGGGGCCACCTGTCCTTTACCACTTGTGGGTCTTTGGTCCTCGTGGGTCCTCAGTATTCTGTAAGCTCCTCAAGGCCTTGCCTGAGCCCTAGGTCCCGGAGCTGCCACTCTCCTCCTGGCTGTGCTGTCCTGATGGAAATGCCCATGTGTGAACAGCAACAGCTCAAATGCTGTCACGGTCACTGGTGAACAAGCAAGCTTCTAATGCATATCCCAAAGTGCCTCAGCACCTAGCACACAGCAGATTCAGCAAACACAGGCAGGTTTCAGTTCCTATTTCCTTGTCAAACTCTTACTGGAATCATAAACTTGGCAGGATCTGTAACTTGAAGACATCTATGGGCTGGGCGCAGTGGCTCATGCCTGTCATCCTAGCATCTTGAGAGGCCAAGGTGGGAGAATTGCTTGAGGCCAGGAGTTCAAGACCAGTCTGGGCAACATAGCAAAATCCCATCTCTACCAAAAATACAAAAAACATTTAGCTGGGCGTGGTGGCAAGTGCATGTAAGTCCCAGCTACTTTGAAGGCTGAGGTAGGAGGACTGCTTCAGGCCGGGAGGTCAAGGCTGCAGTGAGCTGTGATGGTACCACTGCATTCTAGCTTGGGCGACACAGTGAGACTCTCTCAAAAAAGAAAAAGAAAAAAATTTGTGGAATCCAAGAAATCATCCTGTAATCTGTTGCTACTATGTAAATGACTGCATGACAAAAGGGGTTCAATGAAGACTTCTGCCTTCTCTTCATCCTGGATTAAGAACACACACTAGGAATGAAAAGAGAATATATGTGATATGGACAGGAGGCAGGGAAATACTGGCGAGGGCTTCACACTCAAGCCTGGACCCATGGCCCAAAGTGAGAACTATCCCTGTTTTCCTGCCTGAATGTTGCCTTTTGGCCTGTTCTGCCCCCTATCCTGTGCCCATAAGAACTCCAGACTCCAGACTCAGGGGACACACACAGAAGAGGGATGCGTCTGAGCGAAGAGAGGATACAAAGCAGCTGGATGTCGGAGAGGAGTTTGGCTGAGGATGGCCAGACTCCAGGGGAAAGTTATCTTCCTGCTGTAACCCCTTGTCAGCTTCCCTTTCTGCTGAGACCACTTCCACAGCTCAGTAAAGTCCTCCACATTCATCATCCTTTAATTTGTTCGTGTGACCTGATTCTTCCTGGACGCTGGACAAGAACTCAGGTACCAAGAGGGCAGGGTGTAAAGGCTGTCACCCTGGCCCTCCAGAGCTGATTAACACTCAACGCTGACTGTAACACACGCTTTCTGGGGCTCCAGGGGTCACAGACACCCCCTCCTGGACGGCAAAGCTAAGAGCATTGTAATGTGCTTGGAGGATGCCGTGAGGCCAGCGCCGAGCCTGCTCCCGCTAGACAGGAGCGTTCCTTTGCTCTGGTTCCCGCACCTGTCCGTTCATGTGGTCCCTCCTGTAAGAGATTGAGTGGCGGCCGAGTAAACGAGCCACCCCCTTTGTGAGTCCTGGGAAGGGGTCGAGGGAACTCTCCAGTCTCATATGCAGGTTTATAGGCACTATTTTTGCATATGCTTTTATAAATTTTATACTCCACTGGAAAAATTTAGAGTACTGCCAATATCTTTCCATGCCAATAGGCACACTTTAGGACATCATTTACAACTGTATCTGAATACGTAAAATCACCTCTCCTAACGATCAAGGGGACTGAACAGGAACACATACGCAGAAAGATTGAGTACAAATGGGAATTCAGCACGTCGTAAAGAAGGCTCTGTGAGTCACTGAGGAAAAGATGTATGACTTAGTGAATGTGTTGCATCTAGTGACATGCTCCTCAAACTGAAATTAATTCCAAGTGTGGCAGGTCAAAAGCATACCAGAGCAAAAAAAGTTTGTGACACTGATGGTAAACAGCTAACATGAAGCAGCATAGACAAAGAAAGGGCCCTTCCTGGGCCCGGAAGAAACACAGGCCCAGGCTAAGGGAAAGTCAGTTCAAAAGGCAGCAGACAATGCCAAGAAACATCAGCAAAGTGGCCGGGCGCAGTGGCTCAGGCCTGTAATCCCAGCACTTTGAGAAGCTGAGGCGGGCAGATCACAAGGTCAAGAGATCGAGACCATCCTGGCCAACATGGTAAAACCCTGTCTCTACTAAAAATACAAAAACTAGCTGGGCGTGGTGGCATGCGCCTGTAGCCCCAGCTACTTGGGAGGCTGAGGCAGGAGAATAACTTGAATCCGGCAGGCAGAGGTTGCAGTGAGCCAACTGAGCCGAGATCGCGCCACCGCACTCTAGCCTGGGCGACAGAGTGAGACTCCGTCTCAAAAAAAAAAAAAAAAAAGAAGACATTAGCAAAGTGACTCACTATTACTTATCATTAAATATGTAAGTTAAAGCAGATGCTGCTTTCCCACCAAAAGGCTGATGGTAACCAATGCCGACAGGGGCATGAAGAAACAGTTCTCATACTCCATGGGGGCAAATAAAACTGCTACAATCCCTTCAGAGGTCAATTGAGCAGTATCTTAAGTTAAAAAAGGAATTCCATGGTGAGGATTTCCCCCATGAGTGCACTCACTGGAGTACACAAGACACAGAACACAGATCGGGTGATCGGCATTGTTCACAAAGACAGACCTGAGACGTGGCTCACATTTCCCACAGCAGGGGAGGGGCACACACAGAGCGGGTGATTAAACTACTTACAGTCATTCGGTCAATAAATATCTACCAAGTGCCTGTCACACACCAAACATACTGTGAGCACTGATAACAGAAGGACCTCTACTGTAAGTGAAAGGCGATGTCAGAAAAATACGTAGGGCACGATCCCGTAACTGTGAGGTTTACATCTCTACATACATGAATCGAATTGAGCTTCTCCCCTCAAGGATTCACAGGAAACAACGGGGGGGCATACACACGACGGAGCATCATTCAACCGTCAAAAGGAAGGGGGTCCAATGCGGCTGCCGCATGGCTGGACCGGAGGACACCACGCTAGGTGAAGTCAGCCAGGCACAGAAGCACAGACACCGCAGAATCCCGCTCACACGCGGTCCGCAGGAGTCCCCTTCAGAGGCTGAAAGCAGGTGGGTGTCAGGGCTGGGGGAGGGGAGAGCGGGGAGTTACTATTTAATGGCTAAAGAGTTTTGGTTTTAGAAGGTGGACATTCTGGGAATGGATGGGTGGTTAACGGTTGCACAGTGTGAATACACTTAATGCCAGCATAAACGGCACAGTTAAAAAAGGTAAAATGGTAACCTTTATGTTAAAAACTCAAACTACAGAAGGGAGAGAGTTGAATTTTAAAAAGTGCCATTTCCACAGGAATTAAAAAAAATACACAAGAAGGAAAGGACCTTTTTCTCTTTTATACCTTTCTGTAGCATTTGAACTTTAAAAATCATATGTATACATCACTTTTATAAAAAGCAAAGTAAAGACAGGGAAGTGACTGTCCTTCAGGCACACAGCTGCACTGTGGCTGTTTTTAGTTAACTTTAAGGTGACAGTAAAATTCCTGCCATGTTACGCCAGGCCTTGTATAAGGGAGTGTCCTCATGCCACCCTGCAGAGTCAGCCTGAGCTAGCCATGGCTCCAACAGACCTGGGGGTGCCATGAGCCTCCTGGTGCTGATGCGCCCTCAGCCACGCTGGCTCCCTCACCCAGGGTGTGCGGTGGCCAAACATGGTTTTGTCTCAAGTCCTCCTGGACTCCGAGAATTTCACAACTACATAGCTGGGTCAAATGTCTCAACATCAGTGAGCAAAGTAGATGCTAGAATACTTAGTAAAGTCAAGGGTAACCTGTCCCAGAAGTTGTTTTAGGCTAAAAATATTTTTGAGTTTGAATTTTATTTGTGACAATTGCCAATTTAATTACAGGTATTTTTGTTTCAGAAGCAATTAAAGACATTTATCATCATTTGCTACAACCATTACACTTTTGTTGAAATGGCTTGGTAGCTGTAATCTGCGCGCACACACACACACACACATATCCAGGGAGAGCATTCTAGTGATTTAAACACTCGTTTCTATGTTCTATAGATTCAAAAACCAATGCTTGCAAACAGGAGAGGTGAGAGAAATGTACGTATAAAAATAAATAGGACAGATCGAGACCTTCTTGGCTAACATGATGAAACCTCGTCTCTACTAAAAATACAAAAAAATTAGCCGGGCGGGGTGGCGGGCACCTGTAGTCCCAGCCACTCAGGAGGCTGAGGCAGAAGAATGGCGTGAACCCAGGAGGCAGAGGTTGCAGTGAGCTGAGACTGTACCACTGCACTCCAGCCTGGGTGACAGAGTGAGACTCCGTCTCAAAAAAACAAATAAATAAAATAAAATAAATAAATAGGACAAAGGCCTAAGCTGTAACGTATCTTGTGTTAATAAGGAAGTAATTCTGGTTGCTGTGATGTGGAACTACAGCAGACTGGGAAAAACTGGGTTAGTGATAAATTACAGTTGTGACTGAATTTCACTGGA
This sequence comes from Rhinopithecus roxellana, assembly GCF_007565055.1. Classification (NCBI taxonomy): domain Eukaryota; kingdom Metazoa; phylum Chordata; class Mammalia; order Primates; family Cercopithecidae; genus Rhinopithecus; species Rhinopithecus roxellana. The sequence goes on from NC_044558.1 coordinate 103,440,746, forward strand.
AATTTTATTACAACATACAGATACAGTCATGTAACATAATTGGTTAAAGTATTCTCACGAATGTCTTTCGATGAACCCCTTTATCTACTGCACAAATGACATCAAAACATGATAACCCGTACGCCACTGCAACAGGTCCCTTACTTTCTTAAATTCCCTTCCCTTCTTGCCACATGCATATTTTCATGGCTGTAATCCCAGAAGTGGATGTATTTTATATTGTGCTTCTCTTGCTTATCACATCAGAAGCGTTTTCTGTGTGGCTACAAGCGTCCTCATGATCATTTTTGTTGTTGTGTATTTCATCCCCTTATTGCTGCAGAATATCTTCTTTTTTTTTTTTTTTGAGACAAAGTCTTACTCTGTCACCAGGCTGGAGCACAGTGGCGTGATCTCAGCTCACTGCAACCTCCATCTCCCGGGTTCAAGCGATTCCCCTGCCTCAGTATCTGGAGTAGCTGGGACTACAGGCGCGCAACACCATGCCTGGCTAATTTTTTGTATTTTAGTAGGGACGGAGTTTTAACATGTAGGACAGGATGGTCTCAATCTCCTGACCTTGTGATTCACCAGCCTTGGCCTCCCAAAGTGCTGGGATTACAGGCGTGAGCCACCATGCCTGGCCATCCTTTTTTTTTGAGATGGAGTCTCGCTCTGTTGCCCAGGCTGGAGTACAGTGGCCGATCATGGCTCGCTGCAACCTCTGCCTGCCAGGTTCAAGAGATTCTCCTGCCTCAGCCTCCCGAGTAGCCGGGGTTACAGGCATGCTGCCACTATGCCCAGCTAATTTTTTGTATTTTTAGTAGAGACGAGGTTTCACCATGTTGGCCAGGCTAAGCTCGAACTGCTGGCCTTCAGGCGATCCACCTGCCTTGGCCTCTCAAAGAGCTGGGATTACAGGTGTGAGTCACTACACCCAGCCAAGAAATCCTATTAAAGCTAAGGAATGACCACAGATCCTTTTGCCATAACTGGCTGAAGTGAGGAGCCAGGAGGCAGCCCCGACTCTGAAGAGCTGTGGAAAGGCTGTGAGATGGTGTCCTGCGGGGCTGCTGGGGGTTCCCATCTTCCCTGAAAATGTTCATTTCTGGGACTGGCAAGTCGAACAGCTCAGAAGACTGGGCACCACCGACCTGTGGAGCTGAGGCTACAGTGGGTGGCCCGAGCACTCAGGAATCAGGGGCAGGAGCCCACCCTGTGGCACTCGGGGACTTGACAGGGTCACACAGACTCATCTTCTCTGCTCCTCTTATCTAACTCTCCCCTCCCTGCTCATCATATTATTTCTGAGGCCTCCCGCCAGATGTGAGGGGATTTCAGACTGATTCCCAAAACAGGAAAGCTGATTCAGCCTTCCGCATCATTTCAAACGTCTGAGCCCAGAATGTTGTTGCCACAGAAAAAAAAGCAGAGTGACAACAAGCAGAGTGACTTCAAGCAGAGAATCAGTTTTGAATAATGGTCCTGGACTCTTAGAAATGTCAGCATAATTAAAGTGAAAGGCTCATTCTATACTATGGGAAAAAAAGAGCTACAAAAGCCATGTGGGGCCACTTGGAGCAATGTGACTGCGGCCTGCAAGGAAGTGATGTGCCATCGGCGGGCACTCTGAGCAATGTGACTGCGGCCTGCAAAGGAAGTGCTGTGCCATCGGCGGGCACTCTGCGTGCGGCGCTGTTTCCCGGGAGAAGCCCTTCATGAGTATCAGGGTAGAGCGGTCACCACATCTGCAGACGACTCTCAGAGAGGGCGAGCATGCGTGGGTCAACGTGCCCACGTACAGATGAGTGAGCATGCGCATGCAATTGCCTGGGCACTGGGGGCATCTTTCCATTCTTTCCAATTTTTTGAAGGTTTGAAAACTTTTCAAAAAGTAAAATTCCCGGAGTTACTACCTTTTTTATTCTTTCCAACTTTTATTTATTTCATCAGCCAGGCAGTGAGCACAGTAGCTAATAGGGAGGTTTTTCATCTTCACCTTCCTCACTCCCTCCCTCCCCACTCAATGAGGCCCTCATGTCTGCTGTTCTCTTCTCTGTGTCCATGTGCCCTCAATGTTTAGCTACCACTTATAAGTGAGAACATGTGGTGTTTGATTTTCTGTTCCTGTGTTCATTCATTTTTTTTAGGAGAGAGATTAGGTTGAGAAAGATTTTATAAAAAGATTTTTTAAGTGCTCTTGAAATAACATAAAACCACAACTTTTAGCTGTTGTCTAATTGTAGATCTAAACCTATTCTAATATTATAGTTCAAATGTTAAGTCAGCTTTTAATTCATCTACAATTATAGGACTAATTATTAAAATGCCCAGTTTTGTCACAGTTTATCGACACAAAGACAATCCTCCTTTAATCCTCAAAGGATGTGTCCTACTTTATTATCTTTCTTACTTTAAAAGAGTTATGTCTCCAAAATGCTCCTAAACTCCCCAAAGAATTTCTGGATATTCCTGTAGTTTAAATACAAAATGAAATTCAGAGACAGAACTGCTATAAAAAATATAAAATTAAACTTAAAAGATTCTAAATTGATGTGACTAAAAAAAAAAAGCAGCGTTTTTGCTGAATATGATTAATTATTGTACTGCTGCTGCTGAAGGCATCAGTGTTTCCTGAAGGCCTCTGGTCTCAGACACCCATGTGAGCAATCCCCCTGGCACAGGAGCCAGTGCCTACTGAAGGCCTCTGTTCTGAGCACCTTCCCTTGGCGCAGGAGGCTTGTAAGGCAGCCATGTGACAACCCCCACGTAAGGCCATATCCCTGCTCACACCACTGAGGAAGGAGCCACGTACTCCCGGAGTCTGTTCTCTTAACTCCCTCTTCCTTTTTCTCTTTAATTAAAGTGCTGACATTGATACAGACGATGGCAAAAGGATTTCTGCCCTAAGTGTGAGCTCAGTACTGGTGCTGCCGCAGAGGCGGGGCTCCAGGGAAGTGTGTCCACCACATTTCCCCAGCAGGACCCATGGGAGTGACTCCCCAGGCCCTCCTGCGTGCCCCTAAGGGCAGCCGTGAAGCAGAGGCCCCCCCGAAATCGCAGGCAGTATTTGCTGTTTATGTGAACGTGCACTTATGGGGGAAACTCTTGTCAAATTCTTAGATTCACAGCTATAAAGCAAAAGCCAGCCAACCCACATAGGAAGGAAGAGCTGGGGGCTCACATCCTTCACTCAGGCCAGAGACTAGGGCAGCCGGAGGGAGACACATCCTCCCTGCTTCTACGTACCACGCAGCCCTGCAAATACCAGTGTGGGATTTCTTTACTATACCTCAACACTGAAAGGACTCTCCTCAATTTTCCCAGCTTCTGCTTCCGGCAGAGGATTTTTGAGGGTCTGTAAAAATAATGCCGCTTTCCTTTTACGTTCTGCTTGAAGCTGTTTCTCTTTTGACTCCTTAGACGCCTGGGCCAGCTTTTCCCGGGCAGCAGCTGCGAGGCGATCTTCCAGCTTTTGCTTTGCTTAAGGAATAAACAAAGAAAAAAGAGAAGTTTAGAGCAAGCAGTATTTTATCTGATCTTAATTTTCACAGGTTGCAAAAGCGTCATACGATGCAGTCAGTTAAAGTTTCTGAGTAGGTACATACATCAGACAAATCAAATTTTGAAAGAATTAGTTTATAACGTGCCTTTTTCCGGATATTTTACTTTTAGAGTTAGAAGGCTGATGAGAGAGACTCTATACTAATGAAAGCTGGAATAATGAAAACCTCAGAATGGCTCTCAACATATATCCAAAATATTCACACCAGGCAATGAATACTCTATGAGAAGTGTTTTATTCCAAATGGTCCGACAGTTGGTTAGTTTACACACAGGAAGTACAGATTCAGATGTACAGGCATGAGTACAAGTTTGCTTAGGGAGAACACCACAGCACAATGGAAGTTCTTGATGGTGGATTGTGGTTGAAAAATGGCCTTTTTTTTTTTTTTTTTTTTTGGAGACAGAGTTTTGCTCTTGCTGCCCAGGCTGGAGTGCAATGGCGCGATCTCGGCTCATTGCAACTTCTGCCTCCTGGGTTCAAGCGATTCTCCTGCCTCAGCCTCCCAAGTAGCTGGGATTATAGGCGTGCACCACCATGCCTGGCTAATTTTGTGTTTTTAGTAGAGACGGGGTCTCACCATGTTGGCCAGGCTGGTCTCTAACTCCTGACCTCAGGTGATCCACCCACCTCAGCCTCCCAAAGTGCTGGGATGACAGGCAGGAGCCACCACGCCCGGCCTGAAAATTGGCCTCTTTTAAATGTTGCTTGATCTGAATGTGTGTGCATAGGAAAAGCAATTTAAGAAAATCAGTTAGAATAGATAACAACCACAATGCAGCAACCATTATTTGACTGCTTTAATGCAGAACAGAATTTATTTTGGAGTCAGGATGGGAAGACTATATGCTGTCCCCATGCTGCTGGCTGTGGCCCATGAAGATGAGCTGCAGCCCGAAAACCAGCTGGGTACACACCACCTTCAAGGGCCCAATGGTTCTGTCGGGAGGCAGCCTCACGAAAGGGCATCTCCTAGTTTGGTTCCTGAGCTGGGAAGCAAGGCTGAGCCTTTGACCCTGGGGCTGCCAGCCAAGCGCAAAGTGAGCCTCCATTAATGCATTCCACTGTGGCGCATGAGGGCTAAGACGGCCAACTCAGTTTCTTCGAAAACAAACTGCCAACGGCACTGCATTTGAGGTTCAGTGAAGAGCAGAGCTCATTCCTCTAACAGAGAACGTTTCAAAACCTCAGACATGTTACACAACTCCCAAATGGGTCTGATTTCCAAAGGCTTCAGATTCTAGTTGGCAGCCTCGAGATTTTTTGGCTTAGCAGATAAATCTTATATTTATGTATTTCCTTTCTTTCAAGAAGTTTAAAAGCTATCAACAAACCTTGCTTTGCTTCTAGCTCCTCCTGGGTAAGTTGAGGCTTCTTCTCCTCAACAACTACACAGGGTGGGGCAACTGCTGGGTTAGTGTTTGCAGCACTACTAGAACTTTCTTGGCCTTCTTTGCTTTCTTCATCATCATCACTGTCATCATCTAGCTTAACACGATTTTTTTCCAGGGGAAGCAGATCATTTTCTTTGGCCTTGATTGCAAAGCTTATTGGAGCAAAGGAAGCTATTGAGGAAAGGTGAGAATTACGATACATGTTACAGAGTGGAAATCTTTGCAGGCCCTGCTACCCACCTGAGCATAGGCTGCTGGGAAGGGGATGACCAGCATGGAGCCACATCATACACAGGGTCTCTAGTGGGGATGCCGTGCCATCAGAGCAGACCTGGACAGACGTGCACTGCACGGCGCGGGGCTCGGGCAAGCCCCTGAACTGTGCTGTGAGAACGGCACTGACTGGGGACTGCATGGCAAGGGCACACTTGCTGATGCCAGGGCCAGTCACCTGCAATTTTAAATGGCCAATTCTTGTCATTTCGCTCTCTCTCTCTTTTTTTTTTTGAGATGGAGTCTCACTCTGTTGCCCAGGCTGGAGTGCAGTGGCACCATCTTGGCTCACTGCAACCTCTACCCCCCAGGTTCAAGCGATTCTCCTGCCTCAGCCTCCCGAGTAGCTGGGACTACAGGCGCCCGCCACCACGCCTGGCTAAATTTTTGTATTTTTAGTAGAGACGGGGTTTCACCATGTTAGCCAGGATGGTCTTGATATCCTGGCCTTGTGATCCACCCGCCTCGGCCTCCCAAAGCGCTGGGATTACAGGCGTGAGCCACTGTGCCCGGCCTCATTTTTCTTTAAAAAAAAAAAAAAAAAAAAAGCTCACGGCTCAGCATATATCTAAATTTGCTTCAGGAGGCATATGATGTGACTCCACTATCAACAGGTCTCTTTCAAAAATTCCCCATGACATAAAATAGCCTTTTCTTACAAAGCAAAAATTACAGAATCCATGCCTTTATTCAGCAAACATTTTTACCTACTTTGTGACAGGCATTATGTTAGACCATTTTCCACACCTGTAAGAAAATTTCAAACCCAGCGTAACAAAAATTTAGAAGCAATCCCTCCTCCTAGAATATCCAGACAGTTTAATTTAAGGGAAATATGGAGGCCCTGAAGAAAAAAATCATCTTCCCTGCCCCACCACTCAATGAACACAGAGTCCCTTTCTCTTTCAGATGCTGTGATAAAGTTAGCTCTTGACAGGAGCTAACTGGTTGCAGTAAGATACAGTATTTTAAAAAACCATTAGTTGTTATTTATGAAGAATATTCAAGTAACCCACAATGAAGGGGATGCTAAGTGCACCACAAACCAGGTGACTGAGAGGCAGCTTGTAGAAGGGCTGCAACTTCTGTTTGTGATGCCGCCTCTTCGGCACACGGTGGGCCACCTGGCTGGCCCCTGGAGGAGGTCCTCTTGCTTTAGCATTTTACAGCTTCAAACCCGTGTGTGATGTGAAGTAGACAGTTATGTATGTGATAGCCCGGACCCTCTGAAATATAACCACTTTTCATCAGCAACTGCCTCAAGGGACAGGGCACACACCAAGATACTAATACCGGGAGAGCAGTATTTTATAACGTCAAAATAAAAAGGAGCAGGGCCGGCAGCTGAAGCCAGATGATGAGCACGTGTGTGGGGCATGAGCGGTCATTATGTGATATTCTGTTTTCACACGTTTGAGATTTTCCATAAGAAAGAAAAAAACTGGCCGGGCACAGTGGCTCATGCCTGTAATCCCAGCACTTTGGGAGGCTGAGGCGGGTGGATCACAAGGTTAGGAGTTCAAGACCAGCCTGGTCAACATTGTGAAATCCTGTCTCTACTAAAAATATACAAATTAGCTGGGTGCGGTGGCGGGTGCCTGTAATCCCAGCTACTTGGGAGGCTGAGACAGGAGAATCACTTGAACCTGGGAGGCAGAGGTTACAGTGGGCTGAGATCACACCACTGCACTACTCCAGCCTAGGCGACAGAGTGAGATTCTGTCTTGAAAAACAAAAGACAGAACAAAACAAACAAGGGGCTAGACTAAAACATATCACAAAATGATTTAATAACAATTATTTCCAAACCATCTCCCCAAATTAGAAAAATATGCAATCAACAAATAAGAGTATTAAGATGAAAGCTTCTGGAACACTTTCTAGTGATGCTTATTTCATTTTACATTTTATTTTCTTAATTTTTTTTGAGACAGGGTTTCACTGTATTGCCCAGCCTGCAGTGCAGTGGTGCAATCATAGCTTATTGCAGTCTTGACTTCCTGGTCTCAAGCAATCCTCCTGCCTGAGCCTCCTGAAGTCCTGGGATTACAAGCATGAGCAACTGTGCCCAGCCTCAAGTAGACATTTTTTTGCTTTTTTGAGACGGAGTCTCACTCTGTCACCCAGGCTGAAGTGCAAAGGCACGATCTCAGCTCATTGCAACCTCTGCCTCCCAGGTTCCAAGCGATCCTCCTGCCTCAGCCTTCCGAGTAGCTGGCATTACAGGAGCTCGCCACCATGCCCAGCTAATTTTTTGTATTTTTAGTAGAGATGGGTTTCACCATGTTGGCCAGGCTGGTCTCCAACTCCTGACCTCAGGTGATCCACCTTGTCTGGCCTCTCAAGTAGACATTTTAAAGCTAGTATATATACACACCAAACACAAAGCCAAAACCACAGCTACTCACACTAGGAGTGGCCTATGGCACACGGCCCACAGGCTTCCCTTACTCAGCCTTTACAGCTCTACAGGACGGACACTGAGAGGCTTGCCATTTTACAGATGGGAAAACAGAGGGTGAAAAGATGAAGTAAGTTTCTCATGGTACCTCAGGTCAGGGCAGGGAATCAGGAATTACTTCTTTATGTGCAATTTTTCAATCACAAAATTGTTGCTTCTGCCTAGCATCTTCCTTGCAGATCACATGACAGCACATGGAAAGCATGTCCTACTGCTTCAGCGAGTGGTCTCACACTGCATTCCAAATAAACCCAGTTCCTTCCCAAGGCCCCATGTCCCTGCGAGACCGGGGCCATAGATCCACGTTTGCACTGCCCCTCACCTCTGCTGCTGGCCTGCCCTCTGCCTGAGAGCTGCCTGCTCTTCTCCTGTCCCTTTCACATCCTTCAAGGATCAGCCCCTTCGATGCCTCCTCAGACAGGCCTGCCCAACCTCTTTCCTGCACACCACTCACTATGATTTGCATTCAGGCGATGACAGTCCACTATCTCCCAGGCGGTGGAGGACGGGACCCAGCGGGGACAGACGCACGGCTGACATGGCATTGGGCACCCGAGTGACCCTCCATCTTCCGCAGCAAATGGGTTTCTGCTTTTTAGCTAACAACTCTTACTGCTAACTTCTGACTTCAAAAGTAATATACATTTTCCATGGGAAATTTTGAAAACATATGAGCGAAAAGATCAACTGCAATCCCAATATGGAAAAAATCATCTGAACGTCATCGGTGGATCCTCGGCCGAAGTGTACAATGGTGCACGGGTGAAAAACAGGGGCACAGCTCCTCGTTTCATAACCTGCTACTTTCACTTAATAAGCAACTCCTTTTTTTTTTTTTATTTGAGATGGAGTTTCGCTCTTCCACCCAGGCTGGAGTGCAGTGGCGCGATCTAGGCTCACTGCAACCTCCACCCTACAGTTTCAAGCGATTCTCCTGCCTCAGCCTCCCAATTAGCTGGGATTACAGGTGGCTGCCACCACACCTGGCTGATTTTTGTATTTTTAGCAGAGACAGGGTTTCACCATGTTGGCCAGGCTGGTCTCAAACTCCTGACTTCGTGATCTGCCCCCTTCGGCCTCCCAAAGTGCTGGGATTACAGGGATGAGCCACTGCATCTGGCCCCAGCAACTCCTTTCTTTACTGTGTAGACATGTTTCTGTGTCAACTCAGACCACTTAGCAAAAAGTAGTATGGACATGCCAATTCACAATTTACCATAACTGCTTCCAAGTTTTTTTTTTTTTTTTTTTTAAAAACAAACATGCCCTACAATGAATATCCACGTATAGACATCTTGGTAAAACACGTTTCTAGGAGTAGAAGGTCATTTTCATTTAAAATTCAGTCCATATTACTGGGTTGTATCAACTTACACTTCAAAATCAGTACTCCCACTGCCCACAGCCTATCACTGTTACTTTTTTTAAACTTTATCAATTTGAGAGGCAAAAAATAAAAACCTATTAATGAGGATACATTGAAAAAATATATTTACTGGCCATCGATTTTTCTTCTTTTTGGAACCATCTTTTCATGTCCTTTGTCTATTTCTCTAGGTCAGTGACTCTCTTTTCTTATTGATTTATAAAAGCTCTTTCTATAGTAAGGATGTTAACCTTTATTTTTATGTGTTAGCAATTACTGCCATTTCTGTATTTCTCTTTTAACTTTATTCAGGCCAAGCCCCCATTAGACCTACTAATCTATCCCCATGATTTACGGCTTCAGTTCTTAGACACTTCTTTCCAGCTCCAAAATTATTTCAAAAAATTACCTTTATATTTTTCTACTTTTCTAGTTTTATTTTTTACATTTAAATACTGGATTTATATGGAATTATGGTTGTCAAATATGTGATGTCTTATTATTTTTCAAAACGGAGAGCCTGTTTTTCCACATCAATTACTGTTATACTAAAGAAGTTTCATCATAAAAACATGAGAGAATGTTGCTGCTTTCTCAGCATCTGAGAAAGCCATTCATCTGTTAATATGATAAACTATACTAGAAGATCTTCTCATTTTGTGACATACTGGGATTCCCGGAACAATCCTACTTGCTCATAACTTATTACTATTTTCATACATAGCTGAATTCAGTTTCATATCTTAACATCTATACTTGTAAGTGATCATGGTCTACAGATTGCCAAGCTTTGAGAGCTTCATTCTTTTCCATCTTTCTTAATGCTCTGGAGTGGCTATAATGATGTAGGCATTCTATTTCTTAAGGGTGAATTAACTTGACCTTTAATTTGTCTTGGCTGACTGCCTGGGTTTAGAGGTATTTCACTAACCAATTATTTTCAAAATTCTTTCAGGTCTATAGATCTATGTCGGTTCCTTATTTATGAAATAATTTCCGCAACTCATGTTTTCTTAGAAAACAGTATTTTTCACTGATTTTCAAGTTCATTCAAATTTGAATATATGTTCTTCATATACTTTAAAGATACCTATAATTTTTTTCCTCTGTCACACACGCTGGAACGCAGTAGCGTGGTCTTGGCTCACTGCAACCTCCGTCTCCCAGGCTCAAACAATCCTCCCACCTTAGCCTCCAAGTAGCTGGGAGCACAGATGTGTGCCACCAAGCCTGGCTAATTTAATTTTTTTGTAGAGACATGGCCTCATGATATCGTCCAGGCTGGTTTCTACCTCCCAGGCTTAAGTGATTCTCCCACTTCACAGCCTCTGTGAGGAGCTGGGGCTACAGGCATGCGCCACCATGCCTGGCTACATTTTTGTAATTTTAGCAGAGACGGGGTTTTGTCATGTTGCCCAGGCTGGTCTCGAACTCTTGGACTCAAGCGATCTGCCTGCCCTGGCCTCTCAGTGTGCTGGGATTATGGGCGTGAGCCACCACACTCCACAGCAATTTATTTCTAAGCAATCTTTTCCACGTCTGATTATAAGTAGCGCAAGTTTTATAATATTTTCAGTTTTGTAGAATACAAATTAGAGACTTAAAGATTTTTCTCCTGTTACACAGAAGTCTGTTTCAGAGATGCCCATATGCCTGGAGGCTCAGCTGTGTCTCCCGAACTTCGGAATCTCTGTGGGCGCAATGCCATTTCTGTCTCCGCATCTATTCAAAGAGAGGCTGGCCTGTGCTTTTGAGAACTGAGAGTTAGCATGAGTTTTGTCAGATACTGAGTAGATCTCTGTTCAAGTGTCTCAGGCTTGGGTGGATGGAGACGGGAAACTTCTGGGTGTGCTGTTTTGTCTGCCAGGTGCCAGGACAATCAGGGAGGTGTGGAGAAGGCCATGCTGGTTGGCAGCAGCCTTGTGCGCAGGGCTGCTCCTCTGCGAGCCCCACAGCTGGCAGGGGTCAGGCGCCTTCCCTGGGCTCACAACCCCTCTCCACGCTCCATAGCTGGCTGTGTCAGGCGCCTTCCCTGTGCTTACAAACCCTGGGGCAGGAGGCAGGTTCGGGCTGTGGTTTCTTTCTGGGGTGTGAGAAGCGATGAGGTACTGCTGCCTCTGGGATGCTCCCAGCTTGTTCCAGCCTCCTGACCGCCCCTCTGTGGCTGACGGTCGACTCCCCTGGGGTCACTGCCCTGAGTCTCAAGGGCACTTCTCTGCGAGCTCCAGGTGTGCTGCCTTACCCTGACATACAGACAGTACCTACCCCTGCTTTCTAGAGCAATAACCATTTTCATCCTCTACTTATTACAATCCTTTGTTATTCCAATGAGAGTCTGCGGGTGGCCGGGAAGGGTGAGAGATGGATCATTTGTGTTCAGGTAACCTCCCGGAATGAGAGGCCCAAAGACACACATAGTGAATTGCCTAGTTAGCAGTTCATCCGCACGGATTTGATTTTGCTGAATGATCACCATTCTCATACAGCAAGGCATCTTTATGCAAAGGATGGTCCTCTTACCACCCCAGCCTACTTCCTCAATCTCTCGTCTCCACTCTGCCTTTCCTTCTGACCCAACAGCTGTCACCTCGCCTCACTGCCACACCTGTCACACTCCATTCCAGGCCACCAGTGCGACCAGAAATCTCTGAAGTCGCTCCAGTAGCTTAATTGCATCACAAAGTCACCAGACTGGATAAAGTTATCCTGCTGACCTAAAACCTGTCAGATGTGCTGGCCCCTCCCCCACAGGGCACGCCTGGACAAGATGGCGAAGGCTCCTTCACCAGCTACCCCCCCAGTCACTGCTGACTACCTACCACATCTCAGCACAGGGCCGGGCAGCTCGCACCACGGGGCTCCTGCCTAGGGCTGCACCCCTGCCTCGGTGCCTCCCGTTCCTCTCGCAACACCAGGTGAACGCCTCTCCTCCACAGAACCTCCCTCCCGCGGGGGGAGCCCACTGCTGCTCCACACGGGCTTCCATGAGGTTCCTGGCTACGGGGCCTGCTCTGGCCTTTGCTTCTGTCTGCTTTTTAATTGCACTGGCTTTTTATTTTTACGTGCATGTGTGTCCTGCGACATGAAAGTCTCCCTCCAAGAACATAATAAAGTAACTGAAATCGAGTGAGCGAAGTATCGCCTGGCAGAGATTCTCAAGGAACCTGCTTTGACAAATAAATAAATGAATTTCACTGGTACAACAGTTTGCAAATAAACAGCTTCAGAAGTCCCAGGGAGTACGAAGGATTATTTGAAACTTTCTGCAAACGTCCAGTACACTGAACAGACTGTTAGACACATACCTAAGGGCTGCTCACACCCACGTTACCTCCAGTGCCACGCTAGGCAAGCACGCCACAGCGCAGAAGGCGGAGGTTTAGCGCAGAACCCGCAGGGGCCTCCAACCCCAACCCAGCCTGCAGGTGAGGTCGCCGAGGATCCTGCGCTTGCCGACTTACGGTGGAACGTGCAAGGCCAACATGCAAGTGGCGGCATACCTTTCACCAGCTTCCCGTCCGGGACGGTCTTACTGGACGACGCCTCCTTCTTCCCGCCTGAGCCTGCCCGTGCTCCCACCTCGGTCGTGTCTTCAGGCGCGCCGTCATCCCCAGTGTCACTCGGCTTCTCAGGAGCAGAGTCTGTGGGAGCCTCTTCTGGTGCGGACACAGCCTAGAGATGAAATGTCACTATAAACTGTCAGCAAGAAATTATACAGACATTTTCAAAAAAGAGAGATGTATACAGTATGTATGCTTCACTGGACGATGGCAATTGTACATTACTGCCCAAGCAGCACTGGGAACAGACTTCCAAATCCAGATCTGCTATTTTTTCTTACAACAGAATGTATCAAAGAGGAACAGATTTCCTCCTGTCTGAAAAACACTATACTCTTTGCAGCCCTAATACTGCCTTGGGGACCAATCTTCGGTACCTTTTCTTTGGACGCTGATTACTGAGAATTCTTTAGAAATACCACATTCTCCCCATCCCCTAAAGGAGTCAGTTTCCTTCAGTGTGGGCCGTGCCATCGGGGACAAAGGTCTGAAGGAATCTCCTGAGAAGCAAGGTCCATGTGGTCTCTTCACCAAAACTGGCTTTACAAAAATGCCAGGGCGTCTGTATAGCTGAGAAGAGCAGAGCAAGGCAGACGATGGGGCTGTGGGACAAAAAGCACTTCCAAGGGCACCAGCACCACACCAGGGACCTGCTGAGGGAAAGGGCGTGCAGGAGGAGGCAGAGGCTGTGCTGCAGGACACCCCCAGCACCAGCTGGCCAGGTATGAGGCGCCCACATATATATATACATATATATATTTTTTTTAATTTTAATTTTTTTTTAAATTTTTATTTTTTTGAGACAGAGTCTCACTCTGTTGCCCAGGCTGGAGTGCAGTGGCGTGATCTCTGCTCACTGCAAGCTCCACCCCCCGGGGTCCATGCCATTCTCCTGCCTCAGCCTCCAGAGTAGCTGGAACTGCAGGCATCCGCTGCCATGCCTGGCTAATTTTTTGTATTTTTAGCAGAGACAGGGTTTCACCATGTTAGCCAGGATGGTCTCGATCTCCTGACCTCATGATCCGCTCGCCTCAGCCTCCCAAAGTGCTAGGATTACGGGCATGAGCCACCACACCCGGCCATATTTTATATATTTCATACATGCTAACACACAGAAGCAGGGTACCCGGCTGTCAGGAAATGTAGCTAAAAACTGTAGACAGCCAAAACATCGAACAGCTGAAGGAACAGGATTTTTTTTGTTTGTTTAGAATGTGCTGGACAGGCCGGGCGCGGTGGCTCAAGCCTGTAATCCCAGCACTTTGGGAGGCCGAGACGGGTGGATCACGAGGTCAGGAGATCGAGACCATCCTGGCTAACACGGTGAAACCCCATCTCTACTAAAAAATACAAAAAACTAGCCGGGCAAGGTGGCGGGCGCCTGTAGTCCCAGCTACTCGGGAGGCTGAGGCAGGAGAATGGTGTGAACCCGGGAGGCGGAGCTTGCAGTGAGCTGAGATCCGGCCACTGCACTCCAGCCTGGGCGACAGAACGAGACTCCGTCTCAAAAAAAAAAAAAGAATGTGCTGGACAAACAATCATCAATACTGTGAATGTGGGCAGATGCTATCAACAGATCAAGTTCCAGAGCTAAGGGGGACGTGAAAGATGGAGTATGCCAGACATACATTAAAGAAAGGTGAAGAATCACCTAGCCCTTTCACCTGTAGGAGAATAAACAGAAAGTGACTTCTGATCCGGAAGGCAGAGCCACTTGTAACAGCTTCACAGCCTCCCTGTGTTCAGACACGTACCTGCGTGCTATCGCCCCCTTCCTTCTGGAGAAAGAACTGCTTCTTAAACTCATAATAGGCATTATACTGGTGCCATGGCTGCAGGAATTCAAATCTGAGCAGAAAGAGAAAGAAAATGGGTCATTTGCCAAGATAAGCACACGGAAGCAACAGCAGGCCCTGTTCTCCTAGCTCTTTACTGATCTCCGCAACTCTACAAGGTGGTTACTATTACAGCTACTCAGAGACGAGGGAGACGGACGGCACATGAGGGGTCGAAATCGCTTGCCCGGGGTCACACAGGTCACACTGCAAACTGACAACATATTTTTAGGCTTTACTAGCACTGAGGCATGGGACATTACTTGGTTTTTAAAAAGAAGGGTTTGTGTCTAGATTTTTAAGGCAGATTCTTGAAAACCATGAATTAAAGGCTTTTATTTTAAGTAGCTTCAAAATTCTTACTTACAAAATGAAACAAACAAAAAACAGGTAACATAATTTAAAAACCCCAAGTCTAAGCGATTTAACAAGCCAGTTAAAAAATGTATTTATCTAAAGACATTGGTTGGGTGTGGTGGCTCATGCCTGTAATCCCAGCACTTTGGAAGGCCGAGGCAAGTGGATCACTTGAGGTCAGGAGTTTGAGACCAGCCTGGCCAACACAGTGAAACCCCGTCTCTACTAAAATACAAAAATTAGCCAGGCGTGGTGGTGCGCGCCTGTAGTCCCAGCTACTCGGGAGGCTGAGATAGGAGAATTGTTTAGGCCCAGGAGGTAAAGGTTGCAGTGAGCCGAGATCACGCCACTGCACTCCAGCCTGGGTGACACAGTGAGATTCCATCTCAAAAAAGACATTTGAGCCAAGAAAAGGATTAAAAATACATAAAAAAAAAAAAAAATTCATTCTGTACCTACATTTTTTTTTGTTTTGTTTTGTTTTTTTTGAGATGGAGTCTCGCTCTGTTGCCCAGGCTGGAGTGCAGTGGCCGGATCTCAGCTCACTGCAAGCTCCGCCTCCTGGGTTTACGCCATTCTCCTGCCTCAGCCTCCCGAGTAGCTGGGACTACAGGCGCCCACCACCTCGCCCGGCTAGTTTTTTGTGTTTTTTAGTAGAGACGGGGTTTCACCGTGTTAGCCAGGATGGTCTCGATCTCCTGACCTTGTGATCCGCCCATCTCGGCCTCCCAAAGTGCTGGGATTACAGGCTTGAGCCACCGCGCCCAGCCTGTACCTACATTTTTTAAAAAAGGCTAAACGAAATCCCCAAATGCCATATACCTAACATATCAAATTCTTCTTCTGACCTTTGATCATTCTTGGCACGAACACTGGTCTCGAACTTCAGGCCGTTCCTGGCGACATACTCGGCTAGCTTGTCAATCACAGGCTGGACGTCGGGGGGCGGGGGGATGATGGCGGCCACGGGGGCAAGTGCACTGTGGGAGAAGAGTCTGTGAGGGCCCTGGGCCTCAGGGGCTCACCAAGCTCAGTCCTGGCTGCTCGGAGGTCCTCACCGCCTCAGATGTCCACAGAGACATGTGAGTTACAAACAGTGTATAGGGGAGGCTCTTGTTGAAGATGATGCATACGACAGAAACTAAAGTCAACTAGACAGGATTATTGTCAAGAGTGAAAATGGGGATTTTAGTGATAAAAGGTGCATTTTTCCTACTAATTAACATTTCTCCCCAATCACAAGCTAATTCTTAGAAATAACCAAGAGTAAGTTTTTTTGTTGTTGCTGTTATATTAAAAAAAAAAAGTCAGCAAGCATGATTCAGCTTCCTTCATTTCCTGTTTGACCTGCTCAGCGTGACCAGAAAGAGTCGTTTTTACAGAAACTCCCGTGTTTCATTACATTTCCCAAGAGCCTCCTTTCAAGGTGGGGCATTCCAGGCCCTCTGGTAAAGCGCCTGTCTCCTACTTGTCCCACGAACACGGGGGGCACTCGCTGTTGGAGAAGCTAGGGCTCTGCCGATGGCTTCACAGGTTAACTTAAGTAGCTGCCAGGCCCCCGCAATGGCCAACAGCTTGGGAGAGACTCATGAAGCACCCCAACATCACCTTCCTCAACTTTACGAACCTGCATGTTTTGCAAACAACTGCAGTTTCACTGTATACTGATTTTGCCTAGCACAGCTCAACTGAGACTCTGACACAAAGCGGAAGAACAGATGCTGGAGATCTGGGATCAGCGTGCGACGTGAAATGAACTCAACTTTGTAAGAGATTTAACTTCAACGCTAAAAAGTTTGTGCTACGACCATTTCTGTTTTCCTGTCAACTTTGTAACTTGGGGATTTGGAATAATAACTACTCAGATAATGGGGACCCCTGTATGTGATCCAGATTACAAGCCCCCCATGGAGACACAGACGGCTCCAGTGACTGCAGTGCTAAGTGACCCACACAGCAGGCGCCGGCGGACGCTATGCCTACCTTGTGGTGGTGGTTGTGGAAGTGGCCCCGCTGCTTGTCTCTGCCGTGGTTGGGGGCGGCGGTGGCGTGGTCCCGGGAGGCGGTGGGGCAGTGGTCGTCACTCCAGGGGAGTTAGACACGGTCACACCAGCAGGAAGGGTGCTGTAGTAAGTGGCCACGTCGATTCCGGGAGGGGGCGGCGCCAGGCAGTAAGTGCCATCCGGTAGCATGTAGTAGCTGTAATACATGGCTGCCACGGTCGCTGTGGAGACACATTGCCCGGGAGTGAGCGTGGCCAGCGACAGACTGGTCCGTGAGTCCACAACACAGTCACAAGAGCCTGTCCCCCGGCAAGATGCAGCCTTGCTTCTGCTCACTTCCAACCATGCCGTTTTCTAGATTTTTCTGATACAAAAATGTCTGTGCAATACGCAATTTAAAAGAACCAGGCAAAGCCACAACACACATCCAAAGACAGATGGAAAGGGAACGGCATGAGGACATTCAAAGCCACCAGACGTGAATATTCTCTAGACAAATTAATGTTCTCCTTAACTTCAAAATGTGCAGGTTTGGAACAGTCTCCTCTCTAGCGGCAACCAGTCATCCCTTTGTTCACATGGCCCACCAAGGCCACCTATGCTCCTATATGCACATGTGAGAAAATGCCTCTGGCTAGCTCCCTGCACTGACATCGGCTTTCATTCTCCAGGCACGCTGCTCCCTCCGTTCACACGTTAATCCGGAAACTACCCCCTCGGTAAGGCAGGTGCTCCTGGCAACCCCGGCGTCAGCCCCCGGCCCCAGCAACACATGCTGTGTGGGAATTTATTCAGTAAATAAAAGTTCCCAGGCTTACTGAGGCTGTGTCTGGACCTTTCCATCACAGACAGTGGTGGACGCCATCTTCCCACCTATTCTGTGCACACATGCAGGTATCTGTAGGGCAATGGCACGCTGTCTTAACAATTAAAAATCCTGTACATTTATCCTTTTTGGGGCTAAATGTTCAGAACCATGAATCACACAAGATTCAACGATTACTTATGAAATTTAATTTCCAGTCCTATTGTAGATAAGCAAGTAGTTCTGACTACACACAGATTTAATTTCCTCTTTATTAGGAGATGGCAAAAATATTTTTCTAATTAAGAACTTTTATCTTCATTTTCAATTAATTCACCTTAAAACGATAACACTGAAAAACAGTGAAAGCTTAACCATGGTTTCCAGTAATGTATGCTATGCAGAGAAACATTTCAGAAGTACAACTTAGACTCTCTTGACCTTTCCGTCTTAGATTGGCAAGGCAGCATAATTCCAATCTGTAGGCATATTCTCCAGCTGCTAATGACTTATTTAAATTAATTATACATGATGAACTCCTAAACCGTCGCTCTCTAGCTCCATGTTACATACCAACCACCAGGACACAGAAACAGCAATACTCCAAATTTTCAAAACAAGATAAGTGGGCTCAATGTACTCCACGTTATTGTCTACACAGAAATATCTGAGTACCATCTCTGAGAAAAGGCCAGGGGCAGGGATGAAACCCTTGGAGGTCAATGGGAGGAGGCTGACAGCAGGGCAGGCACTGTCTCTGAGGCTCCTGTAGGGGCAGGTCCTGTCTTCACTGTCTCTGTAGTCTCTGCACTGAGCACAGATTATGTGCTGGACCGACGAACTGACCTGATAGTCCAACACAGGCTTTCCTATCAAAATCAGGAATCCAAATATAGGCACATGCTTCTGTAAGAGACAACGTCATCCCTGGAAGAGGGGAGCTGCTGCTTCTATCCACTCCCTGCTGGAGCCATCAGGCTACTCTGTATGGGCCAGGGTGAAGCCAGCACTCGAGGGGAGACAGCGCAGCCCACTGTGTGCTTGGCTCTGGGGAGGGCTGGGTGGAACTGACCCTACTACTGACTGGCTACTGTCAGGTCTCAAGCCTCCCACTTCAGCAGGAAGGACGGAAACCCCATGTTCTGCCCTGGACAGTCAGTCTCATCCCTAAAAAGAAGCCCAAATATGTTTTAAACTGGGGCTACAAAGGAAGGGATCTGAATTCATAAAAACAAACAAAACAAAAGTTTATAATTATTTCAATTAGTAGTACATATTATGCAACTCCAACCTGATACCTGCATTCTCTACGTAACTGTGTAAAGTGCAATCACCCTGGAACACGACAGAGATGAAGAAATTATTTTCAAAGCTAAGCGCCATTTCTTTGAAAGAACCTGCAGACTGTTAGACTGTATGACCTTCCTGAGCATTCCATCTTGTTAAATAAAAACAAAGTGTTAAAAAAAAATAGCAGTGCTGGCAAAATGGCAGACTACTCAGAGACTCATCCACTACAAAACAAAGCCAAAAACGTTGGCTAAAACATAATGAAAAATTTAGGCTGGGTGCAGTGGTTCACATTTATAATCCTGGCACTTTGGGAGGCTGAGGTGGGAAGATGCTTCAGGCCTGGGCAATATCGTCAGACCCCAACTCCAAAAAATAAAATAAACTAGCTGGGCATGGTACACACCTATCGTCCCAGCTACTTGGGACGCTGTGGCAGGAGAATGGCTGGAGCCCAAGTTCGGGGCTGCAGTGAGGTGTGATGGCACCACTACGCTCCAGCCTGGGTGATGGAGTGAAGCCCTGAGCTGAGCTCACAAAAAGAAAAAACGGCTGTCTCTAGGTGTAAAAATGAAACAAACCCCCAAATCTGAAAACACCTCCAGGGACATCCTCGTCTGGGTCCACAACTTGCTTCAGAGGCTCCACGCAAAAACCACCCAGGCTGACCATGCTCTGGGCACACTCTTGACCCAGACCCAGGAGATTCTCACGAAGCAGAGCTGTGAAGCCGAGATACGCGCAGCCTCTGTGAGCCAGGCTGCTACTAGCCACTGCTGCTGTGACCTCTTCCCTGTGGTTCTCTCCAAAGTTTTAATCAAATTGGAAAATCGTCCTGTTTCTCAAAAGGACTCCAAGAGAAATAAAGTATGTGCTGTTCAATGAGATGAAAACACTCATCTGTTGGCAGACGGTGGAACGCGGGGCGTGTCCTGTGGCACTGCCATGCTCCGAGGCGGCCCGGGAACCAACGCCGCAGGGGTTCATGAATTCCGCTACACTGCTCTTTGGTTGCCTCTCCCAGATTCCCATTTCGTAGGGTGTCAGGGATGTGAAGATCTGAGGGAGGACATCAGATGCATCCTTCCCCAGATGCTGTGGCCCTGGTGGGAGGCAGGACGGGCACAAGGCATCTGGAGCAGCCCAAGGCCAGTCTCCTGAAGGGCTTCTGCCGCTTGCCCAGCCCGCCCCTTGCCCTGGTTTCTGGTCCCCAGGTCTCTGTCCTTGGCACAGCCTCACAGGGTCTCTGCCTGCCACGAGAGGCCCCTTTTCAGCTTATCTCCAGTGCCACCTCCTTGGCAGACGCAGGGGGCCTTTGCTCTGGGCTCACGTGGGACCTCACGTGGGACCCCATGCACAATGCCCTAAGGCGACTCCTGCGCCACCAGGACTGGGGTGCAGCTATGGCCCCAAGGACTCCTCATCTCCAAATAGTGACCACAAAACCTCAGCAGCTCGTACAGCTCCTGGCATGAGCAGGCCCTCAGTAAGTGTTTAATGAGTGAGTTCATGCCAGCTGTTGGCACGGCCTGGGCTGCTTCTAAAATGCCTCAGTGCTAAAATATCCTGCAGTGACCATGAAGCTGCTTGACACATGCCCCACACAGTGGCAGCACCACACAGCTCACAGAACCCTTTAACTGGACTGAAGCCCTTTAAACTGACTAGCAACTACAGGACATGGGGATTTTGTACACAGCCCCTTGTATGTTGTATACAGCAATTCTCATGAACACTAAACTTTAAGAATTTCTGGACTAGAATAGGGTGAGAACAGAATTAGAATCTACAAGCTGGGCTGTAGTCTACAAACTGCAGTCTGGGCTGGCAAAAGTCACATCAGTTTTACAATAACTGTGCCATCACTAGTCATAAATGGGGGCGGGCACAGCGTGCCAAGGGGCTCCTGCTGTCCTCAGGCTGCCACGACATGCAGGGAATCTCCTGGGCTTATCATGAGGCTACTTCCCAACAACCTCACCACACACTGACAACACCGTGAAATGGAAAATGCACTGAAGCCACCTGTAACCTACCAAACATCATGGCACAGCCTCACCTGCCTTAAATGTGCTCAGGGCACCTACAGTAGCTGATGGCTGGATGAAATCATCTAACACGAAGCCTATTTTATAATAAAGTTTTTAGCATCTCAAGTAATTTACTGATGCTCTACTGAATGCAAACTGCATTTGCCCCATCATCAAGTTGAACCCTCAGTAAGCTGGGACCACATATATCTTGTTAGGTTTGTTGCTGTTCTCAGGATTTTCTATTGAACTTCCCAAAAGAGGACTAGGTTTTAAAGTAAGTTAAATGCTGATGTAATGTTACTCTAATAAACACTATGAGTACTACGAAAGCCTACTCCAAATAAATCCAAGAAAGAAATTCCAACAGGTACCTACACAGTCCCTAAAGGCAAGTGTAGTTGTATGATGAGAACCAAGCTGCTTAAAAGCAGGAAGCACATTTGTAAGTCCTTCTTCCCCAATGCTGCCTCCTCTGAAACGAGCAGCGCTACTTAACACAGGTCAGAGAAATCTGCCTAATTATCTCCCAAGGCCCCTCTATTCAACTGGCTTCTTGCAAAAACCAGAGCCAGTTTCCTGGTATCTCTGCATGATCTTAATCTCGTGTAAATTCAACAGACAGAACAGAACTCCTGTGCTGAGAAGGTTCTTAGAGAGGAGGAGACTGGTGAGCAACCACCTTTCTGGAAGAACTAAGTCGGGGAGGATGAACAATGTGTGTATTAAGAATGAAAACAGGGCCGGGCGTGGTGGCTCAAGCCTGTCATCCCAGCACTTTGGGAGGCCGAGGCCGAGATGGGCGGATCACGAGGTCAGGAGATGGAGACCATCCTGGCTAACATGGTGAAACCCCGTCTCTACTAAAAAATACAAAAAACTAGCCGGGCGAGGTGGCGGGCACCTGTAGTCCCAGCTACTCGGGAGGCTGAGGCAGGAGAATGGCGTAAACCTGGGAGGCGGAGCTTGCAGTGAGCTGAGATCTGACCACTGCACTCCAGCTCCGGAGACAGAGCGAGACTCCGTCTCAAAAAAAAAAAAAAAAAAAAAAAAGAAGAAGAATGAAAATAGGCTGGCCAGGGTGGCTCACGCCTGAAATCCCAGCACTTGGGGAGGCCAAGGTGCAGGGATCACTTGAGGCCAGGAGTTCCAGACCAGCCTGGCCAACGTGGTGAAACCCCATCTCTACTAAAAGACACAAAACAATTAGCTACTTGGGAGGCTGTGGCAGGAGAATCACTTAAACCCGGGAGATGGAGGCTGCAGTCAGCTGAGATCAGAGACAAACTGCCTCCAAAAAAAAAAAAAAAAAAAAAGAATTAAAATAGTTAAGAGTTCTATGGAGATAAGTATAGATATTCTGAAAAAACACACCTGAGTAAGCCCCTGTGTTTTAGCCAGGCAAATGTCACTAGCTGAGCATATCTGAGAGGCAGCAACAAGCCAGCCTTCCTGTCTCCCGGCTCTCCAGGCATCCAGAGCCAGATGGTGGCCTCGCTGCTCCCACAGCCCCAGGCTCTTCCTCAGCACTGGCCATGCCTCTATCTCCTTTCCTGGATCTCTAAATCCTGTTGACAGGGACTCTTCTAAGTTCAATGGCTTTAAATTCTATTTATACTTGATGGCGGCAGAATTCACATCTCCAGCCCTGAGCTGAACTTGAGCTTGTGCGTTAACCACCTACTCAATGTTCCCACTAGGACATCTCATCCATATTTCAAGTTGAATGTGTCCAGAACAGAGCCCCTGATTTCTCCCATGCCTCTCTTCTGCAGTCCCTCAACACAGGAGGTGGCCACACTCCTCATCCATCCAGTTCATCTGTCAGACCCCACGGCTGATGCCCCACGATTCAGCTCTGCGTCCTGCCCTCCAGCTCCAGCACCTCCTGCCCTCCACGTGCACAGCCTCTTGGCTGCTGCCTGCCCTGGGGTTTTCTGCCCTTGCCTCCACAGTTTCTGCCTGAATCCCTCCCACGGTGACCTCTCTCAACCAGGGTCAAGCTAAGTCCCTTGTCTGGGAAGCCCTCCTGCAAACCTACTTGCCCGCTTCTCCCACCTCATGTCCCGTTGCTGTCCCATCCCCGACCCTGCACATGGTCATTGCTGGGCTCACCTGCACTTCCTCTGGTCTCTGGTCACGGGAGGCCTCCCTGACCCATGATGCCAGCACTGCTAGCCTCCCCAGAACCCTGGTCCCCTTGTCATGGCCACTTTCTCCATCGCTCTTGGTCACGTGCCCACTGTCACTGTCTGGCTCTGCCTCCAGAACACAGGCTCCACGGCAGAAGCAGCTTTGTCCCCTGTGTTCCTGGCATGGCAGAGCATGATGCAAATCCCTCAATGCCTGTACAAGTTACACAGCAGAGAACGGGAATGAGCATGGCACGAGCTTTTTGTTTTTTTTTTTTTGAGATGGAGCCTCGCTCTGTTGCCCAGGCTGGAGTGCAGCGGTGCAATCTCGGCTCACTGCAAGCTCCGCCTCCCAGGCTGATGCCATTCTCCTGCCTCAGCCTCCCCAGCAGCTGGGACTACAGGCGCCTGCCACCATACCTGGCTAATTTTTTATATTTTTAGTAGAGACGGGGTTTCACCGTGTTAGCCAGGATGGTCTCAATCCCCTGACCTCGTGATCCGCCAGCCTCAGCTTCCCAAAGTGCTGGGATTACAGGCGTGAGCCACCGCGTCTGGCCGGCATGAGCTTCTCCATGGCAGTAAAGGCTCCTGCAGATGGTGGCACCCAGCACCCACATTCCTAGGGAAAGACATACCCATCCAGCAATTCAAGGTCCTTCCAAACTTTACCTGTCAAATGGGAGGGCAACATTAAGGCATTTTCAGATATCCAAGAATTTAAAAAACTTTGTGTTCCTATGTACCCTTCCTTGGCAAACTACTGCAGGATGTGCTCCAGCAAAATACAGAAGTAAACATACTAACAACAGTAACAGGAACGAACACAGGAAAGAAAGACAAGTCACAGAAAAGTACTGGCTACAGGCACAGAACACCGATGGTCCGGGGGGGACACAGAAACCCAGCTGTCAATTTCACCAAATGCACACTGCAAACAAACAACCCACACACCAGAGAAGCTGGCTGCACCTGGATCTAGCAGCAGCAAATGAGGCATCAAAAGTCAAGACCTGCCTAAAAGATGGCACCATTACATGAGTCTACACTACAACAGCGCTGTAGGTCCTCAGCAAGGAAGTCAGCACAGCTCCATCTGAGAACTGCCTCTCAAGGGTGATCTGGACTTGCCTGCATTCCCTTCCGTTCTTTGTCCACACGCACACTTCTCAGATATACAGAGTGGGCTGCATTGCGAAGATGATGTGCACATTCCCAATACTCACCTGAGATCTCTCCAATTCAGGCTAATGGTTCAGCAATATATGCAGTCATCTGTAATACTATGCATGTACATGTATTAGTGTGTCATACAGAACATGCAATATGCAGCAAATTTCCCAGACCATAACCGATGTTTATTTCCATTTAATTTTCAAGCTGGATTCTAGGAGGACGCCACTGAGAGGGGATTAACCCTAGCAATGCTGGTGAGCCAGGTAGCCGCTTGCTCTGAAGCCCAAAGCCTGACCCACTGCCAAGAGCCACTGTTCCCTGCAGGCTTATTCGGCTGCTGGATCAATGTCAGCATACATTGTTTTCATGGCAATTCCACTATTTAATGTAAAATTCTACAATACTTCTTTTTTTTTTTTTTTTGACAAAAAAAAAAAAAAAAGGCCTTACTAAAAGTTTTATTACCATCTGAAGATGCAGACCCCTGAAAGAGGTATTTTTAGTCCCTTCAGACTGTGGCAGCCTACTTGATTTGAGACTCTTACTCTGCTTGCGGTTCGAGTGCTGCCTTATTCACAGTGAATACCTGCACCCCAGGAGAGGTTCAAATTCTGTGCATGGAAATGTCAGGCATTGACAACACAATTCAAGAATAATTGTTCTTATTACTGAATTCTGCATTCTCAAGAGTGAGGAAAGTGCCTAATACACCCGGGGGATGTTAGAAACCTTCAAGGTCTTCTAGAAGTGAATGAGAGAAAACAGGGCTGAGAAACTCTTTCTCCTGCAAGTTTCTCTTTTCTACTCAGTTATCTCCATTCTCAAGACTTCTGACTTCATCTCCTGAAGTCAGATAATTTTCAAGAATTCCTAAAAGACCCCTTCTGGCAATTGTTTGTTTTAGGCAGGGTGGTTACCTATTAGCTCTCTATAACATAAATCTCATATTGCAAGAATAAAAATAGTAAAACAAACCAAAAACTCCTTAAGATGTAAGCCCAGAGTTTTTAAGAAAATATGACTTCCTTCCCATATTCCCAAATACTTAAAAGCATTTACTATTTGGCTCATCACACATTGTGTCCAAATATTTTCCAACTGAGATAAAACAGTGATATGGTTTGGCCGTGCCTCCACCCAGATCTCATCTTGATTTGTAACTAGCACAATTCCCATGTGTCGTGGGAGGAGCCTGATGGGATGTGACAGAATTATGGGGGTGGGTCTTTCCTGCGCTGTTGTCGTGTTAATGAATGAGTCCCACAAGATCTGACGGTTTCAAAAACAGGAGTTTCCCTGTACAGGCTCTCTTTGCTTGCCGCCATCCACGGAAGACATAACTTGTTCCTCCTTGCCTTCTGCCATGATTGTGAGGCCTCCCCAGCCATGTGGAACTGTTAAGTCCATTAAACCTCTTTTTCTTTTTTCTTCTTCTTTTTTTTTTTTTGAGACGGAGTCTGGCTCTGTCACCCAGGCTGGAGTGCAGTGGCCGGATCTCAGCTCACCGCAAGCTCCGCCTCCTGGGCTTACGCCATTCTCCTGCCTCAGCCTCCCGAGTAGCTGGGACTACAGGCGCCCGCCACCTCGCCTGGCTAGGTTTTTGTATTTTTTAGTAGAGACGGGGTTTCACCATGTTAGCCAGGATGGTCTCGATCTCCTGACCTCGTGATCTGCCCGTCTCGGCCTCCCAAAGTGCTGGGATGACAGGCTTGAACCACCGCACCCGGCCCAAACCTCTTTTTCTCTACAGTCTCAGGTATGTCTTTATCAGCAGTGTGAAAATGGACTAATACAGTAATTTGGTACCAGAAGTGGGGGGCTGCTGAAAAGATAACCCCAAAATGTGGAAGTGACTTTGAAACTGGGTAAGAGGCAGAGGTTGGAACAGTTTGGAGGGCTCAGAAGAAAACGGGAAAGTTTGGAACTTCCCAGATATTTGTTGAATGGCTTTGCCCAAAATGCTGACAGTGATAGGAACAATAAGGTCCAGGCTGAGGTGGTCTGAGATGGAGATGTGGAACTTGTTGGGAACTAGGGCAAAGGTGACTTGTTATGTTTTGGCAAAGACATTGGTGGCATTCTGCCCCTGCCCTAGAGATTTGTGGAACTTTAAACTTGAGAGAGATAATTTAGGGTATCTGGTGAAAGAAATTTCTAAGCAGCAAAGCACTCGAGAGGTGACTTGGGTGCTGTTAAAGGCATTCAGTTTTATAAGGAAACAGAGCATAAAGGTCTAGAAAATTTGTAGTCTGACAATAGAAAAGAAAATCCCATTTTCCGGGGAGAAATTCAGGCTGGCTGCAGGAATTTGCATAAGTAACCAGGAGCCAAATGTGAATCCCCAAGACAACGCGGAAAATGTCTCTAGGACACGTCAGAGGTCTTCATGGCAGCCCCTCCCATCATAGGCCTGGAGGCCTAGGAGGAAAAAATGATTTCGTGGTCCAGGCCCAGGGTCCCTGTGCTGTGTGCAGCCAAGGGACTTGGTGCCCTGTGTCCCAGCTGCTCTAGCTATGACTAAAAGGGGCCAATGCATAGCTCGGACTGTGGCTTCAGAGTGTGGAAGCCCTAAGCTTTGGCAGCTTCCATGTGGTGAGCCTGCGAGTGCACAGAAGTCAAGAACTGAGGTTTGGGAACCTCTGTCTAGATTTCAAAGGACGTATGGAAATGCCTGGATGCCTAGGCAGAAGTTTGCTGCAGGGGCAGGGCCCTCATGGAGAACCTCCGCTAGGGCAGTGTGGAGGGGAAATGTGGGGTTGGAGCCCCCAAGGAGAGTTCCTATTGGGGTACTGCCTAGTGCAGCTGTGAGAAGAGTGCCACCATCCTCCAGACCCTAGAATGGTAGATCCACCAACAGCTTGCACCATGTGCCTGGAAAAGCCACAGACACTCAACACCAGCCTGTGAAAGCAGCTGGGAGGGAGGCTGTACCCTGCAGAACCACAGGGGTGGAGCTGCCCAAGACCATGGGAACCCACCTCTTGCATCAGCGTGACCTGGATGTGAGACATGGGGTCAAAGGTCATTTTGGAGTTTTACGATTTGATGGCCTTGTTAGATTTTGGACTTGTACAGGGGCTGTGCAGCCCCTTTGTTTTGGCCAATTTCTCCCATATGGATGGTTGTATTTACTCAATGCCTGTACCCCCATTGTATTTAGGAAACAACGAACTTGCTTTTGATTGTATAGGCTGATAGGCAGAAGGGACTTGTCTTGTTTCAGGTGAGATGCTGGACTGTGGACTTCTGAGTTAATGCTGAAATGAGTGAAGACTTTAGGGGGCTGCTGGGAGGGCATGACTGCCTTTGAAATGTGAGGGTGTGAGACTTCGGAGGGGTCAGGGAGGGGGTAATGATATGGCTTGGCTGTGTCCCCACCCAAATCTCAATCTGAATTTAAATACCCACTATTCCCACATACTGTGGGAGGAAACTGGTGGGAAGTGAGTGAATTATGGGGGCAGGTCTTTCCTGCGTTATTCTCGTCATAGAGTTTTATGACATCTGATAGTTTTAAAAACATGAGTTTCTCTGTGCAAACTCTTTGCCAGCCACCATCCATGTTAAGACATGACTTGCTCCTCCTTGCCTTCTGTCATCATTGTGAGGCCTCCCCAGCCGTGGGGAACTGTAAGTCCATTAAACCTCTTCTTCTCAGTCTCGGGTATGTCTTTATCAGCAGTGTGAAAACAGACTAATATAAACCATAAGGCTATCCGTATCACAACACAGAATGGTTGCCAATGATCTGTTAATGGGTTCTTATATGCCAAGACCTACTTGAGAAAATCAACACTTAACATGCAGTCCATCACAACCACACTGTATTCTGTTGCAACTTTCAGACGACCTAGTATCTTAAAAAAAAAAAAAAGTCCCCCAACAAGAGAAGACTCGTTTTGACATCACTGAATTGGATTTGGGAAACCCGAATGAATTCTGTAGTGATGCAAGATTATTCCATTTGTCAAGTTGGGAAACTACCAAAATGAATCTGTCTTGGGCATTTAACCAGTTAGTTGGAATTTTAGCCCCCTGTGCTTAAAAGTCACCTCTTTTTGGCAAATAAAACTTTCCTCTAGAAAAAAAAAAAGGCCTGTCTCTAAACATTACTTACCATTTTCATCAGTGACCCTCAAAGTAAAAAGTTTTCAATTTTTAATGCTATATTGAGGTTTTGAAGACTTCTTACATAAAAATAGTTGTGGGTACAGACAGCAAGTGGCTGAAGTGGGACCTGGGCCCCACCACGGAGAGAAGCAGGCAGAAATGCCATTGACCTGCAGTGGGGATCCTGCCGGTGAGGAGAAGGGGGCTTGTGGACTGGGGGCCCTGCCTGACAGACATGCTGTGATATTCAGGAACGCCTCTCCCTGCGGGTCCCTCACTGGGGGAAGGAAATCCACTCTAGGACATTTTTAGAATCTCACAGAAGACAGCAGAGGACAGGTCTTCCCAAGAAGGCTGTTGGAAGGGAAGACAAAGGAGCTAAGAGAAGGTGAGAGAGCATCAAGGAGAATCCACCCATACCAAGAACACACAGGCTCCCACACCAGGGAAGGAGGAGCGCCAGATGGCATGAGACCCCGCACACACCCCCAGGAAAAGCAGCAGAGGGAAACAGCATGGCATGTGAATGGCAACTCAGACTGAAGAAGCATGTAACCCGAGGAACCTCTGAGCTCTCTGAGCCACAGATGAATCTGGGAAAACAGGAATTCAACAAAGCACAAAAATAAGGTAACACAACCACATGCAATAGAGGGGGAGGCTGTGAGGCAGGGTCCAGCAGGCGCTCTCCCTGTTCCTGTACAGCCATCAGCAGAATGGTATTTACTGGCTTTTTTCTCTTTTGAGACAGACAGGGTCTCGCTCTGTCACCCAGGCTGGAGCACAGTGGCACAACCATTGCTCCCTGCAGCCTGGAACTCCTCGATGCCCTCCCTGCTGCCAACCCTTACACCTCACTTTCCCCAGCAGCCGGGACCAGAGGTGTGCGCCATTATGGTCACCTAATTTTTAAATTCATTTATTTATTTATTTATTTATTTTTTTTGAGACGGAGTCTCGCTCTGCCGCCCAGGCTGGAGTGCAGTGGCCGGATCTCAGCTCACTGCAAGCTCCGCCTCCTGGGTTTACGCCATTCTCCTGCCTCAGCCTCCCAAGCAGCTGGGACTACAGGCGCCCGTCACGTCGCCCGGCTAGTTTTTTGTATTTTTTAGTAGAGACGGGGTTTCACCATGTTAGCCAGGATGGTCTCGATCTCCTGACCTCGTGATCCGCCCGTCTCGGCCTCCCAAAGTGCTGGGATTACAGGCTTGAGCCACCGCGCCCGGCCTTAAATTTTTTTGTACAGACAGTCTCACTGTGTTGCCCAGCCTGGTCTTGACCTCCTGAGCTCAAGAGATCCACTCACCTTGGCCTCCCAAAGTGCTGGGACTATAGATGTGAGTCACCATGGCTGGCCTGGTTTTTACATATTTAAATGGTTGAAAAAAAATACAAACAAAACAATAATATTTTATGATGTCAAAATTACATGAAATTAAAACGCTAGGTGAGGCACGGTAGCTCACGCCTGTAATCCCAGCACTCTGAGGGGCTAAGGCGGGTGGGTCATGAGGTCAGGAGTTCCCAGCCTGGCCAAGACAGTGAAACCCCATCTCTACTATAAAAATACAAAAATTAGCTGGGTGTGGTGGCAGGCGCCTGTAATCCCAGCTACTCGAGAGGCTGAGGCAGAGACCTGCTTGAACCCGGGAGGCGGAGGTTGCAGTGAGCTGAGATCGTGCCACTGCACTTCAGCTTGGGAGACAGAGACTCCATCTCAAAAAAAAAAAAAAAAAAAAAAAAGAAAAAACAACAAAAAAAAGTGAAAACCCTCGTATCCCTCAATTAAGCTTCAGTGAAGCCCTGCCGCACACACGGGTCTACGACCATCTGCAGCTGCCTCCACACCCCAGGGACAGAGCAGGGGTTGCATACAGGCTGGGCAGCTGCAGGGCTGAAGACATGCACCTTTATATAGAAAGGCTATGGAGCTTTGCTGTAAAGCTTAGAAAACCAGCCAAGCATCCAAACAATACCACTGCAGAACCAATGGAATTTAAACTACAAGGAATAAATAGACATGGCTGAAAAAAGTCGCTGACAGGGAAGACGGACACAGTCCTGCTGAGTGCCAAAGAGAAACACAGAAGAAAGGTGACTCGAACCAAGAGGCTGCGTCCTTCAAGCAGAGGCACCAATGCATGGGACAGGAAAGGTGCTCGAGGCACAACAGAAAGGAGCTTCCCGGAAATGAGAACTGAATCTTTGACTGAAAGGTGTACAATATAGTCCCTGAAAAATGGGAAATCAAGTTAATAAAATTTAAGGGCAAAGCGAGACTTCCTCAGATGTTGGGTCAGAAAGAGCATCTGCCTCCCAGAGCAGGGTACGGAAGACAGGGCTGGCCTCGCCCTTTCCACAGCAGCGTTCAGTTCCACTTCTGAATCCCAGGCAAGTGACTCGGTGCATCATTCCCTGCAAATTGCTCTTTATGTTACAAGGCAGCCAAGAAAGATGTTCAAGCACGAAAAAACTCAGAGAGCAGCACAGGAGCAATGAATGCAAACCAACCAATGAACAAACCCAAATAAGCAGTCATGACCCACCCAGCCGCCCTGGGCCACCCTGCCGTGCCGTGGAAATGGCATCAGATGCCAGTTCCCAGAGACCTGAGAGGCCCACAGCATTACCTGAGAGTTTTATACCCAGACAAGCTGTCCTGTTCACATAAAGGTCAAACGCAGGCATTTTTCAAGAGGCAGAAATTCATGAACTATAGCCCTTGTAAAAACGTACTTGTTTATGAAATTCAAATGACCAAGAAAAGATGAATTGAATAAATAACTCAAAAGGAGAAGCTATGGGGAAAAAACAAATCCAGTCAACCATAAAACTAAAATTAAGCAACTGGGGGCCAGGCATGGTGGCTCACGCCTGTAATCCCAGCACTTTGGGAGGCCAAGGCGGGCAGATCACGAGGTCAGGAGATCAAGACCATCCTGGCTAACACAGTGAAACCTCGTCTCTAATAAAAATACAAAAAATTAGCTGGGCGTGGTGCTGGGAGCCTGTAGTCCCAGCTGCTTGGGAGGCTGAGGCAGGAGAATGGTGTGAACCCAGGAGGCGGAGCTTGCAGTGAGCCTAGATCGTGCCATTGCACTCCAGCCTGGGCGACAGAGCGAGACTCCGTCTCAAAAAAAAAAAGCAACTGGGGAATAACAGAACGCAAATACTATTTATAAACTCTCATAATATAAAAATATTTCTATAAAAGAACCAAAGTCAAAGTCATATATATAACATATTAACTGTCCTATTCACTCTTCAATATATTTCTGTATCAGCATATTCAAATCAATCTTACATTTTAAATGGCTACACAACTAAGCAGCTCTCATATCCCCGCGGTGACAATGCAGCAATGCACACGGCACAATGTTTCAGAAGGCAACTGCTCGGTCACTGGTAATCCTTTGAACAAATGCATATACTTTTTGAACTAGCTGTTTATTTTCTAAGATTTTTATCTTGCATATAGGATTATACCGTGTTAGTGCTTAAAAGCAGTAAGTAATTGGCAGGGCACAGTGGCTCATGCCTGTAATCCCAGCACTTTGGGAGGCCAAGGTGGGTAGATCACTTAAGCCCAGGAGTTTAAGATCAGCCTGGGCAACATAGCAAAACCCTCTAGAAAATTCATCTAAAAAATCAGCCAGGTGTGGTGGCACATGCCTGTGGTCCCAGCCGCTCAGGAGACTGAGGTGGGAGGATAGCTTGAGCCTGGGAGGTTGAGGCTGCAGTGAGTCAAGATCACGCTACTGCACTCCAGCCTAGGCGAAAGAATGAGACTCTGTTTCAAAAAAAAAAAAAAAAAAAAACCCCAAAAACAAAAAAAAACCCCAAAAAACGAAGTGTTCATTACAGTATTCAAAAAGCAGAAATAATTGGAAATCATAAATTATCAAATTACCAATTAATGGAGGGCTATTTCATAATAAATCTATACGACAGGATACTAGGCAGCTGCTACAGCGAGGAGAGAGAGATCTAATGCACTGTTATACAAAGATGTTCGATAGATATTAAATGCAAAGAAAAAGTTGAAAAACTCTAACAAAAATCGGGAAAAATATACAGCTTTAAAAAACATCTACAATGACAACCTCTCAATGTTCTCCTGACCTTTTTTCAGAACTGAATTCTTTAGGCATAAAGGAAATTTTCATCCAAAGTTCCACAGCTACTTCACTTTTAGATAGCAGTAGCAGGCTCTTCTGTTTAAGTAAAATTCAGTTTATTTTCACTTTAACGTAAGTATTTCTAGAGACACAGCCAACATTTTAATTGATATTCGTGCATAAAGATGATCTTTGTGTTCCACAGATAACAAGCTTCTTTCTTTCCTTTTTATTTAGCACGATGACCTCAGTCTTTTCCACTTTGCTAATGATGTTCACTAATGGCTATTTCTGGATGGTGGAATCTTGGGTAATATTTTTGCTTTCTTTCTTCTTCTCTTGACATACAATAAAACCATTTTTAAAAATGAGTTTGGAAAGTAAGAACTTCAAGGTCATGATTTGCAGAAAAAATATACCATAAACAGCAAAGACACATTTAAAAAACCAGGACCAAGCTAGAAAATATCTATAGTAGCCAAGTGCAATGGTTTAATTTCACTGCGGATATTTATAGAATAAATATTAAGAAAAACTGAGTTGGCATTTTATTTAAAAAACCATAGGCTATCACAGTGGGCAGTATTTCACTATTACTGCCGCCTGCATAATTAATTTTATTATTTATACTCTTCTGTAAGGATTTATAGGTAAATAGCAGGAGACAACTAAGTAATGAAAAACAAAGAGCATGAAAAGTGGTTCATTGTCAGGCGAATTAACACATGAAATAAATTGTTAGTTTTACACATCCATATTTAATGAGCTTCTAGAAAAACCATTTTATATACATACATATATGTAAAATTCTGCTGGACTTTAAGGAAAAAAATAGATGCTTTTCTTTCCAGGCTGCCAAAATGTAGGAAAATCTCTATCAGTAGGAAGTAAATAAGAAAGAATGACCAAGTATATCCTAAGGTAATTATTAAACACCAGGCCATATGAAAGCCAGAACAGCCCGCGCGAGACACAGCAGTACTGGGCATGCAAGTCTTCACGGGGAAAAGGATGTTACAGGGACCGCTTCCGCCTAAACTAAATACAATGAGCAGATGAAACACCTCAAAATTATAAAAGCACGTATTATTAAAATACAGAATTGTAAGGAATTAATTCAGGATACTAGTTTAGTCTCAAAATAAGCAGCATGTCAATCTGCATGTTTTGAGGTGATGAGTCACGCTGAAAATAATCAAGCAGCACAAACGGGCAGGTGAGACTGCAACCTCATCCTTCCAGTTCCCCTCTCTGTGCTGGTCACTGGTCCTTCTTACCTGTCCTTTTAGGTGCTGATACAGAAGCACGTACAGACACTTCCCTCCCCTTCTGACGTGAACAGACCACCTCGTGCTGCCCTCCCCTTGAGTCACCTCGTCTCCATCCTCAGGAAGAGGCATTCCGGCGGGCAGCCCTGCAATACTCGGGTCCTGGCTCACCCCCAGAGCCCTGCAGCCCACTGCGAGAGCGCACCAGAGGGACTCCATTAGTCCTCCACCGAGGACGTGGTCGTCTCAGGCTTTTGCTACTACTAAAATCGTACTCTGATGAATATCTAGTGGCTACATAGCCATGTTCACCTACACGTTAGTAAATGAGAGCAGACATCCGGGGTTGGAGGCCTGTGTGTTTTAGACCGATTGCCTGCTGGCCCTCCACATGTACCACATCGCTGGTACAAATCTACACCCCCACCAAGAATAAATGTCTGTCATCTTTTCTTTCTCTGCTTAAGTGACAGCTGAAAAATGGCACGTCATTGTAGGTTTCCTCTGCATTTACTTAATCTCTATTATTAAGGTACCCAAACTTGCATATACAAAATAACATTCTAACAGCCTAGAAATCTTCGTCTTCTCCTAAGTCTTAGACCTGCAGAGTGTTCTGTGTGCCTGTGAGCGCGCTCCTTTCTACTGTAATACGAAGCCTCCCATCGTAACACATTCGCTGCAGCTGAGCTGAACCAAAGCGCTGGAGTGGTGGTCACTACGGATTTCAGGCTCTGCGGTCAACAGACACAATGTCTGTGAGAGGCAGTGAGGGTTAGCCTGTAAAACCGTATGGGCATTTTTACCTCTGTGATTTATTCACACTGAAGATCATTCTTCTACTGGACTATCACAATTTTTTCCTATTTGATTGTAAAAGCTGTTTAGACATACAGGCTTTTTTTTTTCCCTCAAAGTTTTTAAAATTAGTTGAACATAACTGCGGACTGAAAATAGATGATTCTTCATTCTGCTGAAGCATCCTTCCTTTCCTAAGAATTTCCACAACTGGCATTTACATCTGGAAGTGACTCTGATACCGGGTAAAAGTGAGGCTTTAATGTGATGTTTTCCAGATAGCTCTTCATGTCTTAGAACATCCCTTCCTGTTAGCTTGGTGTTTCCTTTTCTCCGTCCTTATTTTTATTTGGATCTGTTTCTGGGGACTCATTCATCCCTTCCCACTGCAGGGCCTGTGGATTTCTGTGCTGGTGCCGCCTTGTTTGAGACGCATGCAGAAGCTTCCTGGCTGGACTGACAGCTCCATCTTGCTGGGTTGGCCGGTGCCATGACAAACACCAGGGTAGAAGGGGCGTCTCTTCAGAAGCCTGGGCCTTTTTGCTTTTAACATTCGAGTCTTTCTCTTATTTTTTCCAGTTAAACTTACTGTAATTACGTTTGATGAAAATTTATGCAAACGAGGGCCGGGCGCGGTGGCTCAAGCCTGTAATCCCAGCACTTTGGGAGGCCGAGATGGGCGGATCACGAGGTCAGGAGATCGAGACCATCCTGGCTAACACGGTGAAACCCCGTCTCTACTAAAAAATACAAAAAACTAGCCGGGCGAGGTGGCGGGCGCCTGTAGTCCCAGCTACTCGGAGGCTGAGGCAGGAGAATGGCATAAACCCGGGAGGCGGAGCTTGCAGTGAGCTGAGAACCGGCCACTGCACTCCAGCCTGGGCGACAGAGCAAGACTCCGTCTCAAAAAAAAAAAAAAAAAAAAAAAAAAAAAAAAAAAAAAAAAAAAAAAAAGAAAATTTATGCAAACGTAAAACTTGAGTGAGAGATGAGAATGATCATTTCTGTGAAAATGAAGCTGAATACTTTGAGAAGATGGACAAAAAGTCACCTGCTTTAATAAAAAGCCATAGTGCAACTTGAGGAGGGAGAAGTAACCATCAAGTCCTTGAACTACTGTAAGTCCAGCATCACTTTACAGAAACTCAGCCTGGAGGTCAGGGCTCTGCTGGCTGGGTGCAGCTCATGTGAGGACCACAGGACGCCAAGACCAAGGGAACAGCACGAGCTGAGGCCCAGCATATGTTCATGGTTTGGGTCCACACACAGCATGTGTAGACCTGTTTTAACCGCCTATTTTGCTTAAAGTGCCAACTACGAGGCCCGAGAGACCTTCGGTGGCCGCGTAACACTTTATGATCATGTCGACGCTCTATCATTTGTTTCTCAAACTCTCCCCGGGGCTCACAGGAGCAATGGGAAACCTCCCAAACGTTCCAGAATTAACTGCTGTCCCATTCAGAATACGATAGAGTGCTTCTGCTATTTAAATTAATACCCTCATGGTACAAATGGGAAAACTGAGGCCTAGAGAAGCAAAGCAAAGGGCTCAGCGTCATCCAGCCACAGCAAAGCCCAACTGCAAAGGCTGTCCTGGGAAAACGCGCACAAATATTCCGTCGCGGGCGTGCAGGAATGAGGCACAGCCCATGGCTACGACGGCTTTCTTTGCTCGGGGAGGTTGTGGGGACTTGATTTTTCAGTTTTGTCATTTTCAAGTTTCCTTTGTCCCTCAAACCCAAATACTTGTCACTGCTTCCAGCCAGGAAAGCCTCTCGCCAGCTCTCTGGAGAGTCCGAGTGCCTGTGGCCACGCGGCTCCACTGCTGCCTCCCACTTTTGTGACTGTGTGGCAACAGCTCGCTGCTAAGGTTATGGTATGAGCGTCACCTTCATGGACAGTCGCTTCCGGCCTGACCTGTCCGTCTCTCAGAGCAGGCCCCCCTCACTGCCCCACCCCGCCCCCATGCGCCATGCCAGCTGAGGTGGTATCTGCGGCTGCGGCAGCAGCTTCGTCATGTCTGAATGCCTGCTCCTCAGCATACATGTGTGCATACACGTGCGCACGGACAGAGAGCTTGTTCATCTCACATGTCAGTTGGATCCAAGGTACCTGTGCAGGTGATTTCTCCCAGGAAGCACCAGGTGCTTTTGGAACTTCTGCTCTTCACTTTTCTGAAGTTACTCGGTGAATGTTCCTGGGATCCCCGTGGCCCCTTGGATCGAGGTGTAGGGAGCATGCTGGCCAGTAAGACAGTCCCAGCCTTTGCCTCACAGACCTCCAGGTCCACAGGGCATTCACACATGCACAAGCACACACGACTGTGTAACTCAAAACCGTAATAGGCTCTACAACAGAAGTGTGGTAACACAACAACGGGACCCCAGCTTATAAGCGGGGAGTGCGTGGGGCGGGGTGGCTGCCTCTCTGACCTCCTAGTCAGTCTCTGTTTGATCATAAGTCCTCTTCTCATTTCCCCTGCACATTCATTTTAAAGTCCTCTTGGCTTAGATCATGGCTAGCCCAGACACTCATTCTTGTCTTCCTAAGAACCCAAAGTCTGTAACTTTGTATTCTAAGTGGTGGGAAAAACAGGAACCCAGTGTGTGGCCTGTCCTATGTACGAGCCACACCCAGCCCAACATCAGCCTTCAAGTCCTCAAGGGCGGCAGAAGCCAGCGATGAACATGCTCTCTGTGCCAGGGGCCACCTGGCGTCCACTATGGCAGAGGCTCTGAGCTTCCCCAGCCTCTGCTGCAGGTGTCACTGTCACCTGAGCTGTCGGGCCTCAGTGCCACATGGTGGGCACTCACCTAAGACAGGAGCAAAGTTCCTGAATGGTGGTGGCAAGCCATGCACAGGGCGCTGAGCTGCTCCCATGTGTGTGTTTAGGGTCTTGTTTGTATCTAGGAGGTAAGTCATCTGGAGACCATGCCCTGGAGGATGAAGCTGCGTGGGGAGTGGAGGGGCAGGTGCCAGGATCAAGGCCTGGGAGGGCTACTGCGCTGTGGCAGGAAGACAAGCCCGAACACACATTCTGCACACCTCAGGGCCCACCCCTGCCCGTCCCCCTACCTCACCAAGCCTGTGACCCCAGGGCGGGGTCCTCTGTCCCTGTCATGAGGAGACTGTATGGACTGCTGTTTCCTTCTGGGCTGTCACAGGCCTCCTCCTCTCTCCAATACGGCTGCAGCCTGTGAGCCCCCAAGAAACACGGGGAAGAAATGCCCCGAGAACACGGAGTTGCGCCACCTCCAGCCTCGGCTCCGCCGCTCAGAGGCGAGGGGAAAGCCCTGCTCCTGTGGCCCTCTGAGCACTGGGGCAGGGCAGGCGGGGCCCGGCCTGGATCTCAGGATGCATGCTGTGCTTTATGATCGTGAAATTTTCTCCTACAAACGACAAACTGCCGCTCCCTGCAAAGCTGGACTGCAAATCCTAAGACCCTCAATGTGAAAGGCACCTTATAGGCCTGCCAGTCCACTCCTGGCTCCACAGCTCAGGAATGGGAGGAGGAGATGGCAGAGATGCACACAAGAAAGTTCTCGCAGGGCAGGGTGAGGAGCTCCCGACGATACGCACCTTCCCAGTAAGTCCCAGGGAGACCGCGCCATCCCCAGCCCGCTCTCATAGAGCTGACGTTTCAAGTCTACGGCCAAAACGTCCTTTGTCTTGTCTTTGGTGTCCACAGTTGGCAGTGGTTTGAAACGCGGGTCACAGAGCTCTGCTTTCATCGTGGGGCATGAGTCTCTGCAGGCTTTAAACCACGCCTCCTCCCTCACACGCAGTTCCTCTGTCCTCGGGAAAAGTAACTGGGTGCTGTGGAAGCTGACGTGCTCGACGGACACTAGCCCCACCCCTTTCCAGACCCCACGGGGCCCCAGGTTTGCCCCAGCTGCGAGTCTCCCAAAATGTTATCAGTAATGTTAGCAATTTTCCAGATAGCTTTCTCTCCAGTATCCTACTATTTCCCCAAGTGCAAAGCCCACAGTTTAAGTCCTCTTCTGAAAATTACTTTAATGCCTCTGACGGTTGTGCCTTCTCTGTAGAAAGCTGGCTGTTTAATAAACAAACCCATGCATGCCCAGAACATGGAAAATCACACACTAGAGATACAGGAATAACAGGCTGTATACGAAACCCCGTGGGACAGCACTTCTATGAACACACTGGGTACATCAGGGGGAGACGAGGAGCAAGCCGAGAGCAGCCAAGGGCAGCATAACCCGTAGACCTGCTTCTCAAGCTCTCCTGAGCAGGGCTGGGTGGGCCCAAGACAGAAAGGGGCCCCTCAAACCTTCCCCTGTGCTGGCTGAAGCAGGAATTTCAAAACAGTCCACCAACTTCATACACTACATTCACAAAGGCTCGTCAGACACAGCCCATGAGTTAAGGTCTTTTCTTCAAGCAGCTCAGAGGCCTGAGAAGGAACTTCGGGAGATCTGTACAGGCCTGGGCTTGCCACAAACTCAGGTCAAGGCACAGGCTGCTCTTGTCCTCACTGTCACGGCATTTCAAACACTATGGTTATTCTATGAACTTTGTATTTTACCTTGTTTCTTAAGTATAATGGCCACATGGCTGGGTGCAGTGGCTCAGCTTGTAATCCCAGCACTTTGGGAGGCTGAGGCCGGCGGATCCCCTAAGGTCAGGAGTTTGAGACCCGCCTGGACAACATGGTGAAACCCTGTCTCTACTAAAAGCACAAAAATTAGCAGGGTGTAGTGACGAGTGCCTGTGATCCCAGCTACTTGGGAGGCTGAGGCAGGAGACTTGCTTGAACCCAGGAGGTGGAGGTTGCAGCGAGCCGAGATTGCACCACTGCACTCCAGCCTGGGTGACAGAGACTCCATCTCAAAAAAAAAAAAAAAAAAAAAAAAGTAAAATAACAATGCATACCCAAAAACATTAGGAAAATGAAAAAAGTATGCAGAGAAAAAAAATCAACCAAATGCCAATCTGAGAGGTAGCTCTGAGCCTCATAGTATTTTTTGCACAGCTCTCTTCAGTTTATTATTTTAAGCATAGTTGAGATCCCAATGCATTAATACTTTTGGAAACTAACTACATATAATGAATGTAAAAATATTATCTTGAACTTTAGCATGACGGAACTCAACCCAAAAACTATGACCAGTGTTCCCTCTATTTGAACTGTATTTGTAAATAAATGCTGTTACCAATGACTGATTACAAACCAATAACCACAGAGTAGTCAGTCCATGAATTACAGGTAGTTCCCTAATCATGACAAACCTGGGTAAAGCAATGACTGCTGTCTCCACCTGCAACTGCCAACAACCCGCCACACAGGACCCCAAATTCCACAACAACTTCACTGAAAACCCAGGAAGGTGAAGACAAAGTCATGAGGGACTTTCATCCACGAAACTTCAACAGCACACAGAAGCATGAGGCAGGCAGAACAAGATACTCAAAGGGTGGCAGAGGAAGATGGCGGGCAGGGAGGCATGTGTCAGTGAGGCACCCTGGAACCTCTGCAGATTCCGCAGCAGCTGCACAGCCCGGGCTTGCATGGTGCTGGAGGACCCTACTACTGCCACGCCACAGCCACTCATCCCGTAAGGCTGAGTGCCTGAGTACAGGTTTATACTGATTTCTGCTGGGTTTTACAGTGATTTAGAGCCAAAGTTCTAGCTCTTGGCTCTTCTTGGAAACTGAATGAGGATACCTCCCCCACCTTCTGAGCCCTCAGATCCAAGATGGGTGGGGCTGTGGTAGTGGTCCCGAGTGCTCATGGAGGAGGCTGTAGGCGCTGTGCTAAGGGCTCTGACCTGTATGGCTGATGCAGGAGCATGTGTCTAAAACCCACAGACCCTAACATCAGACACGCATGCTTTCCCCAGCCTCCAGGCACCCAGCCGCCTTACTCTCACATGTGTGTGTCCACTACTCTCGCTGTGTTGAGGGGAGATAATGTTTCAAAACAACTGTACTGTATTGAGGGGCAGGAGAGGGCGCCCCCTACTGGAGCACTTGCAGTTGGGAGGATGGGGTGGGGTGCCGTCAGTACCCAGGGTGGTGGTAGTCGGGGGCCTGAACAGAGTAAGTCTGGGGCTCCTGCAGAGGCTGTCATGGCTCCTCAGTGGTCTTGGGAGCCAACAGCAGGTGGGGAGAAACCAAGGTGTGTGGGCTCTGGTCACCCTGCGGTGAACCCTTGGGAATGTGCCCAGCCTTCTGACCCAGACAGCTCACAATGCGGCCCCAGCATGCCTCGGTTCAGATCACGTTCCCACTAGACCAAGGGAGGCTGTGTGGCACAGAACGGCCACTATCAGCCAGCTCCACCATCCTGCCTGGCCCTGCGGGGTCTGCACATAGCTGTTCTTCTACTAGTGATTAACACGGCAAATAATCAGGGTCAGCCCGCCCTGAATTTCTAGTCCTCTGCTTTGCAACAGCTTCAGGGATCTAGTGGACGTGCACGGACAATGCATGTGGCTCAAGCAAACTCAACGACAGGCTTGGCAAAAGGAAAGGAGGAAGCAGAGGGATAGTCCCTCAGTGGGCAGGCATCCCAGGCAGAGCACAGCACCCCATGATGCCAGGGCAGGAGCTTCATAGGCTGCCAAGTGGGGCTGAGGACTTAAAGGTGTGCGGTCGTCCATCCAAAAATCCATGCAGTGAGGACTGGGCGTTAGGAGTGATCTACAGAGCACCTCAGTTAGCTGGCTGCCTACACCATTCAACACGCACCTCTGTAGCAGTAGAGATGATCTTTGATTTAAATATTCAATGAAATTTGATATGACTTGATTTAATCATTTAAAGATAATCTCAGCTTTAAAAGTTTTTTGGGGGGACACATGCAGAAAGTTCACTCAAATAACTAATTTTTTAAAGTCTAAAAACGTTTAGTATATGCCAGTGCTAAAAGGGAAAAGCGAAGAACACAGCTGTGATGTTTACAAAAGATTGTCCCAAATAAAGAGGAGCTCATGTTTTAACAGCTCATCTCTGGCTGAACCGAAGAATCTAAGCTTTACAAATGGAGTCAGGGCACCAGATGCGCCTGGGAAGCAGACTCAGCAGGTGGTTCCTCGGTTCTGCTAAAGCTTCCTCATTCTGTATTTAACCTCTGAACAAAACAATTACAAAAAGACATGGTGCTGGAACCAAGGCCAAACACTCTCAAACGATCTCCTGCATGGACCTTCAAGACTTACCTTCGATCAATACCATAAAATAATTGCAATCACCGAGAAAAAGAAATGTAATTCCTTTACATATGCACATAATATGCTGCCTTACACTGGAAGGCTTTTTTTTTTGGAGACAGGGTACTGCTCTATCTATCTGCGGCAGTGTCATCACAGCTCCCTGCGGCCTTGACCTCCTGGGGCCAAGCCATCCTCTTGCGTCAGCCTCCCAAGCAGATCAGACCACCATGCCCAGCTACTTTTTTTATTTGTTGTCGAGATGGGGTTTTAGTATGTTGTCCAGGCTGGTCTCAAACTCCTGCGCTTAAGTGATCCTCCCACCTCAGCCTCCCAAAGTGTTGGGATTACAGGCACCAGCCACCATGCCTGGCCTGCCGTGGCCTTTTTAAAGAAAGCAACTGTGTTAGACAAAACTATGTGTCTCCCATTCTCCCTGTTCTTAACAGCATTTGACTTTGTTTAGGGCAGCAATGTGTTTAACGGAGGCCCCACTGCCCAGCCTCTGCTGCAGGTGGGGAGACCACGGAACACCACGCTAGCCACTGAGAGGTAAGGAAAGCCACTAGGTATGGCTTGGGGGGAGATATTTAAAGAAGGGCAGAGCCAGAACCAGGAGCAGCGACTTGCGCCTGTAATCCTAGCACTTTTGGAGGCCAAGGCAGGAGGACTGCTTAAGCCTAGGAGCTCGAGACCAGCCTGGGCAACACAGTGAGACCCCATCCCTATCAAAAAATCAAAATTAGCCCAGAGTTATAGTGCCTGTAGTCCCACCTAATAGGGAGAGTGAGGTGGGAAGATCGTTTGAGTCTGGGAGGTAAGGATGCAGTGAATCATGCTTGCATCCCTGCACTCCAGCCTGGGCAACAGAGTGAAACTCTGTCTCAAAAAAAAAATAATAAAAGAAAGAAGAGGCAGCCAACTACATTTGCCAGTCCTTCCTGGAATGCAGAACTAATGCTGGAACAGGGCGGCCATCTTGCTGACACGGGGCCAAGCAAAGGAAAGCCTCATGGCACTCCCCCTTGGGGCACGCGCTGGCTCTGGGCTGCCTGCTTCCAAACTTGCTACACTTGGAGGACAGAACACTTGGGGTTTAGAGCCCTGCAGCTGGCTCTGTCACAGGCAGCTGAACACAGGTCAGGATACACACAGTGAGTACTCACAGTCTGCCGTGTACTCCACCTGGGAGGGCTGCACAGGCACACCATCTGCGTTGTGTGGGGTGGGAGTGGAGCTGTCAGCCTGCGCCTTACGAACAAGCGCTGCAAGGGGATGATCTGGGTCCACCACCTTCAAGGGCTGAAAACAGAGAAGACACAGCCTTAGCATTCAGTATTCCGAACCACACGGAACTCTTCTGCTACAAAACGCTCACCTCTAGGACACAGTGTACATGCCTCAGAAAAAACATACACACACACACGCACCCATGTAGGTCCTAACTAGTTGTGGCCAAATGCCCCAGCTGGCTGTCTCAGAGGAACTGAGTAAACACAGGGTTTCAATTTCCAAAATAACTATCAAGAAAAGGACAGATGAACAACTAAGTCCAGTTTGACACCAATTAAACCCCATGCAAAACTTCAAACTGTTTTTCCTTATAGGAGTTTCTGATTTTTAATCACCAACAGCTTTTCCAGTCAAATCAATCAGCAATCATTCCCACAACAGGTCACCCACACTGCACAACTGCTGAAACTAGACGCTTAACTGCTGAAAACTAGACGCTTAAATCTAGTAGACTCCTGTTTTTTATGTCGCAAATGGCAGAGTGGTGTGAATTAACCACAAGATACTGCTGAGTGGTTTCTTCACACAGATGAAAGGAGAATTAGAAGTGGAAACATTTATTTAAAAACAATCTATGACGGTAACAGAGGACTTGAAGATGCATATATTCTAATCCTATAAAATCTAATCCTACGATGAAATCACAACTAAACAATTTTCTTTTTTTCTTTTTGAGACACAGTCTCACTCTGTCTCCCAGGTTTGAGTGCAGTAGTGTGATCTTGGCTCATTGCAACCTCCACCTCCCAGGTTCAAGCAATTCTCATGCCTCAGCCTCCTGAGTAGCTGGGATTACAAGTGCACCCACCATGCCTGGCTAATTTTTGTATTTTTAGTAGCGATGGGGTTTTGCCATGCTGGCTAGGCTGGTCTTGAACTCCTGACCTCAGGTGATCCACCCGCCTCAGCCTCCCAAAGTGCTGGGATTACGTGTGTGAGCCACCGCACCCGGACAACAGAACAATTTCCAAGTCTTAACCAACACTCTACTTATTCTAAGTATCTCAGAGAGTAAAACTGTAATGAAATGATAAAATTATCATGAGCAAATGCTCATGAATTTTA
Source organism: Rhinopithecus roxellana (assembly GCF_007565055.1). Classification (NCBI taxonomy): domain Eukaryota; kingdom Metazoa; phylum Chordata; class Mammalia; order Primates; family Cercopithecidae; genus Rhinopithecus; species Rhinopithecus roxellana. The sequence goes on from NC_044558.1 coordinate 103,484,799, forward strand.
TTAGATAGGTAAGAAACCAAAGAAGCAGATGCTTTGTCACCCAGCTAAAAACAAAAATGCAAACACACCTCAATGATGATAAAATGAGATACAACTGTAACACACAAGAATGACATGCTTCAAATTTTCCAAAATTACGTTAGCAGTTTTGTGGTGGCATAAAAAATATAGTTCAACAATGAGATAAAAACCTTCATCAGCTCTTCAAGGCGGTTACACTTCTTGGAGGCAAAGAGAGACGGATGCAGGTAATTCCCATCTTCTTCATCATCATCATCTTCATTGTCAGAGCTGACTCCTGATTCTGAAATCAAAATCACATTTCAAGATTTTGGTGTTTGGTGAGAAAAGAAGTACAAATTAATTATGCAAAAAATTAGAAGCAGCCAAAGGTAGAGCTTCTTGGTTATCTGTCCAAAAAACGCTATTCGTAACTTTTCCCTAGAGTCACCCAAGTTGTTGAGACGAAGGCCAGCTAGAAAGGACTGCGACCTTTGGCCATTTGGTGACTCCTGCCAACACTGAACACCAGCTGGTCTGGGGCTCTGTATGCTTTTTTCTTTCTTTCTTTTTCTTTTTTAAAAAAGAGCAAAAATTGTACTAATTTATGAAAAGTAAAATAACAGCAACAGAAATAAACTACAACAAACCTGAAGATGAGATCTGCATTAAGATTTACACAACTGATTTGAAACGTATTTTGGCTGAAGAGAACAAAATTCAGTGGAAGGGCCAGGCACAGTGGCTTACGCCTGTAATCCCAGCACTTTGGGAGGCTGAGGCGGACGGACCACCTGAGGTCAGGAGTTCGAGACCAGCCTGGCCAACATGGTGAAACCCTGTCTCCACTAAAAATACAAAAATTAGCCGGGCGTGGTGGCACGTGCCCATGATCCCAGCTACTCGGGAGGCTGAGGCATGAGAATTGCTTGAACCCAGGAGGCAGAGGTTGTAGTGAGCAAAGATCGTGCTCGTGCCACTGCACTCCAGCCTGGGCAACAAGAGTAAGACTCTGTCTCTAATAAAAAAAAAAAAAAAACAATGGAAGATATGTGTGTGTGTGTGTGTGTATACACACACATATGTGAATAGACTTGTCAAAATACCATCTTTATTCAAAATACAGCTAACTGGCTTTTGTAGTAAGAACTCCAAAATAGAGACACTGTTATAAAAATAATAGCTTAAAATAGATAATCCAAGTAAAATGTTCACTTTTGTGGCCATATATAATTGAGCTATACAGCCCTGAACACTGTGGTACATGAATAATCCAAGAGAGGGTATAACTGTTTTCTCTCTGAAATGTTAAGTGGGCAAAATGAGGGCAAAAATTTCCCACCCAGATGATTATGTTCTGAGAGCATCAATATTTCATTATATTTCATTTATCTATAAACTATTAACCAAGGATTTAATAAAGGTCCACCAGCAGGGGTAACGACCACGCCTTCGCTGCAGGATTTCAGACACATTCTAGAAATTCAAGTCTGGCTTTCAACCATGCATCTGTAAGAACGTATGTCTTCAAACTTTTCCCAGAACCACTCCCTGCCTGCCACCCCCACAACACAGGCCCAAAGTCTGGATGGAACAGACGCAGTGGGACCTACTTTTTTTCTCATCACTTTTGTTTTCCGCCAGGACGGTGTAACGTCCCTCTTTCATGGCTTTCTGGATGAACTTATAGTAGGGGTTGAGGTAGTGGTCGAAGCGCAGGAAGTCGAACTGGGAGTTCCGGGCCTGCTTGGCCTTCAGCATGATCTCAAACTGCGCTCCCTGCCTGCACACGAAGCTGGCCGTGCGCTCGATGATGGCGTGCATTTTAGCAGTTGGTGGCTACGGGAAAACACACATATTCACATCACCCATTTGTGCTCTTGTCCACCGGCCACACGATTTCATTAAAACAAAGAAATGACTCTAGCTTTACTGTCAACTTTAAGAGATACGAGACTTGATGCTGGAAGAGCCAAGGCTGTTCAGACTCCTCATCTCCAAATCTCATCAGGATTTTGCAGGGGAGAAAACTCGCCAGCTGAGGCAGGCCACTCCACCGTGGTACAGACCCATGGGAGGCAACCTCTTTTTGCACCAAGTCAACATTTTTCTATATATCAGGGGTCTTTAAGTTTGGTTCTATGATGGAATTCAGGGGGTTTGTGAATCCTTTGTGTATGCAAATTTTACAAACAACCATTTTTCTAGTGAGACGATACACATTCCATGGTTCTCAATAATCAGAATCACTGCTCTTTCCTTTTTCTTAGCAGGGGACTAGTTCTCACAGCTTGGAGGCTCCCTCTTAAAAAACAGCCCTCTGGACATCCAACAAAAGCCACAAGAGTACATACACCATGTCTTGTCTTCTGCACCTGAGCCCTTCTCCTCAGCCTCTGCACAGTTCCTGGCTCACTGCCATTCCCACTTAAAAGCAGTATCCCAAGCTGAAGACCACCTAGGTGTTGTCTGGCCAGAGCAGATAGGACACTCCAGACACTCCAGGTGACTTTCTTCCCAGCATCAAAGCCCTCCCTCATCCTTTCATGTGCTGCTAAGGAGTCACTTCGACGACCCTTGTGCTCTGAGCATTTCCTGCCCCCAAAAGGATCTTGTTAGACCAAAGGCTGAAAGCCACACATCTAAAATACTTTTCATATCAACAAAGAGATTAACACTAGGAAATTACTTGCAAATAAAACTGGCAATTATTCTCATAAAAAATGGATGGTTAAGAATTCAGGGCTTCATCCTTCATAAAATATAAATGGCTTAGTTCTCTAATTTAATTTTTGAACTAATAACATCCTTCACACTTAAAAAGGATAAATGTCTACAATTAGAGTTATTCATCAATCCCCAAATAATTAAATTCCATGTTAAAGGCCCATTGTGTGCATGTGGATCATGACTTGGATTTTCAGTAGCTTTGGCTACTCATTGTTAAAACAAAATATTCCATAAACACATCAATAATTAACGATCCCTTCCTAATAACCACCCTTAAAGGAAAATATGATGTTCCCAGTTGAGGCTTTATTGACCAAACCAACTTGTTGATCTAAAATTTCTTAAAAGTTGGCCTATTTGTTATATAATATTACTACTACCATGGTTAAAAAGCAACGTGTAGGTAATTTTACAAAAAAACAAAGCATCTTATGAACATATTTCAAGGTTGGCTACCAACACTGAATGAGATTAAAAAGTACCTGGTTTGGAAAAAGCAATTCTTTACTTTCTTTATTATGCAGACTTTGGGTAAATCATTTTCCATTTAAGAATATCATGATCATTCCTACTACACAATGAGATTTAAAAAATACAGTCAACATATAAATATGCATATGTTACAATGGCCTGAGAAAAGGAAAACTGTTTTTCGAATTTAAATCCAGTGGGGAAGCCTTCTGTTTAAGGAAGCTGACGGAGCTCCAGAAAGGGTCTAACACCTCCTCTCCCCCTCCCTGGAAATTCCATTAATGTGAATTTAAACTCCAGAGGATGCATGGGAAACGGGAGAGAGGTATCTACAGGTCAGAAAACCCACACAAATGTACGGTTTCCTAACAGCTTTGGAAAAGGTTTGAGCTCAGACCCATCGGGGAACCAGGAAGGAGGTGGCATGACACGAAGACAGGGAAATTAGCAAGGAACCCCATGGGCAGCAGGGCCAGCCCTCTCCTCACGGGATTAGGGGAGAAAAAAAATCAAATATCTGCTTTGCCCAGAGCCCTAAATAAGTATCAGATTGAGTCAAAATTCAAAGGCAAAAATACAAATACAGAAGTACGGCCAGGCCCGGTGGCTCACAACTGTAATCCCAGTACTTTGGGAGGCTGAGGCGGGCGGATCACGAGGTCAAGAGATGAAGACCATCCTGGCTAACATGGTGAAACCCTGTCTCTACTAAAAACACAAAAAATTAGCCAGGCGAGGTGGCAGGCGCCTGTAGTCCCAGCTACTCAGGAGGCTGAGGCAGGAGAATGGTGTGAACCCGGGAGGCGGAGCTTGCAGTGAGCCGGGATCACGCCACTGCCCTGCAGCCTGGGCAACACAGCAAGACTCCATCTCAGAAAAACAAAAACAAAAACAAAAACAAAACAAAAACAAATACAGAAGTACTAGCAGTAAATATAGGAAAATATTTTCAAACTCTTGCGAGTGGGAAAAGTCTTCCAAAATAAGCTTTAAAATTCTGAAGCCATAAGGAATAGAGGAACATATATCACTCTATACTTAAATTCTGCACAGAGAGTCATACAATCACTTACAAGACAAAGCGTGGGGAGAAAACACCTGGAAGACACACTGGGGACCAAGAGTTACTGCTCATCAGACGTCAAGAGTCCTTACGAATCCAAACAAAAGGCCAATCACTCCACAGCAATTCAAGAATAAATCAACATTTTTTCCCTCCCCACCCACCTTCCGTGACAATACAGTACCTAAATTATGATGAAATAACACTCTAATCTGCACAGATTTGATAAAGCTTAACTTCAGTGGTTCAGCGCTCTGCAGTCGGTCCCTTGGCTGGAACCCCAGGCCTTACTCTCACATATCTAACTTAGGGCAGTTACTCTTAACGTTCTAAACCTTAACATCTGGAAACAACTGTATCTGCTTCATAGAGTTATTTTTGTATTTTTATTTTTTTGAGACAGGATCTGGCTCTGTTGTCTAGGCTGGAGTGCAGCAGTACCGTATCAGCTCACTACAACCTCCACCTCCAGGGCTCAAACCATCCTCCCACCTTGGCCTCCTGAGTAGCTGGGACTACAGGCATGTGCCACCATGCCTGACTAACTTTTTTTATTTTTTGTAGAGGCGGAGTTTCACCCTGTTGCCCAGACTGGTCTTGAACTCCTGGGCTCAAGCGATTCTCCCACGTCAGCCTCCCAAAGTGCTGGGATCACAGACGTGAGCCACTGCACCCGGCCTGTAGAGTTACTTTGAGTATTAACTGAGAGATACGCCTGAAGAAGCACTTAGTACAGTGTCTGGTACACAGTAAGTGCTCCATAAAGGCTGGTTCTATGTTATTATTCATCAACAGAGTAAATGTTGCACATAACAGCAACTATCAAATCTTCCCTGCTTTTCTTCTGTCCATAACGTGTTGGAGCAAGCACATTTCCCTTGGAACCATGCCCTAACAGGTCTGGGACTACAGGCATGCGCCACCACACTGGCCTGTTATTTTTACTTGTTTGTAGAGATGGGATCTCACTATGTTGCCCATGCTAGTCTCGAACTCCTGGCCTCAAGTGATCCTCCCACCTTAGCCTCCCAAAGGGCTGGGATTACAGGTATGAGCGACTGTTCCCAGCCTGGGGTGCTATAATTTCTTTTTTTTTTTTTTTTTTTTTTTTTTGAGGCAGAGTCTCACTCTGTCGCCGGGGCTGGAGTGCAGTGGCCGGATCTCAGCTCACTGCAAGCTCCGCCTCCCGGGTTTTACGCCATTCTCCTGCCTCAGCCTCCCGAGTAGCTGGGACTACAGGCGCCGGCCACTTCGCCCGGCTAGTTTTTTTGTATTTTTAGTAGAGACGGGGTTTCACCGTGTTAGCCAGGATGGTCTCGATCTCCTGACCTCGTGATCCGCCCGTCTCGGCCTCCCAAAGTGCTGGGATTACAGGCTTGAGCCACCGCGCCTGGCGGGTGCTATAATTTCTAACTACTTCTTACTCTTCATCCAAAAGCCTCAAGGATCCTGTCATCATTAGGTTCTAAATCAAGTTAGTTTAAAAACCAAGAACCTCCTAAAGTACCTGCTGTTTTTCCCAATCACTCCAACCTCGTCAGTGAGTCAAACCATGTCCTGCCCCTGAGGCAGCAATACTCTACTTAACCACAATTCAACAATTCTGAGGCCTAGTCACCAAAACACCTTATAATTCAGACACTTCTGTTTTCTACATTTTCTCCACTAACATGGACACCATAGTGTATAATTTACACAATGAATTACTGCCAAAAAATCATAATAATTATGAGAATGAATTACTGACACTACCACAAAGTAAATGAAAGATGCAAATGAGAGACTCAATCAAGCACTCAGTTTCCACACAGTCAAAACAACATTCAAGAGGCCTTTTAATAATAGCATTAGAAGAAACTCTAATGATAAGATAGCAAGTCGCTACACGCTAAGACTTACTTTGCTCTCCAATGAGTGACAAGTGTGTTTGATCTGGCAGACTATCAAGAGCTTAGTGATGCTTAGTTTGGCTGAGAACACAAAGCTATTAAATATTTTAATAAGAATTAAGGCAACAAAATTCTCTTGTACCTCTATATTTAAATTTGAATAAAAATTTAAAAAATCTTTAACACTAAAAACAACATTTCATATAGTCAACTTCACATAAACTTTTTAGCATTAAATATCAGATGCAGCACTTAGCATTTAATAAAAATGGAGTAACTGATTTTTAAAGCTTCATGTTAATGTGTCATGCATAATAAACATATTTCAGAACAAACAGGAATACGACATATACTAATACATGGAAAATATATTAATACAAGTCTCAGGATATCAACTCTTTGGGTAATTTCAGCTTTAACTATAGCAAAATCATCAATACTAGAAATGGAGAAAGAAACAGATGTAGTAATAGAGTTTGGATCTATGTCCCCACCCAAATCTCCTGTCGAATTGTCATGCCCAATGTTGGAGGCGGGGCCTGGTGGGAGATGAATGGATCATGGGGTGGATCCTTCATGAGTAGTTTCACACCATCTCCTCAGTGCTGCTCCCGTGATAGACAGCGAATGAGCTGTTGTGAAATCTGGTCATTTGAAAGCGTGTAGCACCTCCCTGCCTCCCTGCTGCTCTGGACATGCTAAGACATGCCTGCTCCCTCCTCACCTTCCGCCATGAGTTAAAGCTTCCTGAGGCCTCCCCAGAAGCAGATGCTGCCCGGCTTCCTGTACAGTCTGCAGAACCGTGAGCCAATTAACCCTCTTCTTTATAAATTACCCAGTCTCAGGTATTTTTTTATAGCCATGCGAGAAATTACTACCAATACAAGTAGTAATTACACTAGGCAAAATCCAAAAAGTTATTTTACCCATATTTGCAGGAATAAAAGAGAGAAAGAGGATATGTAAATGAATAAGGGAAGAGAAGGAAAGTGCTGGAGGCAGGAATTAAAAGGGCTATTTTTATATTGCCCTTCATCACATAATGAAGGGTAAGAACCATCAAATTCACGCTGAACTCAATGAGACTGGCAGCAAGTGATCGCAGTGGGAGGTGAGAGATGCTCTTTCTGTGCCGAGCTTTCCCGGCATCTGCCGTGCAGGTGATTCAGGATGTGGGACACAAAAGAATCGAGAATACCTGCGTCTATGCCACTTGCAATCCAGTTACGAAAATGTCCAAGAAAAAACTTCCTGCTAGGCACGAACACTTAAGAGTCCTTCCCAAGTATACACACGCAACAGAAAAGATTTTCAACTTCCCTAGTAAACGTATAAAAATCCCATAAAGCATGGTGACTGAAGATGGCATCATAGTTAAGACCACGGTTCCCAGTTGCCATTTATTAGCTAAATTCTTGACGTTCCTAAGTCTCTGTTTCTTTATCGGCACAAGAGGGAGAGTAAACAGCAGCTCACTTACAGGACTGTTAGCATTAAATAAGATTAATATGCAAAAAGCAGCTTAGTATGTGACTAGAATGTGGAACTCCCTCAATGGATATTCAGAAAAAAAGGAAAAATCCTGGTTTGGGCTTTAACACCTGTTATAACTTAATTTAATGTGACATAACTGAAATAGCAGGAAAGGTCAATGCTGAACAGACAGTAACCAGCTGCTAAGCCCTCAGATGAGGAAAACCAGGGTAGAATTCCCCTTCATCAGTGGAAGGGCAGCCTGGGCCTGGAGATGCCACAGGGACCTAATCACAACACAGAAAATTGCCAAGAAAATGTAACGTGAAGTGCCCCCAAAAATCACACTTTAAAAAGCCAGAACAAAGCAACGTTACTGAAATCAACGCTGTCCTGAGCAAGAGTGCTTTTGGATCTATGTGTGGGTAACAGCCCACTTGCCACTGATTCTGACTTGGGGATTCAACTATATGGCCGCTGAAACACACCCAAGTCCTCAAGTCCCTAATGCTCCAGTCTAGTTCAAATTTTGCTATAAGTCTTCCCTTTTTCTTTGAGGAAAATAAGTAGGGTGTGATCTTTTTACCCATTAACTCACAAAGCATTTTAAAGCATTACATGCCTCAAAAGCAGCTGTAATCATCATTGAGCTTTCCCACAAGCAGGACTGAATCAGGATAATTAATAATGACGACAACTAGTGCTCGTGAAGGACACATACCAGCTCCACGTCAGACGGAACGCTCAATCCTAAGGGGGCAACGAAGGGCTCTTCATTTTCCTCTAAATTTTCAGCCTCATTTTTTTCTGCATAAAAAGAAAATTTAAAAATTCAGAACAATGCAGGGAGGAAGGCACCTGCAGCAAGACGGAAGCATGTGACTGGCTGTCCCTGCTTCTTTACCTTCTGTTTTACTTCTAGAAGTCATTTTCAGCTTTCTCTTCTACTTACAACGCAAGTGCAACTCACTTTACAAAATTCCAAATGAGGCGGGGCGGGGGGTGGTGGGGGCAGTTGCGGCAGGGAGGTATGGTGCAACAGAAGGAGTGTGTCTAGGGTCAGACTGCACGGCATTCCCTTGGTACACACAGGGTTCTAGGACCCCTGCGGACGCCAAAATCCACACGTGCTCGAATTCCGCTTTTGGTCCATTTGAACCCACATATACAAAGAAGCTGACCCTCCATATATGCGAGTCTCACATCCCTCAATCTGATCCCTGTATGGCTGAAAAAAATCCTCATATAAGCAGACCTATGCAATTCAAACCTGTGGTCAAGGGTAACTGTAGTTAAACTCCTGCCCTGCCACTTGTTAGCTCCAGGATTCTGCTGTTCTCTATTTCCTCACAGGCTGTGAAGTCATCGCATCTACTCTCAGGGCCAAGTGGGGCTCAGGTGAGATAGCCCACCTGAACATCTCTACCATAATCCCCCGCACTTAGCAGATGCTCAGTCCATGTTCCTTTTCCCCTCCACATCTCTTTCAGGTATGTACGTAAGTATTTAATTGGTATCGCTAAGATTTTTCTCCAATTATTTCTGTGGATTCCTGGCAGCATGACACAACACAAGGTAATCAATTCCTAGATAACTGATTTTCATCTCTGAATTGTGCACTACCTGGGTATAACTGTCAAGATTCCTCCACCCAAGCAAATTACCTCTTTCACAAATAATCAATTATTTTTCCATTTCTGTTTATTCATTAACCATTCACTTAACAAATATTTGTCTACTACGTGGTAGACAAGGTACTACACATTATCCTTTTGTCTTCTAAGGTACCTAAGTACATCTCAATAACTCAGATGATTACCAGTTTAAAAAGACACACTGAAATGTACAAAAATATCACAGCAAACTTTAAAAAGCTAACTTTTTTAAGGATTTCAATGATCTACTGAGGTTCTTATTTCAAAACAGATGATATTAAAGAAACAAACCTTAAATCTTCATCAAAATAAATGTTTCTATCATACACAGTAAAGGCTCTTGAAGCGATCAATAATTTGCAAAGATCTCCTGTCAAGCCTCATTCTGTGAAACCAAGGAGGAATTTTAAGCAGGTTTCCTGGTATATAAAAACGTGGGTATTCCAGTCTGATCAGCTACACTGTTGATTACAGCCCCTATGAAGTTACAGTTATTTAACACTGTCCCACCCATTTCTGTGTGAGTCCCCTGTTCTTTCAAAAATCAGAGACAAAGCCGGGTGCGGTGGCTCACACCTGTAACCCAGCACTCTGGGAGGCCGAGACAGGTGGATCACCTGAGGTCAGGAGTTCGAAACCAGCCTGGCCAACATGGTGAAACCCTGTCTCTACTAAAAATACAAAAAATTAGCCCGGCATGGTGGCACATACCTGTAATCCTAGCTACTTGGGAGGCTGAGGCAGGAGAACTGCTTGAACCCAGGAGGTAGAGGTTGCAGCGAGCTGAGATTGTACCACTTGCACTCCAGCCTGGGCCACAGAGCGAGACTCTGTCTCAAAACTCAATCGATCGATCAATCAATGAATCAGAGATGAATGAGAGGGCAGAGATTTACTACTGCTTTTTAAAAAGCTCCCTGTAATTAGTAACCCTGTCGTTCAGCTTCAGTAACCAAATGACACAGTAAGATTAGAAAATACCAGAAACACTGGTCTGCAGCGATTTTCTATTGGTAAAATGCCAAGCAGCAGATGTTTCCTTTTTCTCAAAATCTCTTTGGGAATGAGGCAGGAGTGTGTGTTTAAAAATGCAACTTTTTATATTCCAAGGTAGACTGCCTTAAAAAAAATAAGTAAGGCTGGGCACGGTGGCTCATGCCTGTAATCCCAGAACTTTGGGAGGCCGAGGCAGGTGGATCACTTGAGGTCAGGAGTTTGAGACCAGTCTGGCCAACATGGTGAAACACTCTCTCTACTAAAAATAGAAAACTTAGCCAGGTGTGGTGGCGGGCGCCTGCAATCCCAGCTATTCGGGAGGCTAAGGCATAAGAATTGCCTGAACTCAGGAGGCAGAGGTTGCAGTGAGCTGAGATCGCACCACTGCACTCCAGCCTGGGTGACAGAGTGAGACTCTGTCTCAAAAATATAAAATAAAATAAATTTAAAAATACAACTTTTACTACATTTTCCTAAAATGGAAAAAATGATTAAAACATTGTCTAGGCAAAAAGGCTTTCCTTAATGTTAAGTTATTCACAAAAATAAAGGCATTTTAATTGAAATAGCCTTTTGGGATGGATGGATTAAACAGATTTGTTCTATTCTTATATATACCTTTATTTACAAAAAAACCCAGCTTTAGTAGCACAAAATAAAAACCAACCATTGCAATAAAAACTCAGATTTAAATAAATTCAAATAATCTTTTGTTTAAAAAATGGATATATAGCAGTGAGGGCCTGTCCCCGCCCCATTATTCCCCTAAAAAAGAGGAAAAAAATGGATATAGAATGATGATGAAAAATTATGAACATCTAAAGGATAGAAACTTGACTGAAAATAGTAAAGATGGCAGAGATGGAGGCACCATCAAATGCTTTTGGCTAGTATCACAAGGCTTTAAAATACTAACAAACAATACAATAGAGTAATTTTGAAAATCAAGACATATGTAGACATACTGACGGCTCAGGAAAAAAAAAATTATTTTAACAGAATGTGACACTCAATGTGGCTGTTAGTGGTATTGGATTCTATCACAATATGCACGTGTGTGTGTGTGTGTGTGTGTGTGTGTGTGTGTGTGTGTGTTAGGTGTTTCACTTACATTAATGCAAGTTAAACATAAAACGTCAAGCTCTAAGTTTTATGTGGGCCCAATTTCCACTAAGGAAATTAATCAGCATATAAGGTAATGTTCTGAGAACATGATTACAAAAAGAAAAGAAGTAACATTGTAAAATACTAAAGAGAATTTTATCTTAAGGGGAAAGCAAACTAATACTCAGAAGATAAATTAAGTCATGCTGAAGTTCTCAGAATTCAGTAATCGTAACAAACTGAACACTATTTAGCCCAATAATTACACCGAGACAACGGTCCACCAGCGAGAACCGGGGCTGACAAACTCTATAAAATGCCAGACGGTATCAATAAATAAATAATATATATATATATATATATATATATTTTTTTTTTTTTTGAGACGGAGTCTCGCTTTGTCGCCCGAGCTGGAGTGCAGTGGCCAGATCTCAGCTCACTGCAAGCTCCGCCTCCCGGGTTTACGCCATTCTCCTGCCTCAGCCTCCCAAGTAGCTGGGACTACAGGCGCCAGCCACCTCGCCCGGCTAGTTTTTTTGTATTTTTTAGTAGAGACAGGGTTTCACCGTGTTAGCCAGGATGGTCTTGAACTCCTGACCTCGTGATCCGCCCGTCTCGGCCTCCCAAAGTGCTGGGATTACAGGCTTGAGCCACTGCGCCCGGCCAGTATCAATAAATATTTTTGGTTTTGTGGGCCATATGGTCTGTTTCATTTCTTCAACTCTGCTGTTGAAGTGCGAAAGTGGAAACAGACAATATGTAAACAAATGAGCATTGCTGTGTTCCAATAAAACTTTACTTGTTATTTTCTTTCCAGTATTTTAGATCTGTGGTTGGTTGAATCCACAGATGTGGACCCGATAAGCTGACTGTATTTCAACTCTTTATTTGTGAAGCGGTTATAGTATCTATTCCCTCCTTCGGATAAAAACACCACAGATAGAAAGTCGGACTCATGTGTGTGGCTTAGAGATAGGACAGCGAAAGCACAACTACCCAGAGCCCTAGGAAGGAGAGCTCATGCTGGATAAATAAATGGGTGTTTACTTTTTAGACCTGATAGAACATTTCCAGTGCATCGTAACTTCTGAGGGATGGGTAGGTTTGAAAGTTAATGCAAAAAATCTTAAGTACCTTAACTAGCCTTTAACTCGGTATAATTACAATTACACTTGAAAGTTTCTCTAAAAGCTCATAAAATAGAGCTGTGCAACAGTAATTCTTGTGCCCACAAAGTAAGGAGCAGGACTAAAGGCAGGGCAAAAGGAAAGCCTGTGTGTGTGTTTGCCCCACATTCTATCATTCCAGAGTGCCGATGGGTAGAACCCTAGTGCAGTCACAGCACGGAGTGGCAGACCTCATTTTGCTTTAATACTAAAATGCTATAATTGCTTCACACTTGTTAAAAGATGTGTTACTTGGCTGGATGTGGTGGCTCACGCCTGTAATCCCAGTGCTTTGGAGGCCAAGGCAGTAGGATCACTTGAGCTCAGGAGTTTGAGACTAGCTTGGGCAACACAGTGAGACCCCATCTCTTTTTTAAATTATTGTGTATTTTATAATAAAAAAATTTAAAAAGATAACAAAAAAGTGTTACTTAAGGAGAAACCAATGAAGTTCCGAATAACAGATTAAATTAGCTCTAAAACTAAATCTCCATTTGATGTAATTCCACTTAACTAAACGTTTGAATCAGTTTCTAAGTTAACGTTCTCCTTCTTTTTAAACAGAACATCCTGAATATAGTGATCCGTCTTTAATGTGTCAGGTTCATGTTACCATTATTGGTAACTAATGACTGACCATGATGCAGTGCTGTGGTAGTGGAGCCCTCAACGCTTACTGAAGTGATTAAGGATATTTGTGTCTACACCACATGAGCCCAGGTTTTTCAGCAGCACTATTTTTTGTATTCAAAGTTTCCCATGTTAATCCACAAAAGCATAAATTCCAAATCTTTAATTTAAAATATTGTGATAAGTATATGTCCTAGGTGGCACCAAGGCTACCAGAGAGCTGTGTTGTTTTCTGGGGAGTAGTAACTCACTTACTGTGTCCTTCCACTGGGCATGTGTCACTGTCTCAGTTGTGGAGAGATATGGAGAAGCAGATTAGTGAGAGGGCGGTGAGGTTAATGTATCCCAGCTCACACCTATTCTTTCACTGCCTGAAGAATGAGTCCCTGAGGACGTTAATGAACACGTTAACAATCTAGAAACAAATAATCTGGAGTGAGTAATTCTGTTACCCGAATCAATGAGAAATAAATGATCCAATGCATTCACTTTCCACCTCCAATAATCATTCCTGTTCTAGTTTTTAACTTTGCTTTACCAAAAGAAGGAATACCACTTACTCCCGTTTTCTCCTGTGGTCATAGTGGTGTTATCATGAGTGCCAGAGATGTGTTCTGCAGACTTGACCATGGTGCATGCAGCCTGTGTGTACACATGGAGCCCCACACCAGCAATCCAGGCAGCTTCCCACTCACCTCTCTGTTTGGAAGGCTCCTCCTCCTCCGTTGGCTCTGACGGGTCATAATAGTCGCTACCGTAAGTGAACCCCACGGCATTGTAGCTCCCATCCTCTGCTAGTGCTTCACTCAATCGCTTGTATTCTTCCTCTTGAATAAAAATGAGAATTTTATCAACAAAAATAGAAAATTACTGAGAAAAACTTTTATTTCTAAAGTTGTAGCTATCAGTAAAGCATACAACATACTTTTTACAACCTCCTTTTGAGGTAAAATATTTTTTAAAATTCACACTTTATATCTATCAATATGTACTTTTATCAGTACATGTTTACCCACAGACAGCTGAATACACGTCTTTTGTGGAAAATTTCTTCCTGCTGAGAAAATCTTGGGATTAAGAACTGTATTAAAGATTGTTACGGCAAAGACAAGAACATCAATTTTATTTATACGATACTGTTAAAGAAGAACAGTTAAAGAGTTTGGTTTTTGTTTTTTTCAAATCCCAGTCTGCCCTCAAAAGCTGGGAAAATTCTTTGTGGCTCTATTTATAAACTATCCTGAGGTCCTCTCAGAACGCAAAGACTCCTGTTTTTCCAATCCACTGGGTACTGTCAAGATAATATCAGAAAGAGTGAGTATAAAAAAATGAATGGGAGTAAATTTTTAAATACTTAAAAATTTTAAAAAGTTTGTTGCTGAAGTAAGTTTGTCTTGAGCAGTACCTTGCCTTGCCTCCTCCTCAAGCAAGTCCGTATGCAAGGCTAAATACCTCTCTTCATCACACAGGGCCTCTATTCGCGCCTCCTCTTCAGACAGCTGATAATCTCTGTTCCACGTGGAATACTCAGCATCGTACTCAGAAAGGTCATGCAGGTGACCACGTCCATCATATCTGTAATGTGAACAAGCTGGTCAATAAAAGGAAATTAACGTCTAGACTGGCGTGTGTGTGTGTGTTTTTTATATATATATACACACATACTTACCGATTAAAATAGATAAAAATATTAAAACAAGTATAAAAACTCTTCCCAGGTTTATATTTAATTTGGATAGTCATATCTCACCTACTTTTAAACTCAAGTTATCTTAACAAAGTCTAAATTCCTTTCCACAGTAAGATAACATTTATAACTAAAGGCAAACAATCCATTATTAGGAAAAATGGTATCCACTTCACTGGCAGTTCTTACCATTATGGTTTGGTCAACCATTCAATGCCACTTGCAAAAAATTATTATTTTTTTCTGGAAAGTTAAATATCATAGCTTACATTCACACAAACCAGATACATAAATACCTATCCGTAAGAACCAAACGGCGGAAATTTCCTCGCTTCTTTCTGCTAGTCCCGAACTCTCAGGAGAGATCTTCACCAAAGAAACTTGCGTCCATGGGAGGTAAAATCTTGGCTAGGCTCGCCCCCTAGCCACTTGGCTGAGGAAATAAGTGCTGGGTTACGTGATAGAGAGACACACATACATCGGAACAGTGACATATACATGCAGTTTAAGGAGGTTCACTGGCAACAGAGCAAAACTATTAGAAGATACGGTATCAATATTTCTTTCTGAACTTTATACCCGCAGGAAGAAACATACATGAAGACACTTCCATGTTTCTCTTGCATGGACCGATCAGTAATTTAGCCAAACAAACAATGGGAGCACTTTCTGCTATGCTTGTTACATAAAGGATCCAATGAGGATGCTGTCAACGTGTAAAACTGTCAGATAATACATGAGTGAGTCAGTGAATTTTACCTAAAACACTCAGATTTAGGGTTTCAAAAACAAACGTAGAGAAACAAACAAAAGTCTGCTTACTTTTTAAATGCTGACTTTTGTAATGGGAACCAAAAATATTAATGTAGACCAAAAAAGACATTTACAAGAAAAAGGCCCAAAATTCCAGGGTAGTCAAGTTACTGCATTTTATTAAATTTCAAAATTAATTGGACTTTGATGTAAACCTCCTTAACTTACAAATGTAGATTATTATTAAAAATATTACACATGTACATGTGCGGCGTTTGCTCCCCACCAGTTTTGGAAGACCTAACTCAAATCATGTACAGAATGACAGGAAAACTGTACAAAGAGCTCAGACTTCATTGCTTACCAAACTTTAATGATAAATATCACAAGTGACACTTTGGAAAAGCAAGCCTGATAACTCCGGTGACACATTCAATATAAACCATGGTGTGAAGGCACAGCAGGCTTGAGCAGAGCACGGAGCAATCAGATCCAGACATGATCTGATTCCGCGGCCCTCCCTTCACCAGTTCTTGTTTTCTAGCTCTAATTCCAAGTGGAAATGTCAGGAATGGAAAAAGGCCTATTTGGTCATTAATGTGTCCATTCTGGCCAGCTCAGAGGTCATCCCTACGGTCATGTTCCAGGGCTTTGAAGAATCCAGTTTTAATGGTCTCAAACGATGGGCTTTCTTCACGTGGAGAGACTATTCCACAGTTTAATGGTTGGTCATGGTTAGCTTTTCAGTCCGGGCCCCAGAAGTAGCCGAACAGGCAAAAAAGAAAAAAAACCACCCCACAACAACCCCAAAACCCAGAGACGAGGGGAAGGGGGATTGAAAAAATGGGAAAAAAGAGGGGAGCAAACCACCTACATCATGTAATGTTATCCTTTTCAAATCAAACGCCTTTAGAAATCCCTAATCCCAGGCCCCACTGCCCATAATGGCTAGACACCCTCGAGTGACGACCTAAAGCAGGTTTGATTTGAAAAGAAACAACGCATCTCTATCCCAGCTCCACCCTTCGGTTTTAAGAGACAGTGAAACCAGCCCTAAGAACACTATCTCTTCCAAGGGCAAGGCCAGGGTCCGCACGAAGTCAACTGGCCGCCAACTGACGGGCAACTTCGCTCACTACCTCAATCTGTCGAACTCGTCGGATTATCACCAGGAAGTCAAACGTCATGCCGTTAAAGGACCGGCGCTCCACTGAGGGCGCTGGGGTCGTCACAGGTTAAGGCTAAGTCACAGGGTCCAAAAGAGACTTCTAGCCACGGTCTCAGTGAGCGGCGGTTCGGAAGAATAAAGGCACGCCTCCCAGGCTACCCTCCCAGTACACCGAGCAGTGGGAGCGCGGCGAGTAGAAAAGCAGCGCACGACCCTATGGCATCGCCGGGCGGCTGGCCCAGGTGCGCTCAGAAAGAGACCCCCGGCACTGGCAGCTTTCACCGCGCGGAATCGCCAACTGCAGCCCAGCGACAGGGTGAGGGGTCGAGGGGGCTGCGGGACCAAAGACGATCCCTCCGGAGACGGACGCGGCACGCAATTCCAGCCAGTGCCTTAGGGCAGGTTTCACCGTCCCCCTCCCCACCAGAACACCAGCAGGAGGTGGGGACAGGGGAGGGGGTGTCCCCCAGATCCCCGCTGGCTCCAGAAAACTCTCTGCAGTCCTTGCAGTCAAGTCAACATCAGACAAGATCAAGCGGGTGAGGGAAGGGGAGGATCGACGGGTGGGGGGAGGAACCGACCTGTCGATGAGGATCTTGTGGTCCCCCATCCAGGGGATGAGGTGCTGTCCCTGTTCCTGAGCCAGGGCCCGCTCGTCGTCCCGGAACAGCTTGCAGGCATAGCCGAAAACCAAGAGCTCCACTCGGCTGCCCCCACCGCCGGCACCGCCTGGCCCGGCCTCCTCCTTCGCGCCACTTTTCCTCTCGGGTTTGGCGCGGCCCCCGCCCGCGCCGTACATGACAGCGTCCCCGGCGTCCAGGCTGGTCCTCTTCTGTGCCGCGCGACGTCCCTGATACCTCCACTTGGCCTACCCCTTCAGTCAAATGCCCCGCAACCCGAACCCAACCTCAACACCGCCGCCATAGCGGGCCACAAAATGGTGGAGGGACAGCTTCCGGCAGGAGGGCCCGCATTTCCGGCGAGCGGACAGGCAGATTCGCCATGGCTCAAAGCTCTTTTGGCCGCTAGGAAATATTTTGGTGTTAATTTTCGCATTCAGATGCGCCGCCACAATAGGTGCTGCTGTATTCAGTGCAAAGTGCAATTTTAATGTTCGTTTTATCGGGCAGCCGTCAGGAACGTGACGAAAGCGCGGCGTGGGATTCCGCTGGCCGCGGCGCAGACTTCCGCTGCGGCCAGTCTGGCGGCGACGGAGTCGGAGGGAGGGGCCTCGCGCGCCCTAGGCCTCGGGCGAGTCCTTGTGGGTGGCTGCCGCCTGCCGCGCGTGCGGAGGCCTCGGGTCCAGCCCGGGCTGCCGCGCCCCTCACCATGTCCGGGTCCCTGGGGCCATGCGTGCTCTGCCCAGGGCGGCGATGTCCTTTTTCTTGGCCCCGTTTCCTTCTTCATCCCTAGGGGGACTTGGGCCCCCACCCGCCCACCTTTGAAGGTTTCCGAGGCAGCAGAGGCCCCTGCACCGCAGATGCCACGCGGGTGGCGAGATTTCGGAGACCTGAGACCCGTGTCGCGGGGAGGTGGTCTGGCGGGTCTGGAGACTGGTCACCCGGATGCGGTGCGATTTTGCTTGGTGTGTTTCCTCCTGGGCCGCAGTTTTTCCATCGGTGGTTCCTTTAGGATCTTTCGGTCCCTTTTAGCTCAGTAATTTCAGGTCAAAGGGGCTGGAGTGCAAAATCTTAGGATGGGATATCCCCATGTTTGCCCTTGACTGGAAAACGATGACAGATAATCTCCTTTCTGGGCCTCAGATCCCCTTTCCATAAAAATGGCATCTTTCTACAAGTGGTGTTGAAATGAGATAATGTGTATGAACCTTAACTGACTTTTGGAAATTAACAAACAGGCCGTTCCCACCAAAAGTCTTCTGTTGTGGTTTCCCCTGACTGGGTCATGCTTCTGTGTTTTCATTTGTCAGGCTTCGCACCCGAGTTTAACTCAGTCATCCATTTCTCCACCTGGCCTTATGTGTCTACGTTGTCTGGAGTTTCCCCTCCCTGGTGGCTAACTTGTGCCTTCCGATTTATGTGTGTACCACTCATCACCACCGTAGGTTACATCCTGTGTTCAGCATCCCACTAGAATTAGCTTTAAGAGATCAGGAACATTGTTGGGGGTCACCTTAGCATCCTCAGTGCCTAGAATGGTGCTTGGCACACTGTGAGCCAAATACCGTTTAATACCTGTAGAATGAGCTTTGCCAGCAGCTAAGCATGCATGGCCAGGCCATCGTCTTCTATCTGACTCTACAAGACTGCTCTGCCACTGCTGAGGATGATGTACGTGTCATGGTTACTTGGTAAAAACACTGTTGGTTGCCCCCAGGCATATACTCGTTTGTTGGGGTGCTGGGCTCCCTTCAAGCTTTCCCTTGGGTTTAGGTGTGGGGTGCTAAAGCAAATAAGGAGGCCATTAGCTTGAAATCAACTCTGTAGCACCAGCTCCTGTGCAAGCAAACCAAAACCCAATCAAGTAATTTCTCTCTTTCCATGTTGGGTCTATAAAAGCTTGCTGCTGATGCTGCTGAGTGGAACTCTCTGAACCTCTTCTGTTTCTGCATGCTGCCTGGTTTGTGAATTGTTTTTTTGTTCAAATAAACTTGAATTGGTTTTGTGTAAAGTTTTTCTTTTAACAGTTCTGGTGTCAGAAATGGGGTCTGAAGGCCCCCCATCCCCTCAGTGATGGCCTCTGGGAACAGTGACTAAACGGATGTAGGTGCTTCATTGCGCAGGACGGTTTTCTGGATAGCCTTGGGCCTACCCAGTTCTCCCTCCTTTTGCTTTGTAGTTTTCAAAAGTAACTGCATAACATGCTGGGATGCAACATCCTGAGATAGGGAGGGACTGGCCGAAGTAGCCCAGGCTCTGTTCCAGTTCTCCCCTGGAAATAGAAGGTCCTTCAGCACTTTAGCCCAGTGATTCATGTGACACGCGGTGTGTAATCTGGGTGGGCCGCTCTTTGCGATCTCTTATCTGTGGTGTAAGTGAGGAATGTGCAGTGGAGACTTTATCCACCTGGGTAACTTTCTGAGCTTTGGGGGGATTGCCTCACAGTGAGTCCTAGCCTTCGTCCCTACCACTTGTCTATAGGTACGAAATGCACTGCATGTAAATTGTTGCTTATGATAATTCAGAACAGGCTGGTAACCAGTGCCCAGTGGGTCTGCTTCATACACGGAGCCGTTAGTGCTCACGGCTTCTCACTGCACATTTGGAGGCTGCCACTTGTAGGCCCTGCTTGGATACAAACTCTACAACTTGTGTCAAATTCTTAAAGTTTATTTGAGCATTTTTTATCTGAGCTGGGTCCAGAAGTTATGACAGAAACTGGGACTGGATCCAGTACAAGGCCTATGGGAACAGGACTGAGTCCAGTAGGAGGCTTATGGTTGGAAAGGGTATGAGAATACACGGAATGATGCCTTCATTTGGATCCAAGGAGTCTGAAACTCCTCCACCTGGAACTCCAGCCAATTTCATATGTAAGAACCTATCAACCCAGAGTCTGCACTTTTGCAGAGAAGTGGGTGACCCTACCAAAGGTTATCTAAGAGTTAGCCGTGGTCAAAGGGAGGAAGTTTTAACCTAGATAAAATTGTTCACTTGCAAGGCATTAGAAAAGGAAGGATCTTTGCAGGACTAAGTCTGAAAGGAATAAAATAAAATATTAAGAAAGGATAAAAAACAGCTCAGAAACAACAGGATGTATTTTGATTGACATGCAGAGACTTCTAAAAGGTTAAATGAACCAAAAATTGCCTTTCTAAATGACTTCTTACAAAAAGCAAATGAAAAACTTAAGCAGCTAGTTTATGAGAAAAAACTTGTATTTTGGTGGATTGAACTCACTGTACATTTTGTCTTTCTATCCTTCCCTGCCTACTCAGAATCTCCTAACTTCTTACCTCAGTTACCTTCCTACCCCAAAGACAAAAAGAAAGCTAAACAAATGCCTTATATAGTTAGGCTCTCAGATCAGTAAGTCTGCTTCTTTAATTACTGTTATGCCTTGTTCAAAAATCTTTTGAGTTCAGAGCAATAGTGAAAGGTTTCAAAGGAAAGCCCCCAGAAATTTTCTCAGAGGTAAAAAATTCTCATGGAGTATATGATCCATGATCCCTTGGTCTTTCCCAATTTATTCATGTGATACCGGGACTGGTGATACTTGTAAATGGATGGCTGAGGCCAAATGGGAGGTACTTGAAAAAGATATCAAAGATCTAACCGTTCAGTCTTTCAGGGATGGACTAAAAAATGGCTAGGGAAATCTCCTATGTCAAAGTAAAGAGATCACAATATCTTAAATTTGGAAAGGAGAACTTTATTTTTGAGAAGGGTTGCAACCCACAGCCTGGGAACCTCTGGCTGAGACAGAAAAGAGGCACTTTGAAGGAAGAAGGGTGGGACGGAACTTTTATGATAAACAGGTTGGCTGAACATACATATTTCACAGGTTATAGGAGGAAGTATGAATATTCATGAAAGGGGCTTGTGAGGATGTGTGGCAAACGAGCATTTATGTTACATGGTCCCACGTTCACTTCGGGGTGGAGACTTTACATTAAAATCTAATAAAATTAGGCTGTGTACGTCAAAAGGTGAAATTTAGGATTGTTTCAGCCTGGAAGGTCGAGGCTGCAGTGAGCTGTGATTGTGCCACTGCACTCTAGCCTGGGCGACAAAGCAAGACCCTGTGAAGACCTTGTCTCAAAAAAAACCAGGTAAATAAGTAAGATTAAAGAACTGTAAAAACCTAAGAATCAACATGCAAATGTGTGTTTTGTAAAATTATTTTAAGTTGCCACATAATAATTGTACATATTTATGAATACAGTGTGATATTTCCATTGTGTGTATACAATGTGTAATGATCAAATCAGGATAGTTAGCTTATCTGTTGCCTCAAACATTTATCATTTCTTTGTGCTGAGAATATTCAAAATCTGCTCGTTTAGCTATTTGAAATATACTATAAATTGTTAATTATAGTCACCCTGCAATGCTATGGAACACTAGATCATCCCTCCTAACTAGATGTACTTTTGTATTTGTTTTTTATTTGTTTTTATTTATTTATTTATTTATTTACTTGAGACAGAGTCTCGCTCTGTCGCCCAGGCTGGCGTGCAGTGGCACCATCTTGTCTCACTGCAACCTCTGCCTCCCGGCTTCAAGCGATTCTTCCGCCTCAACCTCCCGAGTAGCTGGGGCTACAGGCGCATGCCACCATGCCCAGCTAATTATTGTATTTTTAGTAGAGGTGGGGTTTCACCATGTTGGCCAGGATGGTCTTGTTCTCTTGACCTTGTGATCTGCCTGCCTCAGCCTCCCAAAGTGCTGAGATTACAGGTGTGAGCCACCACGCCTGGCTGACTACTGTTGTATTTGTTAATCAACCTTTGGCTATGCCCCCTACTCCTGACACTTCCCAGCCACTAGTAACCACTATTTTACTCTCTACTTTTATAAGATCAACTTTTTTAGCCTCCACATATGAGTGAGAACATACAAAATTTATCTTTCTGTGCCTGACTTATTTCTCTTGATAACCTCCAAGGTCATCCATGTTGCTGGTATGACAGAACTTTCTTTCTTTCTTCTTTTTTTTTTACATAGAGTTTTACTCTTGTTGCCCAGGCTGGAGTGCAGTGACATGATATCGGCTCACGGCAACCTCTGCCTCCCGGCAACCTCCGCTTCCCGGGTTCAAGTGATTCTCCTGCCTCAGCCTCCCGAGGAGCTGAGATTATAGGCATAAGCCACCACACCTGGCTAATTTTGTATTTTTAGTAGAGACGGGGTTTCTCCAGGTTGGTCAGGCTGGTCTTGAACTCCCGACCTCAGGTGATCCACCTGCCTCAGCCTCCCAAAGTGCTGGGATTACAGGTGTGAGCCACCGTACCCAGCCCAGAACTTTATTCCTTTTTTGTGGCTAAATGGAATTCCGTTGTGTATATATACACCACACGTTCTTTATCCATTCACTTGTTGATGGAGAATTTTATCCTGGAGAATGTTCCATGTACTGATGAAAAGAAAATGTAATCCTCAGCTGTTAGATAAAAGATTCTATAAATGTCTGTTAGGTCCATTTGGCATAAAGCACAGTTTAAATCTAATGTTTCTTTGTTATTTTCTGTCTAAATGACTTGTCCAGTGCTATGAGTGGGGTGTTAAAGTCCCCAACTGTTACTGTATTGTAGTCCATCTCTCCCTTTAGATCTGATAATACTTGGTATTTATGTATCTGGATGCTTTAGTGTTGCGTGCATATATATTTATTATATCCTCTTGCTGAATTGATCCTTTTATTGTAACATAATGACCTTTTCTCTTTTTACAATTTTTGCTTTAGAGTCTGTTTTATCTGATATCAATACAGCTAATCCTGCTTGCTTTTGATTTTCGTTTGCATGGAATATCTTCTATCCCTTCACTTTCAGTCTATATGTGTCTTTATGGGTGTAGTGAATTTCTCGTTCGTAGCGTATAGTTTTGTCATTTAAAAAAAATAATCCTTTCAGCCAGTCTATGCCTTTTTAGTGGGAGAATTTAACCTGTTTTAATTCAAGGTTATTATTAATATGCAAGGACTTATTTCTATCATTTTTTGACTGTTTTCTGGTTGTTTTATATATCCTTTGTGCCTGTCTTCCTTGCTTATTTTTTATTATTTTGGTTTGGTGTATTTCTATAGTAGCAAGTTTTTATTCTTTCTTTTTTTTTGAGACAGGGTCTCACTCTGTTGCCCAGGCTGAGTACAGTGTCATGCCCATGGCTCACTGCAGCCTCAACTTCTCAGGCTCAAGCGAATCTCCTGTCTCAGCCTCCTGGGTAGCTGGGACCACAGGCATGCACCACCACACCCGGTTAATTTTGTATTTTTTTGTAGAGATGGGATTTCACCATGTTGCCCAGGATGCTCTCAAACTACTGGGCTCAAGCAATTTGCCTTCCTCGGCCTCCCAAAGTGCTGGGACTACAGGTGTGAACCACCCTGCCCAACCAAGTTTTTCTTCTTTTGTATTTCTCCTTTGTGTATCTGGTCTACCAGCGAGTTTTATACTTTTGCATGTTTTCACAATAGTGACGATTATCTTTTCACTTCCAGATGTAGGACTCCCTCAATCATTTCTTATAAAGCTGTTCTAGTGGTCATGCATTTCCTCAGTTTTTGCTTGTCTGCAAAATACTTTATTTCTCTCTCATTCCTGAAGGATAGCTTTGCTGGATATAGTATTATTGGTTGACAAGTTTTTTTTTTTTCTTTCAGCACTTTAAATATATCATCCTGTTCTCTGGATCTGGCCTGTAAGATTTCTGCAGAGAAATCTGCTGTTAGTCTAGTGGGGATTCCCTTATATGTGACTTGATGCTTTTCTCTTGATGTTTTTATTTTTATTTATTCATTTTATTTTATTTATTCTTTTGAGACAGGGTTTTACTCTGTCACCCAGGCTGGAGGCGATCTCAGCTTACTGCAGCCTCGACCTCCCAGGCTCAGGTGATCCTCTGACCTCAGCTTCCTGAGTAGCTGGGATTGCAGGCACATGCCACAGTGCCCCGCTAATTCTGTGTGTGTGTGTGTGTGTGTGTGTGTGTGTGTGTGTATGTGTATTATTATTATTATTATTATTATTATTATTATTATTTGGTAGAGATGAGGATTCACCATGTTGCCCAGGCTGGTCTTGAACTTCTGGGCTCATGTGATCCACCTGCCTTGTCCTCCCAAAGTGATAGGATTACAGGCGTGAGGCACTGTGTAATAGTATCCCATGTCTTACAGGTTTTTAAATATTTTTCATTCTTCTTTTTTTCCCTCTGCTAGGTAATTTCAAATGACCTATCTTCATAGTCAGAAATTCTTTCTTCTGCTTGATCAGGTCTGCTGTTGAAGCTTTCTATTGTGTTTTTATTTTATTCATTGGATTCATCAGCTGCTGGATTTCTGTTCAGTTGGGTTTTTTTTCTATGATTTCTATCACTTTCTGGAATTTCTTGTTCATATCCTGAATTGTTTTCCTGATTTTGGTGGATTGTCTATCTGTATTTTCTTGTATATTGTTGAGTTTCCTTCAGATCATTATTTTGAATTCCTTTTTTAGCAATTTGTTGATCTTCTTTTCATTTCGGTCTGCTGCTGGAGAGTTGTTAGATCCCTTTGGTTGTGTCGTATTTCCTTGCTTTTTCGTGTTTCTCATGCCCCTGCATTGATGTCTGTGCATCTGGTGGAAAAACCACCTCCTCCAGATTTTGAGAGTGCCTCGCATAGAGAAAGACTTTCACATGTAGTTGGGTTGGTTTTAACGTGCTGGTTAAAAAGGATGTGGTGACTCTGTTTCCAGATAAGTGCAGTGATATAGTCCCCACTCAGCTTCTTCAGGTGTGTTGAATGTCAGCAGTAACTGTAGGTGCCTCAGTTGTCTAGGCTGTAGAAGTTTGTGGTAGCAGTGGTGCCAGCATAGGTTGTTAATGTGCTTGGTATCAAAGGCTTTTGGAGTCCTCCTATTCCTGTTTTCCCCACAGTAGGGGACTCAGGTCAGGGCATCTCTCTTGATGTCAGTCTGACATGGCCTATAAGCAGCTCCAGTGGTGCTGGGTTCCAGGTGCAGATGCTTGCAGCAGCTATGAATCCAGGGTCCTAGGCTCAGGGTCTCATAAGCCTATTATGGCACCTGGGTTTTGGTGTCTAGGTTCATTCTTTGTGGCAGGGTTCGATGTTGGTTGCCCATAGATCTGTGACTCTGAGACACTCCCTAGCAGCTCCGGCCTGGGGCCTGGGTTGTAGCTGTGATTCTACCCCTGGGGGACAGGACACAGCACTAGCCCAACTCTAGGGAAGAAGGGTTGTCCTGGGGTTTGGGCCTCAGGATCAGGGCATGACTGCAATTCGATAACCTCAGCCAATAGGGCTCAGTGGCAACTTGGGTCCCAGGGGATGAGGCACCAGGTGGTAGTGACTCTAGACTCTGGGATGGTGAGGCTTGGCAGTACCCCAGACTCTGGGAGGCCAGGTGCAGAGGTGGCAAGGACCCCAGAATGGTGGTATAAGGTTGTCATTTGGGCCCTTGAGGGGTAGGGAATAACACAGCAATGCCTCCACTTCCCAGGTAGAGGGCTGTCTCAGCTGCTGAGACTCTAGAGTGCTAGTCTAGCTCCAGGGAAGCAGGTACTAAAGTTGTTTGGTCTGTAGGGTGGGTGTCTCCAGCTCAGCCACTGCTGTTTCCTTGGATTGTGGAACACCATCTCAGCTCTGCTCTGGGATGTGAAGCTGTTCAGCTTGGCCAGGGCACTGACTCCTCAGGAAGCATTGTGCTGTTTCGCCTCAGGCCTGGGGAGTGTGGCTGCTCTGGGCAGCCCAGGCCCTGTTTCCTGGGATGTAGGGCACTTCTCAGCTCCGGCCCAAAGGGGTAGAGGGAGGGGTAGGCAGAGTGGCTTCACATCTGCGTGGCCCCACGGGAAGGCTATAACAGCTGCTCCAGTTCTGCTTGGGGATGTTGGGCCATTGGGCTGGGGTGGTTCCACAGGAGCCACCCTTATTGTTCCAGACCATGACACACTCCAGCCATGCTTCCAGTTCCAAGAAGGTGGAGCACCGTAGCCATGTGGGCCATGGGGGTGGGCACTGTGTTGCTTCCTTCTCTGGGGGATCACAGCCACGTAGACTCCAGGCAGCTCCCTCTGCTGAGCTTGGTGCCTGTGGGGACTATAGCGACCCCAGTGGTGAGGGCTGTGGGTGTCCATGGTGGTGGTGGGGGCTGCTGGGGTCCTCTTGCTTTCCTCCCCACCCCAGGGAGGAGCTCCTCGTGGGTCCCAGCTGGTCCCAGTTGGGGGTAGGGTGGCGGAGGCCCAGCATTTCCTTCCTGATGTGGCCATCCTGAGTTTCTGTGCTCACCAGCGTTTCTGGGACTCTTCTGGTGCACTCTACCGCTTGCTCTCTCTCAGTTACTTTCATTCCGATGCCGTTGTGTGTTCATTGTTCTGGCTCTCTCCACGAGGGGCCAAGCACGAGGGGCTTCTAGTCAACCATCTTCTGACCCATGTGTATGTGTTTTGTGTGGTTAAAAGAAGGCCATGATCAAAGTGTGATTTCACAAATCACGTGGTGTGATTGCTATACAAAGAGACTCCTTTTTTCACAATGCTCAAAGATGGGGAGGATGGTGAGAACAAATCTCTCAGGGAATACACTCAACAGATGAGGTACATTTTGTTAGGGTTCAGTTATTAAAGTCCAGTTGCTTAGGGTGGAAGCAGGCTGCTGGGGATGTAGAGTCTAACTGAGGTGTACCTTTCTATGAGAAGTTCTTGGAAGAGATGGTTTGACCAGCACAGCAGAGATCTGGGGTGACTCTCCAGGTCCCTTGACACTAGTGAGTGGTGTTGCTTGTGGACGAGGCTTCAAAGCACAGATCAGAGGCTGACAGAGTAGCCCGGCCACAGCCTGAGCTGTCAATGTGTCTGTTGAAATTATGGATGTGTATGTGTTTTTGGGTCCAGTAGTCACATACGTGGTCTGACAAGGTGTGATGTAAGACCTTCATGGGGCTGGGGCTTATTCTCCATTTTCTCATCACAGCAAAGCATGTTCCACTCATGTAGCACACGATGTGCTTGGAATCATGTCACAGCTGCATAGCAAAGTGGCCTGCAGGGTCCATCCCCCCATGGATGTCAAGCCCCATAGTAAACCCCAAAACCTATGTATTTAAGTTTCTTGGGATTATTGCTTTCGTGATGACAAAATGAGTAGCACCATCTCCAGTTTTCCCGTTTTCCTGGGCTGTTTCACAGCTAGCGTGTTTCTTCACCTATAGCCTTTCTTCTAGGTTTCTTTGAAATCCAGTGTTCAGAGTGAAAGCTTGTAAACAGTTATGATGAAGCCTTTTTGAAAACAGCTTTATATTTCTTTCCCACTTGGGCCAAGGCTTGACTCAGATGTATAACTGGCAATTTTTACTCCTGATAACAGTACCCTGGCTAGATCAATCGATTGGCCTTGATGTTTAACTCAAGCCAGTTGTACCAGAGGCTCTGTTCTCACTCCCTTCCCTTACTGACTACACAAGTTTGCCCTTTAAAAATGCAGCTGTGTCTATTTCACTCCTCACCACATTGTCCCCAGTCATCATTTCTCTCACTAATTGGCATTATATTCCAGTTTAACTCTGCAGCACCATTCATGAACTATTTAATCTCAGTTGAGTCATGATGATACATTTGGGGTTGGAAACATTCGAGCCTGATGTGCTCTGTGGGACTAAGAAGAAGGAATGCGGTTCTATTTGTACAATCCATCGGCAGTTGATCACGGACTGTCTTTCGTCTTCTACTGTCTTGAATTCTCATTTCATCTTTTCCTTGTTAGCCTCGTTAGTGAACCAGAATACACACATTCACTCTGAATTCACTCAGAAGGGACCTTGCGGATGTGGCTGAGGGTCTTGAGATGGGAGATGATTCTGGATTCTTCGTATGTGTCCAATATCATCACATGGGTGCTAATGAGAGGGAGGCAGGAGTGTCTGTGTCGGGAGAAAATGATGCGAATACAGAAGTGGAGGTTGGAGTGCTGCGGGGTGACCTCTGGGAGCTGGAAGAGGCCAGAAATGCACTCTCCCCTAGACCAGTGGTCCCAACCTTTCTGGGACCAGGAACTGGTTTTGTGGAAGACTTTTCTTCCACGGATGGGGGTAGGGATGGTTTCGGGATGATTCAAGTGCGTTACATTTATTGTGTACTTTATTTCTATGATTATATGGTCATGTGTAATGGAATAATGATACAACTCACCACAATGTAGAATCAGTGGGGGCTGAGCTTGTTTCCCTGCAGGTGGATGGTCCTATCTGGGAGTGATGGCAGCAGTGACGGATCGCCAGACATTAGAGTCCCATAGGGAGCTCACAACCCAGATCCCTTGTGTGTGCAGTTCGCAGTAGGGTTCATGCTCCTGTGATCGTCTTTTTTTTTTTTTTTTAATTTTTTTGAGACAGAGTCTCACGCTGTTGCACAGGCTGTAGTGCAATGGCGCGATCTCGGCTCACTGCACCCTCCGCCTTCCGGGTTCCAGCGATTCTCCTGCCTCAGCCTCCTGAGTAGCTGGGATTACAGGCATGGGCCACCACACCTGCCTAATTTTTGTATTTTTAGTAGAGACGGGGTTTCACCATGTTGGCCAGGCTGGTCTTGAACTCCTGACCTCAGGTGATCCGCCTGCCTCAGCCTCTCTAAGTGCTGGGATTAGAGGCGTGAGACACCGTGCCCGGCCTCCTGTGACAATCTAATGCCGCTGATCCGACAGGAGGCAGAGCTCAGACGGTAATGTGATTGACAGGGAGCGGCTGTAAATACAGACGAAGCTTTGCTTGCCCACCACTCACCTCCTTCTGTGCAGCCTGGTTCCTAAAAGGCCTGGTACCGGTCTGTGGCCCGGGGGTCGGGGACCCCTGCCCTAGAGCTTCTGGATGGAACCAGCCCTGCCAGCACCTGAGTCTTCATTGTGAACTTCTGACCTTCCGAATGGGAAGAAAGCAAAGCTGTATCATTTTCAGTTGTTACAGCAGCGATGGGAAATCCATGTGTACGGCAGCTCCATGCTGAAGCTTCTGAGGCACTGCCAAACTGTTTTCCAGCTGTCTGTAACACGTTCCATCTCCACCACCACTTGGTGTGGGCAGTCCTTTGGTCTGTAGCCATTCTGGTGGCTATGTGTCTCTCTGTGGTGTTAGTTTGCGTTTCTCTAATGACTGATGATGTTGAGCATCTTGTCCTGTGGTCATTAGCCGGATATCCAGATATATTCTGCAGCAGTGTCTATTAAAATCTTTTACCCATTTAAAAGCTATGGACTTGTGGGAGAGATGGCTGACACCTGTAATCGCAGCACTTTGGGAGGCTGAGGCGGGCAGATCACCTGAGATCAGAAGTTCGAGACCAGCCTGGGCAACATGGCAAAACCCCGTCTCTGCTAAAAATACAAAAAATTATCCGAATGGCGCATGCCTATAATCCTGGCTACTCGAGAGGCTGAGGCAGGAGAATTGCTTGAACCTGGGAGTTGGAGGTTGCAGTGAGCCAAGATCACACCACTGCACTCCAGCCTGGGTGACAGAGCAAGACCCTGTCTCCAAAACAAACAAACAACAACAACAAAGTTATGGACTTTTCATATATCCTGATATGCTGATTACCTGATATGCTGATTACCTGATATGCTGATTACCTGATATGCTGATTACTTTTTTTCTTAAAGGTAACTATTACCCTGACTTTTACCATGGTCAGTTGATTTTGCCTGTTTTTATATTTTATGTAAATGGAATTACATAGTATGCATGCTTCTAAATCTGTTGTCTTTTACTTACATTTGTGAGATTTTCCCAAATCATGGTATGTTATGAGAAAAGTAAAGAACTTTAGGCTGAGGAATGCAAGTCCCTCTAATGATCAGGCCCAGAGAGACCGTAGAATGAGTGGCAGCCACATGCTCCTCCCTGCTTTGAACTGTGTACTCGACTCTTCAAACTGTGGGCTGTTGCCACAAGTAGCTGTAAATTAACCTAGTAACGTCACACTGGACACTGTGACCCACACCCTACCTTGTGACATGGTACAGCCAATCACTAATCAATGTTATTTCTGTAGACTAATGAGAATTCTTTTTTCCTTTTTTTTGAGACAGAGTCTCGCTGTCACCAGGCTGGAGTGCAGTGGTGCGATCTCGGCTTACTGCAACCTCCACCTACTAGGTTCAAGCGATTCTCCTTCCTCAGCCTCCCGAGTAGCTGGGATTATAGGCATGGGCCACCACGCCCAGCTAGTTTTTTGTAGAGGCAGGATTTCGCCATGTTGCCCAGGCTTGTCTTGAACTCCTGAGCTCAGGTGATCCACCTGCCTCGGCCTCCCAAAGTGTTGGGATTACAGGTATGAGCCACTGCGCCTGGCCAGATAATTCTTGATATAACTTTTTATCAGCCCACTCCTTGTTCCCTTTTGCCTTTAAAAATCCACTTGTAATGGTTGCTAATCAGAGTGTATATTCAGGGCAACTTGAATGTGTGCTCCTGGGCCACAATCCTCAAGTCTGGCCCAAATAAACTCTCTACTTGTATTAATTTTGCCTCAGTTTCTTCCTGTTGGGTTAACAGTTATTTCTAGTTTATTCATTCTCATTGCTGAATAATGGCCCATTATGATAGTACCATCGTTTATTTAGTAGTCTGTGGGCATTTGAGTAATTTTACTTTAGGGCAATTGTAAATAGCGCTGCTGTGAGCTTGTGTGCACATGTCTTTTTTTTTTTTTTTTTTTTTTTTAAGACGGAGATTTGCTTTTGGTCCAGGCTGGAGAGCAGTGGTGCGATCTTGGCTCACTTCAGCCTCCATCTCCTGGGTTCAAGTGATTTTTCTGTCTCTGCCTCCTAAGTAGCTGGGATTACAGGCACCTGCACCATGGGCATTTTCACACGTGGGGGCCACACCGAGGGACCCTGTTGCTAATCAGTGTGGCCAACGTTGTCGTCTTTAGGCTAGTGAAACGAGAAAGGATGGAGGAAGAGGTGAGTGTCAAGATTGGAAACCAGGACCAGGGAAGGGGCAAGGGCCAGGGAGGGACACCAGGGGTAGGGAGTAGTGACCACAGGACAAGTGAGCCAAGGTGTTTAGTGCTAGCTCTGTGGCCGACACCATTGCAAAAGCATTCGGAGTCTCTATTGGGGGGGATTTAACTTAGGCACACGTGTAATCACGTGTATGCGGGCACCCTGGTGACTTGTGGAATTGGTGTGAGGCTGTGCAGTATTTACTGCTGTTGCCAAGTTATATCTTTGTGGTGGGTTGAACAGAGTGAAAGGACCATGTTGGGAAGGTGGCATCTAACTGCCCTTGTTACTCAGGGACATCCTTTCCCACACCCAAGATGTTTTTCCATGTCAGAGGCAGAAGCGAAGGGGGAAAGGGTTTTCTTTCCCTAAGACATCAAGCCCGACTCCGTCATGATTTCCTTCCACGAGGAACAGGTGGTCTTGGCAACCGAGTTCCCGATTCAGCCTGCTCTGCATTCAACCTCCACTTTTCTGAACCTCAAAATGTTTGCATCTTTCTGAAGACAGCCTGATTCTTCAAGAGTCCCAGCGCAGTGTATTCCGTACACCAGAAGTGTTAAGCTCAAGTGCCGCCAGGGGCCAGGCCTGTAGGTGAGGCTGCTGCAGAGGTGGAGGTGGTGAGAGTCAGGGTGGGTGCACCAGTTGCACCCTGCAGGAGCACCAGCTGGGGATGCCTGAGGAGAAGCTCAGAGTATGGATTTTTATGTGAAATCCCCCATTAAGAAAAAGGTTGGAATAGCAGCCCAAAGAAAACACACCTTCCTGCTAGGCCACTACTTCGCAATCTCTGTTCCAATTATTTTAAAACGTGATTTGAACCAACAGAATTGTGTTTAAAGCAACCAGCTCTGGCAAGGAGACCACGGAGAGCTCAGCACTTAGACTGGGAAAAGCCCCACAGCCCCTTCCGATGGTCCCGTCTGCGTGCAGGGAGCGGGCACTCTTTGTAGGAACGACTTCCACGGGGAAGGGGCTATTTCACTCACCCTCACAGTGGAGGCTTCACTGGCTCTCCCCAGGCACGGGCAGCTGTGTGCAGCTTCCGTGTAAAGCCTGTGTATGCAGCCTCTATGTGCAGCTTCTGTGCGGCTTCTGTGAGAAGTCTTTGTGTGCAGCTTTTGTGTGCAGCCTCTCTGTGCAGCTTCCATTGTGCAGCCTCTGTTTGCAGCCTGTATGCAGCCCGTGTTTGCAGCCCGTGTGCAGCCTCTGTGCACGGGCTCCCTTGTGCAGGCCGTGGACTCTCTGCACGGCCTTTTTACAGCATCCTTTCTGCCCTGCTCTGTCCTGTTCTGCCTCACCTACTGTCATTGTCAAAGGGTTTCAGCAGGTGCCCCCTCCTCACTTCCCAGTCCTGGGATCAGAAACCTCAAGGGGGTGTGTCTGCTGCAGGGCGGGCAGGTCGGTGGGCCCCTGGTCTCTCCCCTGGATGTAGGACCATAAGGTAGGCATGTGTGTTTTTGGGCTGTGGTGTCTCAGCTGGGGACTGTCCTCTGCTGGCCTGTGACCATGGGGCATGGTCTCTGCAAACCCCTCTTGGACCCTGCCTTAGGGGCCGTAGGGGGAGGCAGTGAGACTGGAGGGCTGTGGAGGTCAAAGCAGCTCCATGTTGGACATGAATCTGCCATGTTGGCTTCTGATTAACCCCTGTTCTGGGAAGGCCTCTAACATTTCCAGTTTATTGATTGTTCCTTGTATAGGAGCAGGTACTTACTCTAAATCCTGCCACTGGATCAAACAGTCTTAAGGTTACCATCCTTCAGTTGTCTCTTCTGAGTCACCCCTCTCTATGGTCTATGAGCCCTGGGTCTGGGAGTAATGGGGCAGGGATCCACCATCTCGTCTCGCTGTCGTCTGAGACACAGACCTGGCTTCTGTTCGTAAGTCACTATTAGATGTTTCTTTTAAAGAAACTGAACATGTCTGCCTCTTTCTTCAGCCAGCTTCCTCAGACTTTGGGGTAGACTTGCACACACCTGCCTACGGTGGAATGACAGAGCACACTTCTACCAACAGTGCAGGCAGCTCCGGACTCCTGCCTGCTCAGCCCAGCCCACCCCTGGCCAGCCTCACTGCATCATCCTCCTGTGTGGGGCCCTCAGAGTCTGGGTCTTAGCCCCATGGGGTCCCTCTTCCAGCTCCTGGGAAATCAGCCCCAGCTGGGACCCAGGAGATTCTCCAAGTGTGGAGGTGTGCGTGGTGGGGAGTGCGGTATTGCAGAGTGAGGGGCCCCTGGAAGACACATGACGGAGGCTGCCTTGGCTGCCTGGTGTGAGCCCTGCAGGAGGCAGGAGGAAGGGGATACCCCGCGAGGCTCAAGGGGCATCAGAGCAGCGAGGACCTGGAGTCAGCCCTGGGGAAGGCCAGGGAGGGAGCGAGACCCGGAAGGAGCTGAAGGCTGAGTGTGCAGGCAGAGAGGGTCTGGCTGAGCCCCCCAGGCTCAAGTGCAAGTCATTCTATGCCCCAAGAGTGGCAGAGGGAGGCCAAGTGATTCTCTGGAGGGAAGGAGCCCCGGGGAGATGGGCAGAAGTGACCCCACAGAGCCCCCACCCCAACGGATGACGGAGGCTCTGTGGACGTGGGCAGGTGTGTAACAGCCAGCTCTTCAGGTAAAGAAAGCAGCCTGGATATGTGGCATCTGCCAATTTCTGTGGTGTAAACACTGCTCAGGGCTGACCTCCCACTGCACTCTAATGCCCCTGAGGGTGGAGCTGGGGGAGATGCTGGTGGTCTCTACTGCATGGCGCTGCCACCACAGACTCAACAGCTAACTGCAACAGTAGTAAAATAACTGGGAGCTGAGGGCTTGTAACTATTACCCTTGCTTTAATAGAGTTTACTTCATGGTAAGTTTATCTGATGCAATTCTGATAAAGGCAGCATTGAACGCCCGGCTCGTGCACTCCCAGAGCTCTAATGACTGGCTCTGCAAGCTCACAGGGCAACTCCAGCACACCCCACGGAGGCCCCCTGCACGATGATGTCCTTTCCTGTCCTGGATGGGCAGGTGACGTCAGGGATCTGCTGGCCTCCTGTCCGCCTCCCCGCCTCTGCAGCACATCATAGACCCTGGGATTCAGCTGCCGTGCCTGGGGGAGCTGAGATCCAGTGTGTGCCACGGGGGCAGGTGGAGATGAAAGCCATTGGTGGGATCGTGCAGCCAGTGCTGCTTCGCACACACCAGAGCTGGAGGACACTCCCAAGGGCCTGAGCTGCAGGTGTTGGGTCCAACTCACCTCAGGCCGACCTTCAGTGATGCAGGTTGGTTCCCCCTCCTCGGCGGGGTCAGATGCGTCACTGCACCTCCCAAGTATATGGGGGTTCACTTTAAAGAAGCCTCTGCACCCAGCACTTTGGGAGGCCGAGGCGGGCGGATCCCGAGGTCAGGAGATCGAGACCATCCTGGCTAACATGGTGAAACCCCGTCTCTACTAAAAATACAAAAAACTAGCCCGGCAAGGTGGCGGGCGCCTGTAGTCCCAGCTACTCGGGAAGCTGAGGCAGGAGAATGGCAGGAACCCGGGAGGCGGAGCTTGCAGTGAGCGGAGATCCGGCCACTACACTCCAGCCTGGGCGACAGAGCGAGACTCCGTCTAAAAAAAAAAAAAAAAAGAAGAAGCCTCTGCGGACATTTCTTCCTTGACAACAGCCAAAGCTCTAGGAATTCTGGTGTCTGGCACCACCCTGAAAAGTGAGGGAAAAGACCCCAAATGGGGCTCAGCTGGACTGTGAGAGGACAACCAGCAGGGTCCTGGGCACCCACCCTCCCCTCCCCGACCCTGGAGAGCGGCTTGGTGTTCTCTTCTTTTGCAAGACTCTTCTCCTGCCCTTTCTTGGGCGCCTGCCCACCCCACCATGCGAACAGCCCAAACTCAGCCCTCTTAAAAGGACTGGAAGCAACCTTAAAGTGAAAATGTTTTCACTCAGCACTTCCTTCTAGAAATTCATCCAAGAAAAGCAATCAGAGGTGTGTGTGAAGATTTATATTGTAACAGCATTGTTTGTAATGGTGGAAAACATTGGAGACAATCTAGACGTTTAAAATAGAGGATGCCTTATGTAAGTTATTGTACATCATTCTCATTGCATATCAAGCAGGCATTAAAGATAATGCTGTAATGTGTGCAAGGATGTTTGAACGAAGATATCATTATGGCGTGATTTGTAATAAAAGACTAAGATAAATGTCTGTTGATAGCGAATTGCTTAAACAAATTATGAGGCCCCTATACAGTAGCACATTTTTAATGGCTGAAGCCATTAAAAATAATGAGGGTTCTGTAAGGTCCCGTGCACTTGTTCCTGTATAGACTATCTTTGAATTTTTTTTTTTTTGGGGGGGACAGTCTAGCTCTGTCTCCCAGGCTGGAGTGCAGTGGTATGATCATGGCTCACTGCAGCCTTGACCTCCCGGGCTCAAGCGATCCTCCTACCTTGGCCTTCCAAGACGCAGGGGTTACAGGCACACACCACCATGCCCGGCGGAAACTATCTTTGGAAAGACCTTTTAGAGCAGGTGACTGTGGCAGCCTTTGAGGGCTAACATGGAGACACTGTGGCCAAAATGACAAAGAAGAAACTTCTTTTCCTCCCCACTGTGTATTTTATACTCTACGCTTTTAAACTACAGGCATGTCTTATTTTGGGGACATAAAAGCAAAAAACTAAAAAAACTGAAAAGGCCCTAGAGCCCAGTGCACGCAGACATTGTCCTCTGGTGAAAGCACTTTGGCCGTCGTGGGAAAATGTCAGCCCTACCAGCCTCAGCGTCCTCTTTTGTAAAACGTTCGATTTCAGCTGGGGAGTAAGGTTTTAGGGTTACAGCTCTTCATCTCTGATTCTGCAGCCTCAGCACCCACTGTTTCCTATGTTTTAAAAGAAACTTTTCCTAGTTTAGCATGGCTTTCTTTAGGTTTTCTGAGAAGGTGTGAAGACTGTACCGAGTCCTTGCAGCTCCTGTCCCGTTTCCCCGTCACTAACCTCTTTCATTACCACGGTACATTCGTCACAGTTAATGAGTTTGCATGGATACATCACTCTTAACCCATGCCCACACTTCAGTCACACTTTATTAGTTTCCCCAATGTCCTTTTACTATCCCAGGCTCCCACCCAGGATCCCATGTGACATTCAGTCATTGTGTCTCCTTGGGCTGCTCTTGGCTGTGACCGTTTCTCAGACTTTCCTTGCTTTGATGACCTTGACAGTTGTGAGGAGGACTGGCCAGGTGTTCCGTGCATGGTCGCTCCGTTGGGATTTGTCCAGTGCTTTGCTCCTGATTCGCCTGGGGTGTACAGAGCTAAGGTGGCTGTCTCTCACGGTGTATTGAGGGCCCCTGTCATGGATCGGACATCATGGCTGACATTGACCTTGATTCCTGGCTGAGCCTGGTTGCCGGGTTTCTCCACTCTAAAGTGACTGCTCCTTTTTCCATTCTGTGCTCCTTGAAGTCGCCATGCAGAGCCTCGATCCCTGTCTCTAGTAAAGATGGTGAGAGTGGTCCCTGCTGGTGGTGCTGCCCAGAGGGAACGGTGCTGTCGGCTGCCCTGGCTCTTCTCCATGGCTGCACGATTGAATCACAAGCCTACACTTTTGCACACCCTTGGTTATTCAGCCTGGTTCTTTATCTGTGGCTTTCACCGCATGTCCTGGGGACAGAGTTCCAGAAAGGATGGCCCATCCTCGTTTGTGTGTGAGGTATGTCGAAGGTAAAATAAGGCTGGACATCATTATTTAGGCCTTTGGGGGAAAGTTTCTGAGTCCTCTGTATGCAAGAATCAAGATGTATCATTCAGCAGCTGAAATCTCAGTCTTACTTTCATGTCTGGAAATGAATTATAGTATATATACATGCAAACGAATGAAAGTGACTTTTTTTAATCCCTGTTCCATTTCTCTACAGGACAGTTTCTACCATGTTCAGCTGAGCGTGCAGGGTCACATCACATTTTCCCTTTCTCTGAAGTTCATATTTTATTTGAATTCTAATGGGCGTTTATCACCCCTCTCCATTTGGAATGACACTGTCAGAACCCACTGTCTTTCGACATCTGCACCTCATTCCTTATTTATATGAGATTCTCCAAAGGCAGATGTTATGGAGCAGAAATTTGGTTTTGGAGCAGACTTTCTCCATGAATTTTCAGGATGACTGTTGCATCAAATGCCCGTTAGTAGAAATGGAGTGTCTTAGGCTGTTCTCTGCTGCTGTAACAGAATATCACAAATGGTAATTTATAAAGACGAGACATTTCTTCTGCTTACGTTTCTGGAGGCTCCATGCACATGGCACTGGCCTCTGGTGTGGTCATCCTGTGGTGGAAGGGTGGAAAACAAGAGGGTGAGTGATTGCAGAGCCTGGCCTCCTCTCCTCTCCTCTCCTCTCCTCTCCTCTCCTCTCCTCTCCTCTCCTCTGCTCTCCTCTCCTCTCTCCCCTCCCCCTTCTCCCCTCCCCTCCCCCTTCTCCCCTCCCCTTCCCCTTCTCACCTTCCCTCCCTACCCCCTCGACTGTGTTAGTCCAGGGGCTGCCTGGGGGAGTGGGGAATCCCAGAGCCACCTGCCCCATCCCCTGGTAGCCATGGGGTCTGCTCCACCTTCCTCCTCCTCCAGTCTGGGCCCCACCTCTTCCCTTGCCCCATCCCCACTGGAGGTCATGGGGTCTGTTCCACCTTCCTTCTGCCCCAGCCTAGGCCCCACCTGTTCTCCTGCCTCCCCCGTCCTTTAGAAGCAGAGGAGGCCACGAGGATCCAGCACCCACAAGTGAGCTCTGCGTGCCCTTCCCAGGGAGGGAAGGGGAACCCCCACCTGATGTCACCCTCTTTCAATGACAAGGCTCTTGGTGTGTGATTAAGATTGTTCTTGGGCAGTTCTCGACCATCACCCGTGACTCTCCTGGTGTCCACTGCAACCATCTCAACCCAGAAGCCCTGGCAGGTGCCGGGTGACCCGTGTCTTGGGGACTGAGCCCAGGTGTGCAGGTTCAGGCCCTTGGTGGGAAGTGCCAGAGACGGACATCAGCAACTGATGCAGAAACTAACCCACAGGCAGGGCGCCGCGAGGTCCAGGCTTCGGGACACAGGCCCTTCCGAGCCTCCCTCCCTCACCCGAGGTTCCGGCGTCAGCATTACCATGGAGGCAGCCCCGGGTGCAGCAGGGACATTTATGTCCTAACTAGCAGGATAGAGGGGCACGTGGCTCCCTTGGAGAAGTCAGGGCTCTCCCCGGAGAATAAGACAAGGACGTGTGGTGAGAACACACTCAGGCAGCACCAGAGCCCAGCACTAGAGCTGGGTTCACTCCGCTCTTCACCACAGCGCTGAAGCACACCATTGTGTCACCGCGGTTTTCTTGGTGTGACAAGTAATGTTTTTCTAAATACCCAAGTGCCACAGATTGGGAATGTTTTACTTTTTAATAAATGAAAGGTCATTAGAGTAATTGATGGTGGATGACTTCACCTTTGCTGCATTCAAACTCGCTGTGTCACCAGAGAGGAGGGCCGGGGTCACAGCTGGCAGGACAAATGCCTGGCTTGGCCGTCCACAGTCAGGAGAGGGTGAATAGCTGGGGGCAGTTCTCTGCGAAGCATCAGAAACCCTGATGCCAATCAGCAGATGCCTGGGAATGTGTTGGCTTACATAGTGAGGAAATCTAGGTTATTCTAGCTGGTTTCAGGTTTGGCTGCATTCTGGCCTCTAGAGACATCTCTTTCTCTATCGCTCCATCTCTGTTTCTGTCTCTGTCTCTCCCCTGCTCTTCCTTGCTCTCTCTCTCTCTCTCTCTCCTGGTCTCACTCTTTCTCTCTCTCTTCCCTGCTCTCTGCTCTCTCTCTCTCTTTTTTTTTTTTTTTTTTTTTTGAGACAGTCTTGCTCTCTCTCCCAGGCTGGAGTGCAGTGGTGCGTTCTCTGCTCACTGCAAGCTCCGCCTCCTGGGTTCACACCATTCTCCTGCCTCAGCCTCTCAAGTAGCTGGGACTATAGGCGCCTGCCACCGCGCCCAGCTAATTTTTTTTTTTTTTTTTTTTTTTTTTTTTTGTATTTTTAGTAGAGACGGGGTTTCACCGTGTTAGCCAGGATGGTCTCGATCTCCTGACCTCGTGATCCTCCCACCTCGGCCTCCCAAAGTGCTGGGATTACAGGCATGAGCCACCGCGCCCGGCCTCTTTTTTTCTCTTTCTCTCCTGCTCTCTCCTCTCTCCTGCTCTCTCTCTTGCTCTCGCTCTCTTTCTCTCCCCCCTGCTCTCTTCTGCACTCTCTCTGGCCCTTAGCTCTTCCCTCCTGTGTTGTTTCCATCTCAGGCCCCACATGCTGTCCCCTGGGAGCTCCAGAATCCCCTCTGACTGTGACCCCATCAATGCTGCAGCACCTCCCAGCTCACCTGTGCTTAGGAAGCAGCACACGCCTTCCCCAATAGCTTCTGCAGTGGTCCTGATCTTGCTCTGCTTGGCCCTGATGGGGTCATGTGGCCCCTGCCCCACAGGGTGCTGTCCTAGGGAGGCTGTGCCCTTACTATGCGGCCCCGATCGCGTGATTCACGTGTATGGCAAGGCGAGGGCCCCACCCGGCCCACAGGGACTGGATGTGGGGGGGGCAGCCCCGCAGGGAGAGCCAAGAGCGTCGTGGGAGGGAGGGGGGCTGGGGCGGGGCCTCGTGTCCGCGGGGCGGGTCCTTCCCAGCAGAGCCTCCGTCCCGGCGTTCAGGGGCTGCCGTCTCTGTTCACTCCCCAGGGACCCTTTCTGGGCCGGTCAGAGTCCGCGTCCGCGCCCAGGAGCGTGTGTGCTGCGCCCTTGGCCGCGTGCGTCAGGCACACGCAGCCGACGAAGGGCTGAAAGCCCTGGTCTGTTTCACACCTGAGTGAAAAATTCAGTCTTTTCACCGTGAGGACTTCAGTCGCAACGACCCAGGCCGCTGGACTCCCGAGGGGCTTCCGTCCGCCCCGGCACTCAGGACCCAGCCCCAGCGCTGAGGCGGGGCAGCCCCGCTGTCTCCTGCAGTGCGCGCACCGCAGCGCGTTGCCGGGTTGAGGCTGAGGCCGTTTTCCTGCGTGTGATTGGCAGCCTGCGGGGACCAAGACGGACGGGGCCAGGGCGGCTCCGCTCCCAGCCTCGCGGACGGGGCGCCTGCGTCTGGAAGACGAGCCCTGCAGGCTGGGATTCGGGAAAGGGGCCGGCGCTTCCTGGGAGAGGCGGGCAGGACTCCCCGACCTGGTGTCCACTGCAGCCGTCTCAACCCCGAAGCCCTGGCAGGTGCCGCGCGACCCGTGTCTCGGGGACTGAGCCCAGGTGAGCCTCAGAGGCAAGAGCTCAGCTCCAGGTCAGGCGGGCCTGCGCCTGGAGGCCACCCCACAGCCGTGCGGCTCTGGCCTCAGTTTACCCACCTGTAAAATGCAGATGACTGTCGTATTGACATGATTGCCTCGTGAGGGGGACGACGCAGTCCTGTGAAGGCGGCGTGGACGCATCACAGCTCTCGGTCATGATGGGCAGTGCTACTGTGATTCAGCCACGCGGGGTTGGGAGCTGCTGTTCACCCCACCCAGGACGCTTCTGTTGATTGCGTTGAAGCTCCGCTGTGAATCTTCCCTTTTTCCCGATCCTAAATCTCTCCCGCTGCTGCAAAGCCTCCCTGAGACACACGCAGGAGGTGGGTTCTGGAGCCCCGTTGCCCGGCCAGCTGGAGGGACGGAGCTCCAGGTCAGGCACCCCTGCGTCCCCTCCCTACGCTCCCGCCCCTCAGCCCACGTCCCACAGTCCAGACCCCGCACCTCCCCTCCCCTTTCCTTTTCCTCCCATGAGACCCACCTCTCCTGCCCCTCCCTGGCCTCCACCCCCTGCTCAGGGTTCAACACTGACCTCTGCTTCCCTCCACGTTTCCCTTCTTCTTCCCTTGGCCCCCGTCATCCACAGCAGACGCCCCTCAGCTGCCGCCCCACCTCCTGCTCCTGACCCAGCTGGCCACCTACATCCCGTGAGGACCCTGCTCCTGGACCCCAGCAATACGTGTCCTCCCGCTTCTCTCCTTCTCATAGGCCCTCCCGGGAGCCCCCTTCCCAGTGTCATCTCTTGGCTCCAGCTTCTTCCAACCAAACCCTGAACTCCATCCAGCGCGGAGCTGCTGCCCTGCTCCAGAGTCCATCTGGTCAACTCAAGTCAGCCCCTGGGACCCACCCCTGCGGGGCAGCCACATCTCGAGTGGGGAGAGCACGGTTGGCTCATCCGGGACACATGCTTACTGGCTTGTTCTATGTGATTGGGGATTGGGTCTGGGGGGCCTGTGGGGGTTTGGGTCCCAGGGTGACTCTCACCTGACCCACCCCACGTGCCGGCCACCAGCCACACGGGCTGTGCAGACGTGACTGCATGTTCCTCCCAGGCCACTCTGTTGTCCTCAGGGAGGCCATGCCTGGGAGGTGACAGTGATCACAGATGGGGCATGTGTGGCATTGTATTCCCATGTGTGACGCGTGTGTCCTCTGTACAGAGTTCGGGGTGTGGGTGCCATCGTGTCCCCTCATGTAACTGTATGTCCTCTGTGCAGAGCTGGGACACTGGTGCCATCATGTCCCCACGTGTGACCTCATGTCCTCTGTGCAGAGCTGGGACACTGGTGCCATCGTGTCTCCACGCGTGACCTCATGTCCTCTGTGCAGAGCTGGGACACTGGTGCCATCGTGTCTCCACGTGTGACCTCATGTCCTCTGTGCAGAGCTGGGACACTGGTGCCATCGTGTCTCCACGTGTGACCTCATGTCCTCTGTGCAGAGCTGGGACACTGGTGCCATCGTGTCTCCACGTGTGACCTCATGTCCTCTGTGCAGAGCTGGGACACTGGTGCCATCGTGTCTCCACGTGTGACCTCATGTCCTCTGTGCAGAGCTGGGACACTGGTGCCATCGTGTCTCCACGTGTGACCTCATGTCCTCTGTGCAGAGCTGGGACACTGGTGCCATCGTGTCTCCACGTGTGACCTCATGTCCTCTGTGCAGAGCTGGGACACTGGTGCCATCGTGTCTCCACGTGTGGCCTCATGTCCTCTGTGCAGAGCTGGGACACTGGTGCCATCGTGTCTCCACGTGTGACCTCATGTCCTCTGTGCAGAGCTGGGACACTGGTGCCATCTTGTCTCCATGTGTGACCTCATGTCCTCTGTGCAGAGCTGGGACACTGGTGCCATCGTGTCTCAATGTGTGACCTCATGTCCTCTGTGCAGAGCTCGGGGCTGTCCTCTCATGGCTGCTCCTGGACGGTCAGACCCTGTGTTCCAGGCGGCTTCGACAGTGACTGTCCCGGGTGCTGCCGTCACTAACCCAGCCTAAGAGCAATAAAGCCACCTGCCCTGGCATGGAGAATGTGTGGGTTGCTATGCACCAGTCGCCATGGCACCAGCACCCAGTGACTTCAGGTCGGATGAGTGTCTGGAGAAGAGTGAGCAGCGTCAAATGGTCAGGGGCCCAGGGTGCCTGTGGAGGTCAGTCTCTGCCCAGTTCTCTGCGGGGAAACCTGTGGGGCCGTCCTGGGCCCCATAGAGCTCGCAGTCGCCCTGGGGAGCAGGGAGGAGGGGCCCAGGAGGCCTTCTCATCTGGGACAGTCCTGGAAGAGGCCCCTTGGGGACACACACGGGAAAATGGGGCATCCAGCAGCCAGACTGAGCCAGGACCTTGAGAGAAGAGACAGCTGTCCCCAGAAGTCCTACACTGTGGCTGCTCCATCCACCGGCCAAGTGGAGCATCCTGGACTCACTCACAAGGAGCTCTGCTCTCCATGACTTTAATGTAACCTGTCACCGTCATTGTGGGTGATCACTAACACAGCATAGCAAGGCAGGGAGACTACAGGGTAAGGAGTTTCTGCAGAAGACATTGGAACCAGGAATGTGCACAGACACCATGAATGTGAATTGTAACTTAAAAGGGAAGGCACAGGCAGCCCAACAAAAGCAGCAGCTGATGGGAGCTCGCGGCGAGCCCACCTCTCCTCCAAGTGGCGAGAGACCCCAGAGGAGAGGCCCAGGGTGTCGGTCCCCCTGGAACAGAGAGAAAGATGCCTGTGTGGACGGGTCCCCAGAGGTGTGGACAGCAGGGTCCCCATGCTGACCGTGGCAGGACAAGTTCGTGTTCAAGCTCCTCAAGGAAAGTTTTAAGCTCATCCCCAGCTTCTGAGCAGGTGCAAGTCAGTTCCAGGGACACTTTGTTCCATTCCCTGCTCTCCAGGGGAGGCGGGTGGGGAAGGGAGGAAGACAGAGGCCTCTCCCTCCTCCCTGCACAGCCTCAGACCTTCCAGCCAGAAGCAGCGCTGGACTGGCGTCTGATAACGATGATGACTACGCTAATAATTATTAGCATTATGAATCAATAGGCAGGGAGC
Source organism: Rhinopithecus roxellana (assembly GCF_007565055.1). NCBI lineage: Eukaryota > Metazoa > Chordata > Mammalia > Primates > Cercopithecidae > Rhinopithecus > Rhinopithecus roxellana. The sequence continues at coordinate 103,528,561 of NC_044558.1, forward strand.
CAGTGAAGTGCAGGGGCTGGGGGAGCTGCAGCACAGAGTCCAGGAGAGTCCATCCCGGCCCCGCCCCTGAGCCCAGGTGACCTTGGGCCAATCCCCCAAGTCAGTCCTTCTGTTGGGTTCCAACACCTCTAAATTGCACTTCCCAGGGAGCACAAAATGAGAAAAAGTGCTTAAAACTCTGAGCATGGATGGCTCCTGCCTCAGGGCTGTGAGCTGCTGCCACCATTAGTCCTGAGAAAGCCAGTGGGGCGGGGGCTCCACCCAGCCTGGGACATTCCATGTGGTCCATATGTCGTCCTGTGAAATTCTGAGTCTGTTGCCAGTAGATCAAAGTCGGGATGTTCCAGGTAAAACCTGGATTTCCACCTCCTCCTGGAGAACCAGAAGTCCGGGCAGCCCCAGGCGCACCCGGCCACAGTTGGCTGTCAGAGTCAAGGCTGGGGGCCGCTCCCCAGTGACCCAGCTCCCACCAGCTCAGCTGGACTGGCAGTCACGTCCACCCAGCCCTGGGCATTGGTGCTGTGACCCTGATGTGACCTGGGCCTTTGCCCCTGAGGCCCTGAGCCCCCCTCCCCCAGCGAGAGGCCTAGGGCGTCTGGAGTAAGCTCAGCAGGGAGCAGCCTGTGTGGGGACGCCTCTCACCACAGGTTCCCCCTGAGTTTAAACAAAATGCACATGTGCACACACGCACACACTAAAACACACATCTGCACACACCTGCACACAGCTACACACCCACATGGATGCACAGCACACACATGCCATGCACACACATAAACACACATGTGCATTCATACTCACACACAACAAACACGTGTGCACACTTATGCACGCATGCTCAAGTACACACCTGCACAGAACACGTTTGCTCATATGCATACACTCATATTCACACACCCCATGTACGTGTGCACTTCCATGCTTAAGTATACACCTGCACATAGCACATGTGTACACATATACACACTCATATCTCTACATCCCAGGTACCTGTGTGCACATGCATGCTCAAATACTCATAACACATACATGTACACACATATGCACACATGTACACTCACATCCATACATCCCATATACCTGTGTGTACACACATGCTCAAATACACACCTGCACATAACCCATGTACACACACATACACCCTCTCAGATCCACACAACCAAAATCAATCCATGCACACACATACACACGCATGCACATGAAAACACGTCTGCACATTCATGTGTACTAGATGCACACATCCACACACCCACATGGATACACAGATACACATGCACACTAACATCCACACTACTCCACACACATGCATGTATGCACCCGCACACACACACCTGCACACACACCTGCATACATATGCTCACATCACATCTATGTGAACACCTCTACACACACATGCCACATGCACACCTGTACACACACATGCCACATGCACACCTGCATACCCAGCCTGTCTCCCAGCCTTAGGACAATGACATTCCCCCTTCAGGGTTCCCAAATCCATGACTACACTCAACCCCTCTGCAGGGCCATGCAGAGCCCGAATCTGCTGCGGGAAAGGAAGGCAGTGGGGGATGATGAGAAGCTCCCCTGACACCCTGGGATCCAGTGTCCCCTGCACCCATGGGGTTGGACAATTGGTCACTGAGGCCGGTAGCATTAGAGAGGAGAGGCATCGAAATCCCCTGTGGGATGGCTGTGGGAAACGATGCATGTGGGGTGAGGACGAGGTGCTGGAGCTGGAAACCAGAGCTCCAGGGTCTCCCCCAGAAGGATCAGATGGAGACCACAGGCTGGGAGTCTCCAAGTCAGGGGTCAGCAGGAATCAGCCTAGGGCCCCGGCTCCCTGCAGGGGGAAGGGGCTGGATGGCCACTGTGGACTCAGCCTCCGTGGACTGTGAGGGAAAAGCTCTCGCCCTGCAAAGCCAGCCCATGCCTGCCTTGCTGAGGGACTGATCAGCACCTCACAGGACCCTCCATTCAGCACTGGAAACAGAATGTGCTTGGGCCTCTGACTTACTTGGGCCACCCTGAGGGAAAGTTAGGAGGCACCAGGTAAGTTAGAGCTTAGGGGATGCAGGGACCCTTCGTCAGGAACTCAAAGGGGAAACAGAGCCCAGGCCCTGTTATTCCGCATCTACTCACCTCTCCCTCCGGAAGGGATCAGAGGCAGCTGGGGGTGGGAGCCCGTCCTGGACGTCTGAGCCCAGGGGAGGCCCCGTCCTCTCTCCTCTGACGTCTGAGCCCAGGGGAGGCCCCGTCCTCTCTCCTCTGTGGGACGTGCCCAGGCCTGGGGACGAGGACCAACAACGGGCTCTTCACACAGAACCAGACTGCTTCATCGACCCTGGGAGTGAGGGTTCCGGGTGCTGTGTGTCCCTGAGGAATGACTCACCTTCCTTCCTAGCAAACTACAGGGAAATGCCATCAAATCAAGCTGCTGGTTCTAACCCCGGAACTTACATGAAATGCAGGGAAGGGAGGAGCATCACCAAGGATGCCTGGGGATGTGATCAGCACCATCTGGACAGGGGACTCACAGGACAAATGGCACAGCCCTGTCCTTCTGCAAATAAATCATAGGGAGAAAAGAAGGGGCTGGAGGAGAGGGGAGAAGGAAGATGGCAGAAATGTGTGGATACCTCCCCCCATGACCAGTGGTGTGCTGGCAGAGGCTGAACAACGGGATCTCTTGGCATGTGTGGATGCTCACACACGTGTGCACAGATTTTCATTTTTACTGACACAAAGGCTCTGCAGCACCCAGATTTTGAATAGTGAAATACACCACGCCCTTATTGTGAATTCCAAATTGCAAGTGGTTGTTGCAGGATGTTCTCACTGATTCTTACTGAACTATTCTATTCCTAGTTGACTTCTGGGTGCTGGCTATTGATTTATTGCCTCTGGGTTCCAAAGTTGTCCTGTGTTGTCTGCTGGGTGGAAATGCGTCTGGGCCCCGCAGCATCTCTCCTGTGTCAGCCGGTGCAGTGTTGAGCACAGTCAGCAGAGGGCGCCGAGGAGGCCTGGCAGGAGGAAAGGTGCTGCTCTCCGGTCCCTAAACCAGCTCCAGTGGCTGGACTGGCAGGTCCGGGCTGGGCTCCCTTGCAGGGTGGTGCTGGGCTGGGGCTTCTTCAGTGCCCGCACCTGTGTGAGCTTTCTCATGTTCTTTGGAGTTCTCTGTACTCCTTAATCCTCAACTCCTCCTTTCTGCAGTCCTCTGTTAAATTGAACAAACCATTAAATAATACCTGCCTGGTTCAAATCACTGTGGGGTTTCTCTCTCCTGATGGAACCCAGGCTGACACACTGTGGCTGCAAATCAAGCAAGATTTGGCCAAGATAGACAATGAGTAAATGTTTTCACTGTCAGATTCAGCAAGAGACTCGCAGAACTGGCAAATGGGTGCAGTTCTGACATGCGTGTGGGCTGTAATTTCATTACACTGACCTAAGTGAGATGATGTCACATGCATCAGCTCAGGTCAGACGGAAGTTGACGCTGGAGCCCCACTTGTCATCAATGAAGTGAGCAGCTTCCTCACTTAGTCAGAAAATCACTTTTAGGCCAGGTGTGTGGCTCACGCCAGTATTCCCAGCACTTCAGGAGGCTGTAGTGGGAGAATCGCTTGATTCCAGGAGTTTGAGGCCTCAGACAGAGGGAAAATCCCATCTGTCTCCACAAAAAAATTTTTTAAAATTTAGCTGGATGTGGTGGCGTGTGCCTGTAGTCCCAGCTACTCAGGAGGCCGAGGTGAGACGACTGCTTGAGCCCTGGAGGTTGAGGCTACAGTGAGCTAAGATTGCACCACTGCACACTTGAGCCTGGGCAACAGAGTGAGACCCTGTTTCCAAAAAAAAAAAAAAAAAAAAAAAAAAAGAAAAGAAAAGAAAAAAAAGGAAATGGTTCATGGTTTTCCTGTACTGGAAGAACATTTCCTCATTTTTTTGTGCCACTCACAGTGTGTTGGCTACTGACACAACACATGTTTAATCTGAATCTGCACGATTAACATGTTTCTTCTGTACTTTCTTAAATCTAGAAATTCAACAAAAGAATAAATTAGGCCCTCATTTGCACCATTTGATGACTGCCACTGTTTAAGTATTCTCGCCATGACTGGTTCAAGCTGTCACCGGAGGTCTCTGAACAGAGCTGGGGAGAGGCGTGCAGCCCAGCACCACCGTTTCCACCATGCAGACACCACAGACGCCAGGAACCCTGAGGGCGGAGACCACGGTGGAATGTAGTGAAGTCATCACAGGGACACTGTGAGAGTTTATTCCATTCGTTTTCACACAATTTATTCCATTGTAAGTTTACAGGATTTAATTTATGACAACAGCTGTGTTTCATGACTGGTCAGCCCCAGCACCCACTGCCCCCTCTCTGGCCTGGGAGCCCCTGACAGGAGTGAACTTGAGACAGGCCCTGGGTCTGCCCCTCCTCCTCCTCCATCCTGGTGTCCACACGCTGCACGCTGTGAGCCTCTCCCCACACGATCCTCATAATTAAAATCAGTCTTTCCCCACAAGTGACCCCTACATCTAAAGCAAGGACAGCATCTGTGACTCACTGAGGCCCAGGATCCGAGGGCCGGCATGTGGTGCGGGGATGCTGACAGCTCAGACCGGGCTGTGGCCTGAAGCCAGCGAGGAGGAGAGGCCGAGGCGAGGAGCTAGGTGCCCACCCTCCACGCTCCGTGGCCCCTCTGTAAAGTGACCTCTCGCTCAGAGTAGGGACGTGGATGTGACATTTGGACAGATGCCCGATGAAGACGGGGAGCTGTGTGAGCACTCGGAACACGGCCTTCCCAGCAGTGGGAACGGGGTACAAAGGCCCTGAGGTCAGGGGAACTTGATGTGTTCCAGGCACAGCAGGGGCACCTGCTGGAGGAGGGCATGGAACATCAATTCAGGATGTCAGAGCAGCTGAACTTGCAGGGCCTGTGTATACCTCTGTGTCCCAGGCTCAGACCCAGGTTTTGTTCTGAATATGTAGGGAAACCTCGGAGGCTTTGAGCAGGGAAGGAACAAGGCGTTTGGGACGCTCACCCTCCCGCCCCCCACTTTCCACGTCACGCCCAGCACCCGTGGGTCCAGGCAGAGTCGGGGCAGGGTTTCCACTGCCATTCTCGCCATTTCTGATGCAATCCCCCCCTCCCCCTACCCCTCTGTCCCTGGCAACAGCCATTCTTTCTGTCTCTAAGAGTTTGACTGCTTTAGGAATCTCACGTGAGTGGAATCATGTTGTGTTCATCTTTTTGTGACTGGCTTATTGACTTAGCATCATATCCTCAGGATTCATCCATGTTGTAGCGCATGGCAGGATTTTCTTCCTTCTGAAGACTGAAGAGGATTCTGCTGTGTATAATCCCAAACTTTCTCTGTCCACTCACTCTTCAAAGGATGTTTAGGCCGCTTCCACCTCTTAGTTATGGTGAGCAAGGTTGCAGTGAACGAGGGTATGCAGATATCTCTCTGAGATCCTGTGATCAGTTCTTTTGGATAAATAACCAGAAGTGGGATTGCTGGATCATAGGGATTTTTTGAAGAACACCACACTGTTCATTTGCCCACACCTGTGAGGGCTTATTTCTGGGTTCTCTATTCTGTTCCCTTGGTCTGTATGTCTGTCTTTATGCCTATGTCATACTGTTTTGATTACTGTAGCTTCGTAACACATCTTTGGTTTTCTTTTACCAGATTGTTTTAGCTATTCAGGGTTCTTCAAGATTCCATATGAATTTTAGGATGCTTTCTAGTTTTTCTATTTCTGCAAGAGGTCCCGTTAGGACGTTTATAGGGATTGCATCGAATCTGTGGATCGCGTTGGGTAGTATGGACATTTTAACGCTGCTAAGTCTTCCAATCCATGAACACAGCATATCTTTCCATTGATTTGTGTTTTCTTTAACTTTTTTCAACAGCGTTTTGTAGTTTTCAGGGTACAAGTATTTTGCCTCTGGTTAAGTTTGTTCCTGAGAATTTTTTTCTTTTGATGGAGTTGTAATGGGATTGTTTTCTTAATTTCCTTTGGAGATTGTTCATTGTTAGCGTATTGAGATGACACTGAGTTTTACATGTTGATTTTGTATCTTGCAACTTTGTTGAATTGGTTTATTAGTTCTTTTTTTTCGAGGTGGTGTCTCGCTCTGCTATCCAGGCTGGAGTGCAGTGGCCCCATGATCCCAGCTCACTGCAACTTCTGCCTTCTGAGTTCAAGCGATTATCCTGCCTCAGCCTCCCGAGTAGCTGGGACTGCAGGTGCCCGCCACCACACTCGGCTAAGTTTTGTATTTTCGGTAGAGACAGGGTTTCACCGTGGTAGCCAGGATGGTCTCCATCTCCTGACCTTGTGATCCGTCCGCCTCGGCCTCCCAAAGTGCTGGGATTACAGGTGTGAGCCACCATGCCTGGCTGATGTGTAATCCTTTTAATCTGTTATTAAATTTTGTTTGTTAGCATTTTGTTTAGGATTTTTGCATGAATATTCATCAGATATTTGGTGTTGTAATTTTCTCTTTTTGTAGTATCTTTGATTTTTGTATCAGGGTAATACTGGCCTCATAGAATGAGTTTGGAAGTGTTCCCTCTTCTTCAATTTTTGGAAGGGTTTGAGAAGGATTGGCGTTGGTTCTTCTTTAAATGTTTGGTGGAATTCTCCATGAAGTCATCCGGTCCTGGGCTTTTCTTCTTTGTGATGTTTTTGATTATTAATTCAATTTCCTTACTAGTTACAGGTTGGTTCAGATTTTTTATTTCTTCATGGTTCTGTCTTGGTAGGTTGGATGTTTCTGGAAATTTATTTATTTTTCCAGGTTATCCAATTTGTTGGCATATAATTGTTCATGCTAGTTTCTTATGATCCTTTTTATTTCTGTGGCATCAGTTGTAATGTCTCCTCTTTTATTCTTGACTTTTGTTATTTGAATAGTTTTCCTTTTTTTTAGTGTAATAAAGTGTTTTTGACTTTATTGATCTTTTCAAAAAACAGCTCGTAGTCTTACTGATTTTTTCTATTGTTTTTCTATTCTCTATTTTATTTTGGCATTAATCTCTATTATCTCTTTTTTATGTTAACTTTGGATTCAATTTGTTCTTTGTCTAGTTCTGTGAGGTGTAAAGTTAGGTTGTTGATTTGAGGTATTTTTTTCTCTTTTTTTTTTTTTTTTTGAGACAGAGTATCGCTCTGCCCCCAGGCTGGAGTGCAGTGGCCGGATCTCAGCTCACTGCAAGCTCCGCCTCCCGGGTTCACGCCATTCTCCTGCCTCAGCCTCCCAGTAGCTGGGACTACAGGCGCCCGCCACCTCGCCCAGCTAATTTTTTTGTATTTTTAGTAGAGACGGGGTTTCACCGTGTTAGCCAGGATGGTTTTCGATCTCCTGACCTCGTGATCCGCCCGTCTTGGCCTCCCAAAGTGCTGGGATTACAGGCTTGAGCCACCGCGCCCGGCCTTTTTCTCTTTTTAAGGTTGGCATTCACCATGGTAAGCATGCCTCTTAGTACTGCTTTTGCTCAGTACTGTATATTTGTACCTAATGTATAACTTTGGTATGTTGTGTTTTTATTTTCATTTACCTCAAGATATTTTCTAGTTCCCTTGTGTTTCTTCTTTTACTCATTGATTATTTAAGAGTGTGCTGTTTATTTTCCACATATTTGTAGGATTTTCCAATTTTCCTTTTGTTGTTGACTTCTAGTTTCATCCTGTTGTTGGAAAAGATACTCAGCCTAATTTCAGTCTTCTTAAATTTATTATGATTTGTTTTGTGGCCTAACATATGATCTTTCCTAGGGAATGTTCGATGTGTGCTTGGGAAGAATGTGTGTTCTGCTGTTGCTGGAGAGTGTTCTGTGTGTGTCTGTCAGACCTAATTGGTCTATACTGTTGCTCAGGTCTTCTCCTTCCCTGTTCTTCTGTCTGGCTGATCTATCCATTGTTGGAAATGGGGTATTGAGCCTTCTGCTGCATTGATGTGTATTTCTCCCTTCAGTTCTGTCAGTTTGTTTTACATGTTAGTGTGCTTTGTTAATAGGTCCATATGTATTTATAATTGCTATATCTTCCCAGTAAATTTACCTTTTCATCATTGTATAAAGTCCTTTTTGTCTCTTGTGACAGTTTTTGACTTGATGTCTATTTTGTCTGCCGTGAGTGTGGCCACCTCTGCTCTCTTTTGTTTACCATTTGCATGGAGTATCTTTTCCCATCCTCTCACTTTGAGCCTGTGTATGTCCTTATATCTAAAGTGGTATGGAGGTAGAGAGTGGAAAGACAGATAACAGTGACTGGGAAGGGTGAGTAGGGAGAGGAGGAAGATGAAGAAAAGTTGGTTGAAGGGTATAGAAAACAGTAAGACAAAAAATAAATTCAAGGTTTGATAGCAGAGTAGAGTGAATATAGTTAACAAAAGTATATTGCACTTAGGTGATGGACACCCTATACCCTGACTTGACCACTATGCATTATATACGTGAAATAAAATTTCACATGTGCCCCATGAATTTGTACAAATAAAAAAAAATAAAGTGTCTTGTAGACAGGATGTAGCTGCATCTTATTATCCATTCAGTCACTCTATGTCTTTTGATTGGGGAGTTTGACCCATTTATGTCTACATTAATGACAGATGGGAAGGACTTACTGTTGCTATTTGGTTGTTTTGTTTGTCTTATAGTTATTTTTTCCTGTTTTCCTCTCTTGCTGCCTTTCTTGGTGTTTCTTTTTTCTTTTCTTTTCTTTTTTTTTTGTACTGAGCTGCTTTGATTTCTTTCTCATTTTCTTTTGTGCTTCTTCTGTAAGTATTTTCTTTTGGAAGGGTATGATCTTACTTGCCACTCAAAAAATCTTATTTTTGTCTGGATGCAGACTTAGAAATAGAAGCTCACCACTGGAGGGTCTGCATTTCCTGGCAGTCTGTTCCTGATATTTTTCTTTGGCCTCTTCATTCTCATGGCCAGCGTGTAGCCTACTCTGCAGCTTCTGTCTTGTTTTTCGTAGTACATTGTTTTCTTCAGAGCAAGATGCCAGCATTCGTGTTGCAGGACACATGGAGTAACAAGACACTGAATCTCGGGTGCTTTGGTCCTAGGTTTCTTACATTCTTCATTTAAGGGCTTTCAACATATTCCTGGACATCGTCTTCTTTAGAGATATTGAAAAATCTGTGGATTCTGCTAGCTCTTTTGGGCCCCAGGCAGTGAGGCACCACAGTATCAGTCAGTCCAGGAATGTCCTTCTCTCCTTTTTTTTTTTTTTTTTTTTTTTTTTAACAATAACCAAGTTGAGAATGCTGAGATTGGCATCCACAATGCAACGGTGAACAAATTTTCATTGTCTGTCTCCCGTTCTCCTTGGTCTATGGCAGGAATGCTGCTTACTCAGTAGCAGGTGGACATGGCCATGGGTAGAGTCACCTGCTTCATGGGAAGCCCTTGTTTGTCATTTCCACCACTGATCCGGACCTCAGAGCCCTTCCATGCTTCACGAGAGCATCAGCAGCAACTTCTGTGGCGCAGGCATCTCATACAAAGTGTGAAGTTTGTGTTCATCGACCACGTCAATAAGCTTCTGGCATCCAGCGGCTGGAGATATATGTTCAGCTTCATCTTGAAGCAGCTCTTCTGTTGGTATTTTCTTTGTGGTTACTATCGGGACTGCATAAACATCTCGTAACAATCTATCTTAAGCTGGTAACAACTCTAACTGCATGCAACACCTCTACTCCTTTATACAACCCCCAGCTTTATGTCATTGGTGTCACAGATGACACCTTCTTACACTTGGTATCAATTCACAGGGCTTTGTAGCTGCCTCAGAAACGCTTCTGGGCCTTGCTGTTGGGAGTCAGTGTGTCTGTTGGGAGGGAGTTCCGGGTTTCCTGTTCCACCTTTGTGCTCTCCTCTCTGGAGGTCTAAATGCTCAGCCAGGATCATGTGACAGCCCCGGATGCTCTGTGCTTCCATCCTGCCCTGGAGCAACCTCCTGAGAAAGTGCCCAGAAAGAGCGACCTGGCAGGCCTGAGCCTATGGTCCTGGGACAGGCCTGCTGGTGAGGGTGCCCTTGGCTGGTGTCTGGGAATCTGACTGCAGCAGTTCCCTGCGCCGACACACAGCCTCCCTCAATAGTGAGGAGCTCCTGTGTCTAAACTCCTATGGAAACCATGTGGTCTATCCTGAGCCCGTTGCCTTCTGGGGATCTGGAATGTCTGTGCGCGCCAAGCAGACGTGCCCCCGTGACCAGTCCCATAGTCTCTGGGCGCTGAGTCTCCGTGGGCTTCCCTGGTGGGCGACGTCTCACTGTGCCATCATGTCACGTTGCTGGAGGAACTAAGCACACCCGGTATGGCTCCACAGGGAGAGGACAGGGACGTTTGTGCCTGGTGCCCTGGACTTGGCCGCCCAGCCCCTGGCTGTGCTCACCCCTTCCCGGCCCCTGCAGCCCTGGATGGCAGTGGCTTCCTGCTGATGCCTAACTCGGGGTCACTGCCCCACCCCGTTTCTTCTGCAGCTCCTCCAGCCCCTCTGTGATGAGTTCCATGATTAAGTGGCCCCCCTGGGACTCCCTGGGTAGCTCTGGCTTCCTGTCTGCCCCGGCTCACTCACAGGACCCTTTTCTACTGACCACGGCCTCCTGGGAACCTCACACCCCAGGACACAGAAGGGACTGGGGCCCAGCAGGGGGTTGCTGACCCCGGAGACAGTGTGTCCACTTTGCTCATGGCCAGAAGTCATTTCATTATCTCTAAGAAGCAGACGGTCTGCTCCTCCTGTGTCTGTAATTTTATTTACTTTCACACACACACAGAACGTCAATGTGACTTCCTACCTCCAACTCAGCGAGGACACAGATACTCAGATGGGAAATGGCTGCTGCAAACGCAGCCTGAGTGTGAGGTCAGGGGCTATGCAGACAGAACAGACAGGCAGACAGACAGATGGAGAGATGGACAACAGACAGATAGATGGACAGGCTGACAGACACACAGACAGGCAGATGAGTGGACAGATGACAGACAGGCACACATGGACAGGCAGACAGACAGACAGACAGATAGATGGAGAGACAGCAGAGACACACAGGCAGACACACAGTCAGGCAGACCTGGTTAGATTCCCGCCAACCGCCCTAAGTAGTTCAGTTGACTGTTCAGAGCTTTTTTTGCTCACCTGAGAAGAGGGGTGGGGCTCCGTCTCCTGATCTTCGGACCACCCTCCATCCACACCTACCTGTGGGGAAGCCCCCTCCCTACTCTCAGTGGACCTGGGGGTGCATACAGCACTGCTCCCTGATACCAGGTTCCTAGGGCAGTCGCGTGACCCAGGCCTGGGGAGTCCCCGGACTCCATCTCCTGGTCATAGGGACGGGCCCAGGATCAGCGGGGCGCGTGGGGTGGAATTCCAGGCCAGCGGGGATGTTCCGGGCTGGCGGGACCCTGTGGATGTGGATGCAGCTCCCCATTTCTTGCCTTCCAGGGTGTTGTGATTCTGAAAGAGAAACCCCAGTGCAGTAGGTGAATACGTGCCCCAGAAATCCCCCTGGGGGTCCCAGTCACAGTGGACAGTGAAGCCATGACTCACACAGGCCCCCCAACCCCGAGTCCCACTGTCCCCTAGTCAGAACCCACCGGGACCCGGCCTGGGTCACTGCGCAGGAAACGACGCTGGACTCACAAAGGAGCCTGTGGCGCCCAGTGATCTGGTCCCCAGGGGCTTCCTGTGTGACATCACAAGCAGACTGAGGCCCGTCAGAGCCGTCCCGGGGCAGTTATGTGAGTGCTCTCGACTTATAACCTTTAAAACAAGGACCCACCCTGTTCCCAGGAGCTTTCCAGATACACCCAGGGCAGGTGGGAAGAGATGAAGTATCAGGATTCGAGCCCCGAGAGGAGATCCAGGGGGACCCCCTCCTCCATCTGACTGAGGAGTGGACTCCCCGTCTCCACTGCCCCAAGTTGTCACAGCTGCTCGGAAATCTCATATTCAACTCAAAAAAGGAGGTGAAACTCCTCTCAATGCCTGCATTTTTTTTTTTTTTTTTGAGACGGAGTCTCACTCAGTTGCCCAGGCTGGAGTGCAGAGGCGTGATCTCAGCTCACTGCAATCTCCACCTCCTGGGTTCACACCATTCTCCTGCCTCAGCCTCCCGAGTAGCTGGGACTATAGGTGCCCGCCACTACGCCCGGCTAATTTGTTTTTCGATTTTTAGTAGATATGGGGGTTTCACCATATTGGCCAGGATGGTCTCGATCTCCTGACCTCGTGATCCGCCCATCTCGGCCTCCCAAAGTGCTGGGATTACAGGCGTGAGCCACCGTGCCTGGCCTCAACACCTGCATTTTAAGCAGCAGCTTCTCGGCTCCTGTGTACTGTTCAGGCACTCACAGATCGTCCCTGCTCTTCTCTCCACCCTGCAGTGAGCTCCTGGCAGCTGGGCTGGACGCAGCTTCCTGTGAGCAGAGGATCAATCTGGGAGCCTGGTGGGTGATCTCCACCCAGACCAAGCATCAGACCCCGAGTCTAGTGGGACAGGCCACAGACCAGGGACTGCTGCCCACGCCTGTCCTGGGGACTCCAGATAGTGCCAAGGGGAAGGGGAAATCATTCATTCAGTCATTCATTTGCTGACCCAGGCAATTATTCATTCAACAGATATTTATTGAGCCCTCCCTTTGAGGCAGGCACTGTTTTATGCACTGAAATACAACTTTTTATACAACAGACACTCTTCCCTTCCCCCTTCATGGAGGTTCTGTTCAAGCAGGGAGACAGACATTTGTTAAATGAAACATAAAATCTCAGTGACAATTAGAGCTCTGAGGAAGAATGAAGGAGCAGGAAGAGGCAGAGGAGGAGGAGCCACGGCTGCCAGGTGCAGGAGCCCAGGTTGTGCACTGCTGTACTCCCACTGTAGGATTCACATCACAGTCATCAGAGTCACACTGGGCAGTTTCTAGCAGATGGCCACACTGTGTCTGAGGAAGGGCCCATTGCACTTTGTCCAAGGCCATCTCATGGGCTCAAAGCCATGGGAGGGGTGGGGTCCTCCCAGGATGACACAGAGTCTGGGGCCCTCACTTTCCACCCACTAGATGATGCCCAGGCTGGGAAGGCACTGAGACTGCAGTGGAGTGGGCCAGGGGGCAGTGAGAGGAGGGGAGGTAGCTGGAGCAGGACTGGGGAACTGGGGGAGCAGGTTAGGCAGGGCCTGTCAGCCCAGGGGCACCCCAGGACTCAACCCCGCTCTCCTAGGCCTCGCTGCAGCTGTGGGAAGGGGAAGCATGGAGCCTTCCCTCAACATCAGTGCAGCGCCTGGCTTGAGCTTACAACTGACTGTCCCCTGCTGCCACCATTGCAGTCACTGCCCTGGTGGGCAGCCTGGACCCCAGCTCCACTGCACGTGGACAGTGTGGTCTTGGGCAGTGCTGAGCTCGGCTTCACGGGCCTGTGGGGAAGGTCACAGGAGGTCCACGTGCCAGGCCCAGCTTTAATGCACAGGGTTACCACCACTGCAAGGTTGCCTGCCCCGTCTTGTACCCGGCCGTCCATGCCCTCATCTCAGGGGGCAGGACAACGGCAAGTGGGACCGAGAGGGGAGAGAGAGGCCAGAGTCCCTTGCAGCCCTATCCCCAGGACCAGTGCCAAGAGAGACCTCAGAGGAGGGACCTGGGAGTGGCTGGTTCCAGTCCCCACACTCCAATGGGAAAGCTGGCCCCGGGTGACCTGCCAAGGTCACAGGGCAGAGCTGGGGCAAGGTCTAAGCACTCAGGTCTGAGCAGAGGAACTAACTCAAGGCCCACCAGGACCCACACGGCCAGCGTTGTCATCACTGAGACACAGAGACGGGGGGAGGGGGTCCTGAGTCACACAGCTGTACAGTGAGAAAACCAGGCCCCCAGCAGTGAGCTGGCCCCATGCCCACAGCCTTCCATGGCTCCACACAGCCCAGCCTCAAAACCGACTCAGGACGGGCCCAGGGCTCAAATGCCCCCAGGGCCCAGGCAGAACGTGGGAGTGCAGGTTCCCGGGGGTGACGATAGGGAGTGGTAGGGACTGCGGAGAACTGGAGAGGGCTCCCCTCCTAAGGGTAGTGAACCTCAAAGTTCCCTAAACCTGAGCCCACCAAGCTCATCTCTACAGGGGGCTTCAGCCCAGTCTCAAGAGTGGCCCCTGATGAAGCGGGATCTTGGGATGTGACAGTGACCACTGAAGCCTGGACATTTGCTCTGCAGGGAGGGGGTCTGGGCTTTTAAAACGTCCTGCTGAGAAAAGGGAACACACAGGGTGGATTCGGGCACAAGGGATTTAACGGAAGAAACAGCCCCTCTGCAGCAGCGGGGGGTCAGAAAGTCCAATCCACACAGGACCCTCACCTCGGCCCCTGCAGAAAGGCAGGCCTGGCGCAGAAGCTGAAACTCGAAGCCCATCAGGAAGGGCCCCGCAGATGTCAGTCGTGGGGTGCGCCAGAGGCAATGGGGGCCCCGTGATGAGTGCGACCCTAACTGGGTTATGTTGAGGAAAGCAGGGATTTTCACATCAGAGTTAGGAATGGCGGTGACAATAAACTAAGGAATGGTTTCCATGGTTACAGTTGACACATGGAATCTTGTGTCTTAGAAAGCCTGCCTTGAGGCGGGTTACAGTGGTTCATGCCTATGATCCCAACATTTTGAGAGGCCAAGGAGGGAGGATCGCTTGAGGCTAGGAGTTCAAGACCAGCCTGGCCAGAATAGCAAGACTCCATGTTTATTAAAAAATTTGAAAGGCTGACTGCTTTGTGTCTCAGGATTGCTCTGTGCTGTGTCAGACAACAGGAGGATGAAAACAAACTCTCCAGTCTCGGGGCTGGGAGGAAACAGGGTGCCTATTACCATGACATGGGATGAATTGATCTTTCATTTAATCCTTCTGCAATGCTCGTTGGTTCGTTCCTTCCTTCCTTTAACAGGTGTTTCTTGCGGCACCTACTAGGTGCCAGGTGCTGTTCTGGGCTCTGCAGATCCAAAGGCGAAAGAAAATCCCTGCCCTCCTGGAGCTCTCCTGAAATAAGTATATCCGTTAAAGAAGGGATGAGATGAAGCCAGAGGCGTGGAGGGTGGGAAGGGAAGAACCGGGCAGCACCTCGTGGGCATCTGGGGGGCACCAGCGAGGGCCTCTCCAGCCGCGGGGGCCTCTGCAGCCGCGGGGCTCCTCTGAGCGGGGCCTGCGGGGTGAGGAGCGGCCCCCACGGAGGGCAGGAAGCAGCGCGGGATGGGGAACCGCTGGGCAGAGCCTGAGGCGCCTCCGGGGAGGGCCCGGTGTGCCCAGGAGGGGTCAGGGCCGTAGAGGGGGCGGCGGGTGGGACAGGCCCTGACTCAGGGTCCCGGGCAGGAGCGTGGACTTCGTGCATTCGGGAGCCGCAGGTCCAGGCTCGGTGGCTGCTGCGCGGGCAGCGGGTGGGGAGGGCAGGAAGCATCTCTGTCTGCACCTGCTTCACCTGCTTAAGGACACGAATTCGCGTCCTCCGGGCGGGGACCCGGCGCTGGCTGGAGGCGCCCGCAGAGGACCCGCGCTGGGTCCCAGGGCCGCGTGGGGGCCGCAGACTCGCGAGGAGCGCAGCCCCGGGTGGGCAGGGCCGAGGCGGGACCTGAAGCCGGGGAGGGAGGCGCAGGGCGGGCTCGCGCTGGGCTGTCAGCGCCGCTGGGGGTTCCAGAGAATTCGCAACCGTCAGCGTCTCTCCCCGCGGGACAGCGTCTCTACTCCAGTCTGACACGGGCGCCAGAAGCTCGCGCTGTTTGTCATTTTAAAGAGAAAGCACAATTGACTTGTCCGAAGTCGAGACGGGAAAGCTCGCGGACGCCTGTTAGTAGGATTTGTGGGGTGAGACGGGAGAATTCACACCGGTCCCAGCGACCCTCCCGGGAAAACAGAACCCACGAATGTGTCAAGTCTCCATTTATCAGTAGCCGCGTGTGCGGGGAGGGGCTGTGCGCAGTGTCCCGCGTGAGGCTCCTGGGAGAGCTCCCTCCCCGTCCGCGTCCGGCTCTGGGAGGGACTGTGGCCCTGGGCGGCCAACCGGGATCCCCACTGCCTTCGCCAAAGTGCTGGGTCCGGGACAGGCCTTGAGCCCCGTGGCCTCCAACAGTGTCCCTGTGGATCGCGCTGTGGTCGTGGGGTTTGAGGAAGAAAGCCCAGCGCCTTCGCCATTTGGTCTCCCATGGAAGTTGTAACCAGGTCCCACCCTGCTTAGCTTCCGAAATCAGACAGATTGTAGGTGTTCAGGGTGGTATGGCCTTAGACTTTGGCCACTTGGTACCACAGTGGGCTGAGGGGCTGTGGGCGGGAAGGCGATCTGAGGGGCACATTTGCAGGCAACAGACTGTGGCTTCCAGAACTGACTGTCCCGGAGGATATGGCCTGAGCTTCAACAACCCTGCAAGTGGGTTGAGCAACCCATTTCACAGCTGAAGAAACTGAGAGCGCTGGCTCAGCCCGGACCCGGAGCTGAGGTGGGCCCTGCAGAAGCCGTGGGGGGCCTGGACTGTGCATGGGGGAAGGTCACACCAGGGGCTGCAGTACCCCTTCCTGATTCCCCCAGGACGGGGCACCTGTCGTTTCTCTACACCCCATTCTCCCTGGGCCTTCTCCTCCGGCTTCCCCTGCATGAGGGAGTTTGCTCCAAAGCACGGAATTCTAGCAAGTCTGGGAAATCCACGCAGGCCCAGCACCCAGTGCCCCAGGGCCCCAGTGCTAAGGGTCCCACAGGATCCACTACTTGGGGTGAAAGCCCTGGGTGATCCCGGGAGCAGAGCTGGGCTCTCTCCTGCTTGGAGGAGAGCGTGCTTTTGTTTCAGAGCCGTGGGAGCAGACAACATTTCTGAAGGTTGCAATTTTTGTTTTTTAGCAAAAACTCCTTTCTAAAATTTATGAGCCTGAGCAACACATTCTTTTTTGTGACACAGAGTGAAATAAGGCATGAATTTTTCACGTTTCTTTTCTCATTCATCGGGCATTACACGCACCGCTCCTCAGCTTGTCAAAATGTTTTAATTTGTGGATTTGTTTTTAAAAAGTATATGATTGGCAGGAAGTGGAGGAGGTTCCCCTCTTGAGAACACCCACCACGTAGACAGGAGGCCCCAGTGCCAGCTCGGGATATGGGGGAGGGAAGTATTTAACTGGGATGGGGAATCCCCTACATGACAGGTTCCTTTTCCTGGCTCACCTGGAGGCTCCTGAAGTCGGCCAGGTGAGACCCCGACGTGGAAACAAATCTCTCGGGCACAGGCACACTTCAGGGTGAGTGCAGCCTTCACAGGGGATGGGACCTCACTGGGCTCCAAAGGCCAGGGCCTTCTCCTCCTCCTTCTCCTTCCCTGGAGTCCTCTTCCCATTCCCATTCCCCAGCCTCCATCCTCCATCACAGGCTTTAAAGAGATGCATTCACCTGGTGAAGAAGGTGGCCCAGGCAGGAAAAGAGCAGGGTCCGCTACCGCCTTGTTCCCCAGGAGCGCAGGAGAGGAGCCTTTGAGACCGACATATGTCTTGTGGCTGCTCCACCCAGACCGGGGTCTGACCAGGGTGGGTCAGCAGAGAGGACAGCCCCGAGCGGGAGGCCCAGCCCAGGGCAGCTGCGGTCTGCAGGGCTCCCCTCCAGAGGCCACACCTCAGACCTTGGCAGCAGCTCCAGCTCTGTGGATTCTCCAGGAGATTTTTCCAAGCTCTAGCCCCAACCCTTTAATTCACACTGGGAAGAGCCTCAAAGAACCCGGCAGGGACAGATCTCCCCCTACCCTCTGGGCAAAGATCGTCTTGGTTAAAAGGGCCTCCAGCTGAAACCCATCTCCTGGGGAAATGTATTAAAACAGAAACTCTGCTAGGAAGATGATAGAAAGGAGACTTTCTTCTCCTCCTGGGTTTCTGCTTTTACAAAGTCTTGAGCTAAATTTAAGGGAGAAACCTTCACTGGTTGCTGGGAGAGCAGAGCGGAGGTTTAGGTGAGAAAACTAATTTCAAAGAACTGCAGGGGAAGGAAAACTTCTCCTCTACTCTCTCACCTTCAGTGGCTGGGGGCCTAACTGGTGAAAGTCATTAACAGGAAGAAAGTGGCCAGGCGCGGTGTCTCATGCCTGTAATCCCAGCACTTTGGAGGCTGAGGCAGGCGATGCCCTGAGGTCGGGAGTTCGAGACCAGCCTGACCAACATGGAGAAACTCTGTCTCTACTGAAAAAAAAAAATACAAAATTAGCCAGGCATGGTGACACATGTTTGTCATCCCAGCTACTCGGGAGGCTGAGGCAGCAGAATCGCTTGAACCCAGGAGGTGGAAGTTGCGGTGAGCCGAGTGTCCTGTGATGATTATAATCATCACTCATCATCGTTACCATCGTCATCATCATCATCGTCATGACCACTGCACTCCAGCCTGGGTGACAAGAGTGAAACTCTGTCTCAATAAAAACAAAAAACAAAAAACAAAAACAGGAAGAAAGCATGCATTTGGACATTTTAAACTTCACATGCATGAGAGTGTCCCAGAAATAAACAAATACCAGAGGAGCAGTGAGATTCTGGAGCTCACATATCGTCCTAATGGGGGTGGGGAGGGCTGAGGCACACTTACGGAAACGCAAAGGACTTTATTGAAAGATAAATGGCCATTTTCACGATATTGATTCTTCCTATCCAAACTGCTTTAAAGTTCATATGGAACCAAAAAAGAGCCCACATGGCCAAGACAATCCTAAGTCAAAAGAACAAAGCTGGAGGCATCACGCTACCTGACTTCAAACTATACTACAAGGCTACAGTAACCAAAACAGCATGGTACTGGTACCACAACAGAGATAGAGACCAATGGAACAGAACAGAGCCCTCAGAAATAATACCACACATCTACAGCCATCTGATCTTTGACAAACCTGAGAAAAACAAGAAATGGGGAAAGGATTCCCTATTTAATAAATGGTGCTGGGAAAATTGGCTAGCCATGAGTAGAAAGCTGAAACTGGATCCTTTCCTTACTCCTTATACGAAAATTAATTCAAGATGGATTAGAGACTTAAATGTTACACCTAAAACCATAAAAGCCCTAGAAGAAAACCTAGGTAATACTATTCAGGACATAGGCATGGGCAAGGACTTCATGTATAAAACACCAAAAGCAACGGCAACAAAAGCCAAAATTCATAAATGCGATCTAATTAAATTAAAGAGCTCTGCACAGCAAAAGAAACTACCATCAGAGTGAACAGGCAACATACAGAATGGGAGAAAATTTTTGTAATCTACTCATCTCACAAAGGGCTGATATCCAGAACCTACAAAGGGCTCAAATAAATTTATAAGAAAAAACCAAACAACCCCATCAAAAAGTGGGCAAAGGATATGAACAGACATTTCTCAAAAGAAGACATTCATACAGCCAACAGACACATGAAAAAATGCTCATCATCACTGGCCATCAGAGAAATGCAAATCAAAACCACAATGAGATACCATCTCACACCAGTTAGAATGTCAATCATTAAAGTCAGGAAACAACAGGTGCTGGAGAGGATGTGGAGAAATAGGAACACTTTTACACTGTTGGTGGGATTGTAAACTGGTTCAACCATTGTGGAAAATAGTATGGTGATTCCTCAAGGATCTAGAACTAGAAATACCATATGACCCAGCCATCCCATTACTGGGTATATGCGCAAAGGATTATAAATCATGCTGCTATAAAGACGCATGCACACGTATGTTTATTGCAGCACTATTCACAATAGCAAAGACTTGGAATCAACCCAAATGTCCATCAGTGACAGACTGGATTAAGAAAATGAGGCACATATACAGCATGGAATACTATGCAGCCATAAAAAAGGATGAGTTCATATCCTTTGTAGGGACATGGATGCAGCTGGAAACCATCATTCTCAGCAAACTATCACAAGAACAGAAAACCAAACACCGCATGTTCTCACTCATAGGTGGGAATTGAACAATGAGATCACTTGGACTCTGGAAGGGGAACGTCACACACCGGGGCCTCTTATGGGGAGGGTGGAGGGGGGAGGGATGGCATTGGGAGTTATACCTGATGTAAATGATGAGTTGATGGGTGCTGACGAGTTGATGGGTGCAGCACACCAACATGGCACAAGTATACATATGTAACAAACCTGCACGTTGTGCACATGTACCCTACAACTTAAAGTATAATAAAAAAATAAAATAAAAGAAGATAAAAAGAAAGATAAATGGGCCCTAGGGAGGGCAGATGGGAGACATGGTCCTTTGTGACAATGTCTGCCGGGATGTGGGGGGGGGGCTTCTCACCTCCAAGAAGAGATTACAGTTGCTCCTGGGGAGAGACTTAGGACAATGGAGTTGTTTGGGGAGGCTCTGGTTTTAGGCAGATAGAGAATTTTAGGAACTTCAATGCTTTCTCCTCAAAAGAATTCTGATGCCAAAATGGCATACCTCAGGTTGGCATATCCTGATTCCCTCTAGAGCCTTGCAATGAACTGTAGACCTCTTCCTGTAAACACCACCACCATACGCAAATGAAGAAACAGGTGAGATAGAGGAGCAATGTTTGCCTCATGCTTAATAGTCAACAGTTTGGTATATGCAACATCTAAGTGGCTTCCATAAGTGAATAACAAGCAGAAAGAAAGAGTGATAGAAAAATGAGCAGATATTATGAGCAGGTAATTCACAGAAAAGGAATATCAAAAAACAGTTAAACAAAAGAAAAGATGTCCCACCTCACTAACAATCAGCCAGGCAGTGAATTCAGCAGGCGTGTGACATTTTTGCCTGCCCACTCCATGCTAATGTACTAAGATGTGCAGACAGCAGCCTGGGGAGACCAGCTGCACCTCTCTTAAAGCAGTAGCCCTGGGCCAGGCATGATGGCTCATACCTGTTATCTAAGCACTTTAGGAGGCCAAGGCAGGAGGATCATTTGAGGCCAGGAGTTCAAGACCAGCCTGGGCAGCATAGTGAGACCTCCCCCTCATCTCTATAAAAGACAAACAAACAAAAAAAGCAGCGGCTCCAAAGCCGCTGGAAAACTTCTCATGATGTGGGCAAGGCAGAGGCTTCATTAGTAAAATGATTCAGCGCCTACCATCTGATGTCCATTCTCCCATCCCTTAGCCAAGCGCAACTCAAATGCCATTGATCATGGCCTATTTCAGGGACACAAGTTTCCTTACATTAATGACTCTTTCCAGGATGCCAGGCACAGTGACTCCCTTGGTACAGGGTCAGGGGACCCACCTGTGTCTCTTCCTTGTCTGGGGGAAGTTTACATGCTCTATGGAGGGCGTGCTGCTGAGGGGAAGACCAGAAGGGAAGTTTTCTATAGGGGAGCTCAGCTCCTGTTTATAAAGAGGGAGCCCAGGACAGGGGAGATGGCCCCTGGGAGGGGAATGTCTCCACATACCTAATAATTTGAGATGATTATAACAATAATAAGCATATTTCATACAGCATTTGTGGTGGGATTGTGCTCTGAGCCTTGTCATGATCTCACCTCATGCTCTTCTCTCTCTGGGATACCAACATCACCATCATCACCATCACCATCATCATCATCATTATCATCATCACCATCACCACCATCATAATCATCATTATCACCACCACTATCATCACCATCATCACCACCATCATCACCATCATCACCATCATCACCACCACCATCACCATTATCATCATAATCATAACAATCATCATCATCATCAACATCATTATCACCGTAATCACTGCCATCACCACCATAATCATTATAACAACCATCATCATCACCATCATCATCACCACCATCATTACTATCATAATCATAATAATCATCACCATCATCATCATCACCACCATCACCATCATCGTCATGACAATCATCACCATCATAATCATTATCATCACCATGATCATCACCGTCATCATTATCACCATCATCACCACCACCAACACCATCATCATCATAATCATAACACTCATCACCATCATCAACATCACTGTCACCACACCATCATCATCCTCATCACCATCATCACTATCATCATCACCATCATCACCATCATCATCATTCCTATTTCGCAGCTGAGGAAGTGGAGGAGAGGAGGAGAAGGAGAGGGCTCACCTCTGTCAGGAAATGACCAGGAAGTGGCTCCCATGGCCTCTTATCTTAGTGCATTGGTCAGAAATGGGTCACTTGGTCACACAAGGCCACAAGGAGACCTGGGGAAGATTGTCCTCACTCTGGATATCCGTGGGTCCAGATCCCACGCGGGGCTCAAATCCTCAGGTGCAGGCAGATATAGAGGGAGGGCCTGAGAGTCTGCAGTTCTGAGAAGCTCCTGGTGATGCTGATGCTGCTGGTCCCAGAGTAGCAAAGCTTTAGGGGCTCCAATTCCCCATTTTCCTTCACCATGAGAGGTATCTGCTTAGGGGCCATGGGAGGGTCCCTTCTGTCCCATAACTGATTGTTGCTCAGGATCCTCTCTGCAGAGCCCCCTGTCGACCCCCAGAGACAGACCTGTACGGTTTCTCAGCCAATTGCGGCAGCATTTCCTGCAGTGGATTCACCCCCAGAATGTGGCACCGGGCTGCCTGTGCTTCCCTTTGTTTTCCTGTTGCTGATGTGGTGCCTGGGATAAGAGTGCAGAGCTGGCTTGGAAGACGGGAGTTTCTCCTGTTGATATCAATCACATCTAGTGTATTGCTGAACCTGCCTCATTACAATGTCAAATGTGTTCACAGGTGGGAGCTTAAACCGCCATTATCCTCACCCATATCTCTCTCTGCCTTGAACTTCCGTGAGCAATGAATTTGAGTCCCAGGACAGGGATGAGAAGACGCTGAGTTCCA
This sequence comes from Rhinopithecus roxellana, assembly GCF_007565055.1. Lineage (NCBI taxonomy): Eukaryota > Metazoa > Chordata > Mammalia > Primates > Cercopithecidae > Rhinopithecus > Rhinopithecus roxellana. The sequence continues at coordinate 103,551,406 of NC_044558.1, forward strand.
AAATGAGGGTATAGGCTTTGTGGCATCCCGGGCAGAGAAGTTTATGTGTTTAGTGCACAGGCACCATGGGGGCGGGGGATCACCCCACAATGAACCCGGCCACAGGGCCATGGATGGGACTCATCTCTCAGTGGGGACAGCAGCTCCATCACCTCCAACCCAGCAACCCTTTACTCACATCTGCAGTCAAATGTCTGCTCCTCCCCTGTGAAGGGTGAGGGGGCCACGGAATCCCTGACTGCACAAAAGGCTGAGCACTGCACACACCCGGAGATGTCAGGCCCCTGCCCTCTGGCTGCTCTCTGGCTGAGCCAGGGAAGGAAAGGGGATTTTTCCTGGAATTCAACTCTCCGCACCGTGGCCACCCCTTGAAGGACTTGCAGACTCCCCTGATTCAGCCTCATGGCATCTCAGGGAGGTGGGGCAGCTTCCCTCTGCAGCTGGAGGCCAAGTGCCCCTCCCACCTCCAATCCTGCCCTTCAGCAAACTGACTGACAGGCAAAGGAACCAACCCAGAGCCTCCAGAGGCTTCCAAGGCCCAGCCAGGGGAGCCACACCTGCCCAGATGCTTCAGGAGAGCAGCACTCAGTCATGGCCTGCGCTATTTCACTCAAGAGGAAACCGGGTCTGGGAGAGGGGAGGGGCTACGCAGATTTAAACAGACACAGCTTTAAGCAAAGATAAACTCACAGAGCAGAGAAAGTGTTCTCTACACTCTGCTTTGTCCAGATTTTAGAATCATGAATGTGTGACCTGAGACCCTATTAATTAGATGCTTTAAGGTGATGACTAAAATTGGTCAAAAACTTAGATTAGCCAGTTCACAAAAGAGGATTCTCACATATCCCATAAGCACAGGGACAGTTGTGCAGCATCAACAGATATCAGGGAAGTAAAAATTAAACCATAGTGAGACTCCAGTACATGCCCACAAGAATTGCTGGAATTGGAACAGCTGACCGATCTCCTGTTGAAGACCAAGTGGGGCCCTTGCAACTCCTGCGTGTAGCTGGGAGGAGTGTGCAATGCTGGGCCCCTAGGACACCCTCTTGGATGGGTTCTGTGGAGAACTGTGCAATGGTGCATCTCCAAGACACCCTCTTTTTTGGGTTCTGAGGGAGGAGGGTGCAGTGTTGGACCCCTAAGACACCCTCTTGGCTTCTAAGAAGATTATACATAGAGTTACCCCATGACCCAGAAAATCCATTTCTGGGAACATAAGAAAAATACATAAATATGTCTGCAAAAAGCAATTGCACAAGAATGACACAATAGCTTTGTTCAAAATAGTGAACCCCAGAAACAACCCAGGCAAATGTAGTGCAAATAGCAGAATCTTCATACAATGCAATGTTATTCTACGATCAGTCCTGAGAACGACAGCTTTAGGGAGAAATCTTAAGAAATTATGTTGAGAAAAAAAAACGGGAGACATGAAATACTACATGTCACAGAATTCCATTTATATCCAGTTCCTAGTCACTTAGGTTTCCAAACAGGCAAGACTGTCTGGAAACCGATCACAGGAGCAGTGACCTCTGGGTGTGGACTGGAAAGGGCGTGAGGCGCTTCCTGGGGGTAGTGGTGCCTGTGCCTCAACTTGGGGGCGGTCACACGGCCTGTACATATGTGAAGTCCCATCCATCTGTACTCGTAAGATTTGTTATTTTACTGAGTGTAAGTGATGCCTCAAATAACTGCTAAAAAGGGGTGATGGGTAAATCCTGCCTGATTCTTCAAACCCCATTTCCTCCTGCCCCGTCCCTCTTCTCACATAAACCCTCTCCTTAGTCTCCTAGCCACACACCATCCCCTACAGCAAAGACGCTGTTTTTGCTGGGTTTTCCCCATACATGGATTCGAGATCATCGCAAATATCGACTGTGCATTTGAAGATTAAAGTGAAAGTCATTCTTGACTCCACCCCGTCCTTTCCCTCCTGCTCACCACATTCCTCCTCATTTCCAGACAAATGAACCCCACTGTGGCCTGGATGGGGGTCTCTTCTTCCAGAGGGTTTCTAAGCTTTTACATCCATACAGCCATATGGATGGAGATAATTGCCCCCTTCACCATGGCTTTTATACACACACACACACACACACATACACACACACATACACACACACACACACCCCACACCCACACCCACACAACATACACACACACCCACACACCCACACACCCACATACACACACCCACACACCCACACACACACATACACACACCCACACACCCACACACCCACACACCCACAACACCACACCACACACACACACCAGACACACACACCCCCACACCCACACCCACACACACACAACACACCACACAACCCCCACCACAACAGACACAACCACACACACACACACACACCACCCACACACACAACCACACACCCACACCCACACACAAGACACACACCCACCCACACACCACACACACACACCTACACACACACACACAACACAACCCCACACACCCACACACACACCACAACACAGACACACACCCACACACCCACACACACACACACACAGACACACACCCACACACCCACACACACACACAACACCCACACACACACACACACACCACCCACACACACCACACACACCCCCCCCCCACCACAACCACACACACCACACACACACACATACACACACACACATACACACATACACACACACATACACACACACACACCCCCCCCCACACACACACATACACACACCCACACACCCACACACACACACACATACACACACACATACACACACACACACACATACACACCCACACACCCACCCACCCACACACACACACACACATATCACACTGGAGCCGTGTCTTCTTCCTTGCTTGTTTTGTAGAACAGCAAGCCTTAGAAATCTTTCCACATCTGTATATGTAGTTCTACCATTCTGCATCAGCTGCTACACAACATTCCACAATATGGGCATACCGCAGGCTTTATTTAACCAAATCCCCCTTGGAAGACACTAAAGTTTTATTTTTCCCCAAGTCTCCAGGATGACTGTTGACGTGGCAGCACACATTCCAGCACCTGCCTCCTTTGCCCATGCTCAGGTAGATGCTGAGAAGTGAAATTGGGAACCATGGCACGAGTGCACTTCTTGTGCCAACAGATACGTCCAGATGGTTCTCCAGAAGACCGTTCAAACTTACATTCTCACAAACAGCATACACAAATCCTCTTTCCACACATCTTGGCTATTTTTTTTTTTTTTTTTTGAGACAGAGTCTCATTCTGTCGCCCAGGCTTGAGTACTGTGGCGTGATCTTGGCTCACTGCAACCTCCACATCCCAGGTTCAGGTGATTCTCCTGCCTCAGCCTCCCAAGTAGCTGGGACTACAGGCCTGCACCACTTCACCTGGCTAACTTTTTATGTTTTTAGTAGAAACGGGGTTTCACCATGTTGGCCAGGCTGGTCTCGAACTCCTGACCTTGTGATCCACCTGCCTTGGCCTCCCAAAGTACTGGGATTACAGGAGTGAGCCACCACACCCTGCCCTTGGCTAATACTTGACATGATCATTTCCTCATTTCTGCCCATCAGATAGGTGGAACGTTGCATCTTGTTTTAACCTGTTTGCCCTCATTTCTATTGAGTTGAGCATTTTTCTACGTTGCCCTTTGTCATTTCTCTCCCGTAAATTGTTTATGTCCTTTGCCTGAATTTTTGCTGGGTTGTTTATCTTTTCTGTATTACTCTAGGAAGGCGTTTACAGATTCTGTGTGTGAATCTTTTGTTCTATGTCGTGTAATGTATTCTCCGAGTCTGTAGCTAATCTCTTCACTGTATCTTCACTGACATGGAAATGTTAAATGTTGATGTAGACAAAAGTGTGTATTTTTCATTTTAGCCCTATGTGTTTTTGTCTTGTTTAAGTTCTTTTGATATCCAGGTTACATTTTCTTTCCTATTTTTTTATTTTTATTTTTAATTTTGGACAGAGTTTCACTCTTGTTGCCCAGGCTGGAGTGCAGTGGTGCGATCTCGGCTCACTGCAACCTCTGCCTCCTGGGTTCGAGCAATTATCCTGTCTCAGCCTCCCAAGTAGCTTGGATTACAGGCATGGCCACCACACTCAGCTATTTTTTGTATTTTTAGTAGAGACGAGGTTTCATCATGTTGGCCAGGCTGGTCTCGAACTCCTGACCTCAAGTGATCCACCTGCCTTGGCCTCCCAAAGTGCTGGGATTACAGGCATGAACCACCGAACACAGCCCATTTTCTTATACTTCTGTCCGTCGTTTGTATAGTTCTGCTTCATATTTAGGTCTTAAGTCTGTCTTTGTTTTGGGAAATGGTGTGAGGTTGAGGCTTGATTTTATTTTTTCTCCCACAGAACAGGCAGCATCTCAACACCATTCCTTGCCACCCATTAGGGTGTGAAACAGCTCCCTTATTGCATCTTAAGTTCATGGCAAACGGCTCTGTCTCTGAACCTTCCACTATATCCTATTGATCTCTTGCTCTACTTCTGTCGGTGCCACGGTGTTTCACTCACAGTGTCTTTATTATCTATTGAAAACGGGGAGAGAATCACTGCTCTCCACTCTTCGTCCTCGTCCTCTCTTTCTTCCTCTCTTTTTGCACTGTTTTAGCACTTACTCTTCACGGTGTATTTAGAATCTGTTTGCAAATGTCCCTGACAGTGTGTGTGGAGATGTGGGTTGATGCTGCGTGGAACCTGTGGATTCGAATGAGAAGAATGGACGCTGTGCAGTCTCAGGCTCCCTGCTCAGGAGGGGAGCAGCTTCCTCCTCCCTTTCCCGAGAGCACGGTAACGCCTTGCAGGAGAGTTTACAATCATCTTCACAAAGATCTCACTCGTTAGTTAGGTTTACCAGCACATGTTTTAAAGGTCTTGCTGCTATTGTAAATGGAATCTTACGTATTCTATTGCGCCTTCTAATCCGTGCTGATCAGTAAGAAGTGTTTTGTATTTGCGATTTTTCTTTTAGTCCTTATGATTTGTGATGTTGGTGAAGGAGGTTTTCTGCGTAGGCCGCGAGACACCTGCCAATATTGCTAATGGTGTCTCTTCCTTTTCAATATCTATGCTTGTTCTTTCCCTGTCCTGTGCGTTATCAAGGACCTATATTAAATACTGTTTGTGACGGTGATATCAGGCATCTTTACTATGTTCTTGACGTCAAAGGAACAGCTTCTGGTATGTTTTTTCTTTTCTAAGACAGGGTCTCGTCTGTCACCCAGACTGCAGTGCAGTGATATGATCATGGCTCACTGCAGACTCAACCTCCCAGGCTCAATCAATCCTCTCACCTCAGCCTCCTGAGAGCTAGGAATACAGGCACCCACTACCACATCCAGTTAATTATTTTTGTACTTTTTCTTGGGTAGGGCTGGGGTTTTGCCAGATTGGCCAGGCTGGTCTCGAACTCTTGGGCTCAAGTGATCCACCTGCTTTGGCCTCCCAAAGTGCTGGGATTACAGGCGTGAGTCACCATGCCTGAGTCACCATGCCTGGCCCAGCATCCGATATTTCTAAATGACACATGACAATAACCATTTTCTCCCAGTTTTCTGAATGCTGCATGTTTACAATACCCTGGTTTGTATTCCTGTTCAGTGCCAAAAAATGATTTCAAAATTATAATCCAATTCCTTGCAGACCAGAAGGATGCTGGAGTGAAACAAACCAGAACTTCTTCCCCCAATCCCAGCGAGGTTCCCGACTCTGGGCAGGAAGGCTCAGGCCTCCTCTAGGGGGAAACGTGGTCAGAGCCTGGGGAAGACAAATTGAATTCTGCTCATGCTGACCGGCTGCTGCCCTTCACCCCACAGCCCAGGAGCTACTTGCTGTAAGGCCACTGTGTGGATGAGAGACCTTGAGAGACCTCGGTCTCCACAGTGTTCAACCACTCAGCCAAGACGCGGCCAGTGAACTGTGGAGAAGGAACCCACATCTGCCTGGATCACGATTCTTTCCACCACTGGGTAGAAGGTAAGTGAGGAATCTGAGTGTCTGGCAGCATTTCTGGAAAATAACTGAGTATTATCATTAGAGGACATTATCATTAGAACCCAAGGGAATTCTTGGTGAAGGCCCATAATTGTCACACCCAATCCTGCATGGGACTGGCCAAGGCCACTGCCCAGCCAAGGAGAAGCTATGTGTCTGAGAGACAAGGAGTTCAGCAACTCCTGTGCTGTTCCCATGGAGGGAACCACACACAAACCCAGGCACCAGGACATCCACCAAAATAATGGCGAGGAGGAGGACAGAGAGGAGGGGGGAGGTGCAGTCACAAGGCTCCCCACTTTGGTGGAGCAGCAAAAATAATGGCGAAGAGGAGGACAGAGAGGAGCAGGGAGGTGCAGTCACAAGGCTCCCACTTTGGTGGAGCAGCAAAAATAATGGCGAGGAGGAGGACAGAGAGGAGTGGGGAGGTGCAGTCACAAGGCTCCCACTTTGGTGGAGCAGCAAGGGACACATTTCTCCCTAGTGTTTTAGAGGAGCATGAACCAAGAATGTATGATTTGAAAAAAAGTAAAAGTGGGCGGGCACGATGTCTCATGCCTGTCATTCCAGCACTTTGGGAGGCCGAGACAGGTGGATCACCTGAGGTCAGGAGTTTGAGACTAACCTGGCCAACATGGTGAAACCCTGTTTCTGCTAAAAATACAAAAATTAGGTGGGTGTGGTGGCACATGCCTGTAGTCCTAGCTACTTGGGAGGCTGAGGCAGGAGAATCGCTTGAACTCGGGAGGCAGAGGTTGCAGTGAGCTGAGATTGTGCCACTGCACTCCAGCCTGGGTGACAGAGCAAGACTCCGTCTCAAAAAAAAAAAAAAAAAAAGTAATAAAAGTTAAACAGTTTAAAAAGCGATTTCCGGGTTTCAGTTCACTCTCTCATTGCAGTTGAGATGCTGACTTCAAGATTATTCCATGGTCACTGTCCCGGCTATGCAGACAGTGGTCGGTGGACATCCCAGTCATTTAATACCAACCACTTGGCCCAGGGGGAAGCAGTCGCTTGTGGCCCCCAGGGGTGTCTTATCTCATGGGAGCAAGTGAGGAGCATTGCCAACCTCTCCGTCACAAGTGAGTGGCCCATTGTGTGTAGATCACCAACAAGAATCCCCATGTGGTCCCCACAGGCCTGTGGATAGACAGAGCGAGCAGGATCAGGTCCCATTTTCTGGCAAGGGTCTCAGGATGAGACTATAGGTGTAGAAAGATGCTCCCAGCTCTGGGCTCCCAGTCTGAGCCAGGTGCGTACCTTGGAAGGCCCAGTGGGGAAGCTGTGGTCGTGGTCCCGCCTCTCCACATGCTGTCAGCAGTGACACTCATCAGATATGTTTGGTTCTCACCCTTCTGGGCACAAGGAAAAGACTGCACGTCCTGGCTCCTTGTGGTTGGGTGGGGCCAGCGACAGGCTCTGACCAATGAGTGTTGAGTGGAAACAACACCACAATATCCATGTCAAAGCAACAAATTGTCCATGTGAGACTCCGTGGGACACCCCTTCCTTCAGGTCCAGCAGCCAGCAGGGCTCACAAGTCCTCCTGCCGAGGGAAGAGCCTCCCTTCCTTCAGGTACAGCAACCAGCAGGGTTCACAAGTCCTCCTGCCAAGGGCAGAGTCTCCCTGCTGACATGTGGTGGCTGTGTGTGCAGCATGCGTCAGGGAGAAGCTTTATGCTTTTACACCACCGAAGGCAGTTTTTTTTTTGTCACTGAAGCAGAGCTTAGCCTATGCTGACTATTGCACCTCTAATTCTTCTCCTCTTTGGGGGACCCAAAACTCTAGCATTTCGTTGCACATAGTGGGAGTGCAATTAATGGATGGATGGGTGGATCACAGAATGGTCCAAAGCCCTCCAGAATCTCAGTAGTGGCCCAGAGAGCTGGGCACTCACAAAATATGGAATTTCTTCTTTCCCCAGATCACGCTGCCTGTGCAGTGTTATTCTTACAACAGAGGCCAATCTTGGGAAGGGCAAGTAAGTTGCAACCCAAATAGTGGGATGTTGTACAGAAGGAAGAATGTCTCCCCTGATCAAAATTACCTTCTTTCCATCCAACCAGGTTATCGGTTCCTCCAGGTGCAGAAACATGGGCCAGTGGCTGAGGCCCGGCTCCACGAGGAAATGTTGGGAGAAGGCAGCACACATTGAGGAGAAGCAAGGAGGTAGAGGCGACTTCTCAAACTTGTGTGTGTGTGTATGGGAGTGAGCATGGGGATGAGTGAGTGTGTGAGCGTGCATGTTTGTGAGAGTGTGCACGTGTGTTAGTGTGTGGGTGTGAGCATGTGTGAGAGTGTGCAGGGCAGTGAGTGTGTAAGTGTGCATGTGGGTGTGATTGTGAGTGTGCATGCTGTGTTAGTGAATGTGAATGTATATGTGTGAGGGTGCATGAATGTGAGCATGTGAGTGTGCATGTATGTGAGTGTGTGTGAGGATGTTTGAATGTGCATGTGTGCACAAGTGTGACGGCATGAGTGTGAGCATGTGTGTAAATTAGTGTGTGAGTGTGTGCATATGTGCATGAATGTGAGTGGGCATGGGTATAAGTTTGTGTATAAATGAGTGTGAGTGCGTGCATGAATGTTAGTGGCCATGAGGGCATGTGTGTATGCTCCTGTAAATGTGCACGTGTGTGTGCGTGTGAGTGGGTATGAGTGTGTAAATGACTGTGTGAGTGTGCATGTGTCTACAAGTGTGAGTGGGCATAAGTGTCAGCATGCATGTATGCAAATGTGCATGCGTGCATGAGTGTGAGTTTGCAAATGAGTGTGCAAGTGTGCATGAGTGTGGGTGTGTAAATAAGCGTGTGAGTGTGTGCATGAGTGGAGTGGCATGAGTGTGAGCATGTGTGTAAATTAGTGTGTGAGTGTGTGCATATGTGCATGAATGTGAGTGGGCATGGGTATAAGTTTGTGTATAAATGAGTGTGAGTGCGTGCATGAATGTTAGTGGCCATGAGGGCATGTGTGTATGTTCCTGTAAATGTGCACGTGAGTGTGTGTGTGTGTGAGTGGGTATGAATGTGTAAATGACTGTGTGAGTGTGCATGTGTCTACAAGTGTGAGTGGGCATGAGTGTCAGCATTCATGTATGCAAATGTGCATGCGTGCATGAGTGTGAGTTTGCAAATGAGTGTGCAAGTGTGCATGAGTGTGGGTGTGTAAATAAGCGTGTGTGTGCATGAGTGGAGTGGCATGAGTGTGAGCATGTGTGTGTAAAACGTGTGTGAGAATGAGTGTGAGCATGCGTGTATAAATGAGTGCAAGTGGGCATGAATGTGAGCATGTGTGTGAGTGAGCGTGCAAGTGTGCATGCAAGTGTGTGCAAATGAGTGTGTGAGCGTGTGCGTGAGTGTGAGTGGCCACGAGTGTGAGCATGTGTAAATGAGATGGAAGTGAGTGCACGAGTGTGAGGACGTGTGTGTAAATGAGTATGTGTGCGTGAGTGTGCAGTGAGTGTGAGGATGTGTAAATGAGTGTATGAGTGTGTGCACATGAATGTGAATGGGCATGAATGTGAGCAGTGTGTGTAAACGAGTGTGCGTGCGCAGGTGTGTGTACATGGTCCCCCTTCCCTTCAAGGAGCAAGGGTCACATGTTGTCTCTTCCTGTGACACAAGTGGGCAGGGTGAGCAGTGGTTCACGAGAGGCGGCTGCCACTATGTGAACCCGCTGCAGTTTATGCAAATCTGTGTAACAATTTGCAGGCAGCCATGGGCGTCCATGCTGAAGGAAGAGGCAAGTTCTTAGAGGCAAGCTTGGAGTTCAACGACGAAACAACTCGAAGGAGATATTGCCAGATGGAAGGTCTTGACTGTGAGTTGTCCAGGTTCTTGGCACACTGAACACAGAATTAAATGAAAAGCACAAAGCAACAACAACAACAACAAACAAAGCAACAAAAGAACAAAAGCAACAAAAGAAGGAGGAAGCAACAAAGGCAGAGATTTATTGAAGCAAAGCATCACTCCACAGAGGGGGAGGGGATCGCAAGCTGCTCAAGAGCCCCAGTCACAGTGTTCTTCAGGGTTTTTATTAAGCTAAAAGAATTTGCTGACACCCCCAGGCACCCTTTAGAGGCCTCCAATTGTTTACACCCTGTGAAGGATTGGCTGGCCGGGCGCGGCGGCTCATGCCTGTAATCCCAGCACTTTGGGAGGCCGAGGCGGGCAGATCACAAGGTCAGGAGTTCGAGACCAGCCTGGCCAACATGGTGAAACCCCGCCTCTACTAAAAATACAAAAATTAGCGGGTTGTGGTGGTGCATGACTGTAATCCCAGCTACTAGATAGGCTGAGGCACGAGAATCGCTTGAATCTGGGAGGCAGAGGTTGCAGTGAGCCGAGATCACACCACTGCCCTCCCGCCTGGGCAACAAGAGCCAAACTCTGTCTCAAAAAAAACCAAAAAAACAAAAAAACAAAAAAAAAAAATAAGCAAAATAGATGTACATATTTTGGGGGTGCATGTGATATTTGATACATTCCTATAATGTGTAGTGATCAAATCAAGACGCTTGGGATACCCATCACCCCAAACATTTATCTTTCCTTTATGTGGGGAACATTCACATTCTTCTCTTCTAGCTCTTTTGAGATCTACAAGGACAGTGAACAGACATCATGGAGGGAATGCTGGAGTCTGTTACCCACGTATCTGTTATGCCAGAGGAACTGGGGTCCACAGTGGTCAGTGTGAGGTTCAGCCAGTGTGAGGGGAGGAAGCAAAGTTTGCACAAAGACGCAAGAGCGCCATGCTGAGCTCCCTGCTCCCTATTCCAGCCTCACAGAGACCCAGTCACACCTCGCTCTTCCCCCTCATGTGGACTTCCCTGACCTACACCAGTGCGAGCTGCATTTCTGCCACTTTAAGGTGAAGCCGAGCCCGGACTGACACAGTTTTCTCGTTCCCCCGAGAGCAGCACCACTCCTGATTATCCCCTCCCAAGCCCCAGGAAACTTGCAACAAAAGCAGTCTTAGATTAAATTCAGTGAGTTTCTGGATCACGACAGGAAACTGCGTCGAGCACAAAGGTGTCCTGCGAACAGGCTCAATCACAAGCTCCGCCAAGACGGGAGGTGACAGAGGCCCCAGAAAGCCAGTTCCCGACAAAGCCAATACTGCACGTTTATCAGCTGCGGCGAGAGTTGGCTGGAGGCGGTGGAGGCACCTCAGTGCTCTTGCCTCGTCTTCGAGATTCTTCTGTTTGATGATGCCTCCTCACTGTTTCCCTGTTGAGGACCTATAGTGTGGCTCACAACCAAGCGATGACTCTCCACATTCAAAGACCACATCTCACCCTCTCTAAAGCCCCCAGGTGCTCAGCGCAGTGCCCTGTGCAGGAAGGAGTTGATGAGCATGTGCTGAGCTGGGTGATAATCCCATGGGCATTGTTTCCTCTGCCCTCAGTCTCCAGCCTGCAGACGCCTGAATGGATTCTGGAGAGGTGTGTGTTGGACTCTGAGGGTCCTCTGAGCCCGTCCAGGATAAAGATGCTCTCTCCCAGGCGTCAGCTCAGCAGTGTGCTATCGGCAGGACATTCCGCACCAGGTATCTTCATGCTGCTTCTGGCTGGATTTAGGACACGATGGAAACATAGAAACAACTGTAGTTCTGCCACGGGGTCCCACATCTGCTCATCCTGGGACAGCCACGCCGTCCCCTCCCAGGAAGCGGCAGCAGGTTTCAGCACCATGGAGAGGGCCAGGCCCCCGTGGCTGGTCAAGCTCCTCAGGGTTAGGGGAGCGGCTCAGGAAGGCCCCGCCCAGGACGATGAGGGGAACAGGAATGAAGTCAGCAGGTGGGCGGGAGGAACTTGATCAGAGCAGTGGGAGGGCAGGAAGCATGCTGGGGAGGGGCCCTTGAGAGGCCACCACCTGGGGAAGGCCCTGCTGTCCCAGGGACAAGGGAAGGCTCCGCCTCAATTCCCCAGAAGGACAGCGTGGCTGTGGTCAAATCCGTCCTCGGGGCAGATTTTCCCCACGGCCCTGTCCCCTGACCCTAGTGGCCCTCCCACAGACATGCCCTGCAGAGCCCAGGACACTGGCCCTCGATGGGCCCTGAGCCAGTGCCACCTGTGTGTGCGCTGATGAAGGTCAGGCACTTTATTGGAGGGAGGAGGAGCAGAAAGAGGAGAAGGAAACGTTGACTCCTAAATCACAAGGCAGAAAGGATTCCTGAAACAAATCAGCCAAATCTGCCTCCTAGGTGGTTCCGGATCTGCCTCCCCTCCCCTCCCTGTTTCTTAGGGCGCGGCAGTAACATTAACCCGGCTCCACTGCACATCCTCCTGGCCCTGGCCCTGCGCCCTTGGCCCCCGCACATCTCGTGGCTGGCACCTCCGTGCGGGCTCTCATTTCACGTTCCACCTTCAAATCGTCCTCTGTGAACACGTGTGTGCACACATGTTTTTTTTTTTTTTTTTTTTTTTTTTTTTTTTTTTTTTTTTGAGACGGAGTCTCGCTCTGTCACCCGGGCTGGAGTGCAGTGGCCGGATCTCAGCTCACTGCAAGCTCCGCCTCCCGGGTTTACGCCATTCTGCTGCCTCAGCCTCCCGAGTAGCTGGGACTACAGGTGCCCGCCACCTCGCCTGGCTAGTTTTTTGTATTTTTTTAGAGACGGGGTTTCACCGTGTTAGCCAGGATGGTCTCGATCTCCTGACCGCACACATGTTTATTGATCTGTTTGTTTACGTTTGTTCGACGATCTAGTTGCAGTCTCTTTTCATTAGAAAGCTAGGCTTGTTCCAAGCATAATATGTGCTTGTTTTGACTTCTTTTGAAAACGAAAGCACCTGAAACCTCCTGTAGCTAATTAACCTGCCAGGATTTGTTTAATGGCAGAGACAGAAAAACCCCCTCAATGCAGCCACGCAGCTGAGCACGAGAGCAGAGGGGAAGGTGCACCCCAGCCTCTTGGCTCAGGTGTTTAAGAGGAAGACACGTCCTTCCGGGATGGGCAGAGGGCGGTGGCCTGCAGGCCGGAGTGGGACAGGAGCGCCTGGGCTGACACCTTTTCCTTCTCCTGCCTTTCTGCTTCATGTCTGTCTCCCCAGAGACAGCAGATACGCCCAGCACCATGGTGGGCACAGGAAACTCGGCCCAGCCCTGAGAAGTGGCCCCAGGCCCTGAGTTATTTAATAAGCAGAAGGGAGTACATGACGTCCGAGGCTCCATCCCTCCCATCCCTGCTGACAGCTCATCAGTCACAGCAGTTACAGGGAACAGGGGAAGCCGCCATCAGGGAGGTCCGTTGGCTGCAGAATAGATGATTCGTAAATTAATATTTCCACCTCCAATCCAAATCATGAAAATGAGACATTACATTTGATTACAGCCAATTAAAATAGCAGTCATCTTACCTTGGAGTGGTCTCCTGCCTTATGTTGGCAAAGCCTCCAAGTCTTTCTATGTTATTTCCTCATTTGTGCCTAAAAAGTTCCTTCTAGGGAAGAAGGGCCCAGCATCATCCTGCCCACTGTGCAGATGGAGAACCTGAGGCTCAGCGGTGCTTTCATGCACTTCCCGACCGCCCAGAGGCCTCGAGAGCAGGGGCCAGCTGTGCTTCTCCTCCCATGCTCTGCTCCTGAGCCAGGAGTTTCCCCAGCCAGGCCCCTGCCCCAGGCCCAGGTTGGGCCATGATTTCCTCCTTAGCCTGCCTCACCCTCATCTTCTGGCCTCCAAGCACAGAGCACCTCCCTTCTTCCAGGCAGCCGAGCCCAAGCCTGGAGCTCCTGCGCAGCCTTTCAGGACATCCCTGTGCTTCCACCTTTGAATAACCTTAGCGGCAGACACGTCCCAGTGCTGCTCTCCTGAGATTTGCCCCAGGATTCTCTTCTGCACCTGTGGCCTCTCCTTGGGGTCCTGCGGGACACACCCCAGGCTGCTGCCTGCACCCAGGCCTTGCACTCCCCACACAGCTGCCTGGGGTTCCTCCCCAGCCTGTGTTAGAGGGTTTCACTCTCTGCTTGTGCCCCACAGGGGCTACACCTGCCCTACAGCACCTGTGCCATCCCAATGGCAGCAGAGGAGGCCCTTGTCCTCCCCAAGGGCCTGTGTGCTCTCCAGGGCCCCTGATCCCTGCAGGGGGTTGCGCCTGTGCTCTGTGACCAGTTCTGGCCCATGGGCTGTGGACTTCAGGGACAGGAGAGGGCCCAGGAAGCTCCCCATCCTCTCTTCCAGAGGCTGGACCAGGTTCTGTCGCTGCACCACAACTTCCACAGCCCTGCAGGCTTAAAACAGCCCCAGTTATGGCCTCTCAGTTTCTGTGGTGCAGCCTGGGTAGCTCTTTCTTTCTCACACAAGAAACTCCAAGGAAGGAAGCAGAGAAGGGGCCCAGACCCTCCTGTCCTGAGATTGTCCGCAGGCCCTCCTGTCCTGAGGTTGTCCCCAGACCCTCCTGTCCTGTGGTTGTCCCCAGACCCTCCTGTCCTGCAGGCCCCCCGTGGTCAGGCAAACAAAAGGTACCCTAACAACAGACTCAGCAGGGCAGTCTCAGCAGGGGCATACCAGGCTTGCTGGTTGTCCCCAGTCCAAGGCCCCCTCTGTCTTCTTGAGCCCACTAGGAAATGGCCCAGCCCCAGGAGACCCTTCCTCTCTTCAGGGCCACACTCACTGGAGACCCATCTGTGTTCATGGTGCTGCCTGTGCCCTCCCTCGGGGCTGAGACAAGCCCCACTGTGAGTTGAGTCCCAGAGAAGGTGGCAGGGAGGGGGTGGGGAGAGGAGGAGCACTAAGAATTCCATGCAAATGATATGCAAATGAGCAGCACACCCTCGGGTTTGGATCCTGTTTTCTTCCTGGCCTCATTCCTGCTGGACTGTGAACCTGCCCTACTTTCTGTCTCCCAGTTACAGACTTTTTGGGAAAAAGCATTTTTAGCTACCAGCACTCTCCGAGATCCAACAGAGCCAGAGCGAGGCTGTGAGACCCCACTCACCACCTGGGGATGGAGCCCTCCTCCCCACCATCTGCAGGCTGTGTCCCCACCCTACCCCCAAGTTCTTCTCTCCTCCATGCTCTGCCTGAGTCCCCTCCTCCAAGAAGCCTTCGCTGACCAGTGCAGGCGACAGGGTCCTCCTGGAGTTATGGGGACACAGCAGACAGGACACTGGGCAGGTGACCACGAGCCAGTGAGAGTGGGAAGGACTCAGAAAACTCATTTGAGAGGAGAATTTGAGCTCTGCAAATTTATATCCATCTATCCATTCACTCATCCATTCATTCATTCATCCATCCATCCATCTATCCATCCATCCACTCTTTCACCTATCAATTCATCTATCCATCCATCCACCTATCCATTCATCCATTCATCTATTCTTCCATTATTCATTCATCCATCCTTCCATCCATCCATTCATTCCTTCATCTGTCCATTCATCCATTCACCCACTCATCCATCCATTCATTCATTCATTTACCTATGCATTCATCCATTAATTCATCCTCCCACTTATCCATCTATCCATTAGTCATTTTGTTCATTAATCAATCCATTTATCCATTCAACAAATAGGAGACAACTGAGACTGAGACCAAGACCAAGTCCTGTCGCTCGTTGGGCTTGTTTGTGCTGCAGACAAAGAGTAACCAAAATAATCCACGGTAAAGCACTGGGTGGTGATAAGGGAAAAAAAATGAAATAGGTGAAAGCGTGAAATAGCAGGGGTGTGGGCGGGGCTCCTTCAGATGCCTGGTCAGCAGCAGTAGAAGGTGTTCAAGCCACAGGGGCTGACTCCTGGGGAGGGGGAGCAGGTGGAGAGAAGGAGGCCTGGGATGAACTTGGCAGGAAGAGGAACGCCCACCAAGAAGACCTAGAGGGGAGCCTTACGGGGACCGTGGCCAGGCTGGGGCCGGGGGCAGTGCAGCAACACCAGCACTGGGGAGGACAATGCCCACACCAGAGACTCGCACTTCCATCCGGATATCGTGGGGCTGAAGGGGGTCCTTCTACCTGCTCTGTCTCGGGGAAATGAGGGACACCCCGATAGCAGGAGAGCTCCATATACTAACAGAAGCCCCTATTTAAGAATTCCTGTGGCCAGGCACCCTCATCACCTCCTGTTTCTGAAATAGACTTATCTTGTCCTCAATGGTGTTAGTGACACAAACCCCACTGGAAGAATCTAAACCCCAAAAGGGGATGAATGGTTGAATCTAGGGGAGGGGCAG
The DNA here is from genome assembly GCF_007565055.1 of Rhinopithecus roxellana. NCBI lineage: Eukaryota > Metazoa > Chordata > Mammalia > Primates > Cercopithecidae > Rhinopithecus > Rhinopithecus roxellana. The sequence continues at coordinate 103,567,596 of NC_044558.1, forward strand.
AGCGACCTGATTTGAGGTCTGGGTGTATCCAGGGCTCGGGTCACAATCACCAAGGCTTGCTCCACCCCTGGCTCTGCTTCCTCCATGTGGACTCCAGTATCAAGCAGGCTCTGTCCACTGGTCCCAGGGGAGCAGCCTGTGCCACGCCCCCTCAGGTCACAGGCAATGAGAAAGGCCAGAGCCGCTCAGCCTGTTTCCTTGCATCTGATTGGCTCCGATGGAGTCACACCCCTATGCCTGAGCCAATCATGTGCCCTGGGACAGCCGTGTGTTGATTGGCTGTGACTCGGTCATGTGATCTGTCCCTGGACTGGGGATGTCCCCGAACCATGTGGACTGAGGCTGGGTGAAGGGCGGTCCTCAGCTGCCTGTTCCAGGCACTGGGGGAATGGCTGCCGAGTGGTGTCCCTGGGAGAGCATCAGTTTCCCTGCTTTAGAGAGGAGGGAACTGTGCTCAGTGGTGAGGATGGCTCCGGGGTCACACAGCACAGCTGTCAGGGTTGGCACTGGGATTTGGACCTGCCTGGAAGGCCTGGACTCTGACTCTGACTGCTGGTTGAACTGTCCTTGGCCTGCCTCTGACCCTGAGCCGCAAGTCAGCTCTGGAGATGCCTGGGTGGCAAAGGCGCGCCCCTTAGACCCTCTCCATTTTACCCACAACCTGACAACGAGCCCAGCACAGGCAAGGACGCGCAGACAGTGCTATAAATCTATCCCTCGATGGTAAACTGCAAAGCAGCCGTAAAGTCTTCAGGAAACACATACCGTACGGCAATTAAAATGATGTTCTCCCCTCCGTCTCAGGGATGAGACGTGAGGACCAGTGAGAAGTACGCATCTTTTACAATGAATGTCAACAGACTCTTAGAAATGAATTCACCCCAGACTACATTGTCAGCTCCTGGGGACACATTTAAATCGCCTTCTGTGTCTCAAAGTATCAGCTTGTCCTGGAGTCGACCCCAGATCTGAGGAGCACAAATGCTAGCTTGGAGGCCTGAGGCTGCCTGAGGTCTCTGGGCTCCTGCACAGACAGATATCTGGACAGACAGACGCAGCACATCCCTGGGCTCCTGTCCTTCTGCCCCTCACTGTCCTCTCTCAGCGTGGGTGTCCCATTGCACAGGCAGAAGTGGGGTTTGGTCTTGTCTCCTCCAGGCACCTGTGTCTCCTGACTCATGGCCTGGGGTGGTGGGATAAGAAGGGGAAGGGCCTGGTGAGTGCAGCACCAGGAGGGACATTCAGCTGGACACAGTGCTTCCTCCGTGCTGGGTCTTTAGACAGGTGTCCATTGTGATTGGCCCGTGCTCCATTCTGATTGAAAAATGCTCCAGCCTGATTGGATGGTGCTCCATTGTGATTGGCCCGTGCTCCATCCTGATTAGCTCGTGATCCATCTTTGTGGTTCATGATCCATTCTCATTGATCTATGCTCCATCCTGATTGGCAAATCCCTCATCTTGATTGGCCCATGCTCCAGTCTGTGTGGTCTGTGGTCAATTCTGAACATATCTGAAATATATTCCCAGTTGGAACTTCCCACAGGTTTGGAAATGACTGGGAAATTCTCCCCACCCCATCACCTCTCTGCTGTTCATCCCGAAGATTCCTGCTCAGCATTCTGCATCCTTGAGCACATTCTAGCCCATTCCATTGTCTCTAAGGAGAAAAGGCTCAGGGAAGGGTTGGGAACAAGTTTGGGTTTCTTTTAAATCCTGAAGTTTTCAGCATTTGCGGATTCTCCAGGGCCAGATGCTTAGCCATCTGCATGGAGCACTCGCTCCTGGAAACGATTTCCTGCCTCCCAAATGGCACAATTCTTGACTGTGCCGAGGGCCATATCACTGCTTCAGTAACAGACGCTCACTGGTGGCACCCAGAGAGGGAAGGCTGCTTGGTTCTGGAATCTCATTTTCTAATCCTATAAAGATATGCAACTGTGTTCACACTACGCTCTGCAGCTGAGAGGCCCCTCCCCAGCCGGGGCTCAATTCCCCTCAACCCTTCCCCTTCACAGAGCGACTCTCAGACTTGGAGTTCCCCGTACCCACCCCAAAATGTCTCCTCTGCAACCAAGTACAGTGTCAGATCCCAGGGGCACACCTCCCTTCCTCTAGGTAAGCATTGCCCCTCGGAAGCTCTTTTACAATTAAAACCTGCCGGGGAACTCAACCCAGCTCTCAATGTCACCGAGTGCTCGCATCTGCTTTTTATGGTGCCCCGAGAACCTTTCCCTCTTATTCCACCAACAGCGCACTGATTTCCCATGGAAATGACACCCCCCGTTCTCAGATCACGCATCTGTCCCAGCTCTGGGATGGATGTTGATGAGACCTGGCCAATCACAGCATCCTCATCAGGGCACCTGGTGCTGGATAGACACAAGCCTCAGACAGTGAAAGCCACAGGGACCCACATCTGGGCTTTGACAGAGGACTGGGAGGATGCATCTCTTCATAAATGTTCCTGAGAGGAGGGGAGTGGGCTTGGCACTGCAGGTGGAGGGGTTGGCCCCACGTGGCTGAGCTCAACCAGGAGAGGAGCCAGACAGGGAGCAGAGTCAGAGAGAAGGAGACAGAGAGACAGACACAGAGAGGCAGAGAGGTCCTGGGGGCATCTCCCGGGTCCCTCCATCAAGCTGTACACGGAAGTGCACAACCCTGGACCCTTCAGTTGGCTTGAGTTGGGTTTTTTATCTCCTTCAACCACAGAGTCCTAAATATGGAGAAGATATCAGAGGGGGAGACGGAGATGCTTTGACAAACCTCCAGTTTACAAGGAGCACCTCCAGACTGGAGACCCCTTCCAGTTTCCTCTCAGCACCCACCCACAGAAGCAGCTGCAGGGACGGCTGAGGGATGTGTCCAGAATGCCCTCCCAGGAGGGAGGCTCTGTGTTCGGGCTCCTCAACTCATCCATCAGCACAGACATCCCAGGTCCTGCCCACTGGAGGGACTGGGGTGGAGAAGGGACCACTTCACCCAAGGTCTGAGTGAAAAGGCTTCCACAGGTGAGGTGAGGACGGCAGGGATGAAGGTGAAAGCCTGAACATGACCCGGAAGGCTGGACATTGGCCTTGAACAGCTGGCAGAGCCCTGGGGATGGAGTCAGATTGATGTCCCCAGGCCTGGCTGGTACAGAGCCAAGGAAAACACCTGCATTAGAGCTTCCTTCCACCCCACCCCCTATGCCCACCCCTCACCTGTCTGTGGAGTCTTCAGAACTAGAGATGCCCCTCCCTTCCTGCCCACTCTCCAGCAAGGTAACACCTGCCCGGGACTCATTTTTACCTCACTGAGAAGTACTTGGCTGGTCCGTGTCCCCTTAGAACTGCAGGGGTCGATGCAGCAGCAGGGGTCACCAGCCCCACCACCTGGGCAGGGCTTGCAAACTGTGCTTGATAGGTCAAGTCCAGTTCCCAGGTGGAGCTTTAGCCCATGGAATCCTTCAACATCGGAGCATACAGAACCCTCCTAAAACTAATCGATTTTTTTTTTTTTTTTTTTTTTTGGCCAGCATTCTGTGGTAGAGATGCGGTGTCATTCACCTAATCTGCTTTCTGCTGATGGAATTCAGGGCAGTTCAATGTGACCCTGAACCCCACAGAGCCAGAGAGGACATCCTGTAGTCTACATCTTAGCTCCCACAGGTGTATTTTCTGCAGGGTGGATTCCTAGAGGGAAGACACAAGAGCTGAGCACCATCAGTGTCCCCACATGAGCCCAGGGACTGGAGAGTCTGTTGCTGGTCATGCACAGTGCTCCCGTCAGAGCCCCTCACCACCCTCATCTGTCCTCTCACCACCCTCATCTGTCCCCTTGCCACCCTTATCTGTCCCCTCAGCACCCTCATCTGTCCCCTCACCGCCCTCATCTGTCCCCTCACCGCCCTCATCTGTCCCCTCGCCACCCTCATCTGTCCCCTCAGCACCCTCATCTGTCCCCTCAGCACCCTCATCTGTCCCCTCACCACCCTCATCTGTCCTCTCACCACCCTCATCTGTCCCCTCACCGCCCTCATCTGTCCCCTCGCCGCCCTCATCTGTCCTCTCGCCACCCTCATCTGTCCCCTCACCGCCCTCATCTGTCCTCTCGCCGCCCTCATCTGTCCTCTCACCACCCTTATCAGTCCCCTCACCAGCCTCATCTGTCCCCTCACCACCCTCATCTGTCCCCTCGCCACCCTCATCTGTCCCCTCGCCACCCTCATCTGTCCTCTCGCCACCCTCATCTGTCCCCTCGCCACCCTCATCTGTCCCCTCGCCGCCCTCATCTGTCCCCTCGCCGCCCTCATCTGTCCCCTCGCCGCCCTCATCTGTCCCCTCGCCACCCTCATCAGTCCCCTCGCCACCCTCATCTGTCCCCTCGCCACCCTCATCTGTCCCCTCGCCACCCTCATCTGTCCCCTCGCCAGCCTCATCTGTCCCCTCGCCAGCCTCATCTGTCCCCACCCTCATCTGTCCCCTCGCCGCCCTCATCTGTCCCCTCGCCGCCCTCATCTGTCCCCTCGCCAGCCCATCTGTCCCCTCGCCAGCCTCATCTGTCCCCTCGCCGCCCTCATCTGTCCCCTCGCCGCCCTCATCTGTCCCCTCATCCGTCCCCTCACCGCCCTCATCTGTCCCCTAGCCGCCCTCATCTGTCCCCTCGCCGCCCTCATCTGTCCCCTCGCCAGCCTCATCTGTCCCCTCGCCGCCCTCATCTGTCCCCTCGCCAGCCTCATCTGTCCCCTCGCCGCCCTCATCTGTCCCCGCCAGCCTCATCTGTCCCCTCGCCACCCTCATCTGTCCCCTCGCCGCCCTCATCTGTCCCCTCGCCGCCCATCTGTCCCCTCGCCGCCCTCATCTGTCCGCCCTCATCTGTCCCCTCGCCGCCCTCATCTGTCCCCTCGCCGCCCTCATCTGTCCTCTCACCACCCTCATCTGTCCTCTCACCACCCTCATCAGTCCCCTTACCAGCCTCATCTGTCCTCTCACCACCCTCATCTGTCCTCTCGCCACCCTCATCTGTCCTCTCCCCACCCTCATCTGTCCCCTCGCCACCCTCATCTGTCCTCTCACCACCCTCATCAGTCCCCTCACCAGCCTCATCTGTCCCCTCACCACCCTCATCTGTCCCCTCACCACCCTTATCAGTCCCCTCACCGCCCTCATCTGTCCCCTCACCGCCTTCATCTATCCTCTCACCTCCTTCATCTGTCCTCTCACCACCCTCATCTGTCCCCTCACCGCCCTCATCTGTCCTCTCACCGGCCTCATCTGTCCTCTCACCACCCTCATCTGTCCCCTCACCACCCTCATCTGTCCCCTCACCGGCCTCATCTGTCCCCTCACCGGCCTCATCTGTCCCCTCACCACCCTCATCTGTCCCCTCACCAGCCTCATCTGTCCCCTCACCACCCTCATCTGTCTCCTCACCACCCTTATCTGTCCCTTCACCACCCTTATTCTGCAGACGCTGCTGCAGAATGGAGAGTCACCGACTGGCTGCTTCTGGGCCCATCCGCCTTCCAGCATGTCCACCAGGGACGGCCTTGGACTGTCTGGGGCTGTGCTGCACAATCCCCTTGTGGCCACCCAAGGGCACGTTGGGGTGGAGGGTGGTCCCACACACTGGGGTTCTTCGGGGCCTGCCGTTTGGTCTACCTCTCCTGAGTCTACAGACGGGAGTTGGCACCAGCTCTATACTCAGGCTGACCCCTCAGAGGATGACTGTGCAGCCCTTCCCAGCCCTCCTGGCATGGGGCTAACGGCTGCAGGTGACCTGTGGCTCTTCTGTTCATCATGCGTCCAGCATGGAGTGGGATACTGGTCTTCTTGTCCTGCAGGGACCCTGATGTTCACACAGGATCCCCAGGAGACCCTCACTGTGTTTAGCTGAGTCAGCACTCACTCCTACACGGCCTCCCCATCAGGCAAGCAATGCCCCTGTCCGTGCCCGCCCTCCCTGGTCCTGTCCAGGCCCAGAGTGAGTGATTGTTGCACTCACTGGGTCCGTCTCCATCTCCTCTTAAGCCATGTGTGTGCGTGTGTGTGTGTGTGTGTGTGTGTGTGTGTGTGTGTACGGGGGTTACATTAACAGAAAAAGCCCTGCTGGACCTCCTGTTGCCAAGAGAAAGGTGCCTCTACCTTCAACTTGGTAGAACAGAGTGGGTGTCTGGAGGGTGGGAGCTGAGGCCATGTCCAGGCGCTCCTCAGTGAGTGCATTCCCCAGACAGAGCCTTCAACTCCAACCCTGCCAGCTCCTCCTCACACACCTATTCCTGTTATTTCCATGAATGGCACCATCCTCCTCTCATCGATCTGGGTGCTGAGCCCTAGAAACAGGGCCCAAGAGGGCCTGGAAGAAAGGAGAAGAGGATTCCGTGGTTATGGTCAGCCCCTTCCTGCACTCACTCTTCACCCACACCTCCAGCCCTGGGCTCTCCTGTGGTTCCCTCCTGGGTCTCCCGTGGTTCCTTCCTTGGTCTCCCGTGGTTCCCTCACGCATCTCCCATGGTCGCCCCTGCAGGGGGAGTGGCAGCTCCTGGATACTCTCAGACTCACCTCTCAGGTCTGCACACCCTCCCACCCCCCTGGTGCTTCTTTCTCATCCAAGCAAATCCCTTTGGGGCCTATTCTAAGAATGATTTAATGGGGCCTATTCTAAGAATGATTTAATGTATTATCCATCAGAGAGAGGCCTGGGGAC